>NW_026947514.1:29538200-30138200 GCF_034190915.1 Cavia porcellus
ACTTTCTCCTTTAATAATGCAAGGCCATCAATTATTACATGTACACATAGTCTCAGACCTTTGATTGGACTTAATGATATGAAAAACATATGCATCCAGTAAAAACTATACTTTGAATTTCAAATTTTGATCTTTTCCTTTTCTAGGCTAGTGATATGGAGTATGACACTCTCTATGAAGCTGGTCAGCACAGCAAGTCGTGGCTCACAACCAGCCACATGATTACAACAGGAAAAACCTGTACTCTTAACAGTGTGCTGTGTTGCTTAGTGAGGATGTTTGGTAGGTTAGATGTGTGTAATGATTGTTTGACTTAACATATTTTCATTTTAAGTTGGGTTAATTAGGACATAACCTCACCACAATGAAATTAATGTGATAGTAGTGTTATTTCTATGAAGGTTCAATGGAATAGTTTGGAACAATTTAATTGATAAGGGAGAGTTGATGAATTTGGCACAGGTGAGATAGTTGGCAAAAATCATGAAAATTTAGGAGAAACCAACATTCAAATGGCTTTGAAAGTGTTTTTAAATTATCGAGGCACTCTAAAAACATCAAAAACTGGGCGGTTTATTATAAATGTATTTTGTTTAAGAAAGAAGCTTAAAAATTCTTGGGATCTATGGTCAAATAGGAGTCCTCGGTCCTACCTCAAATACTGTCTTATGTATGTTCTTTTGCATATTTTACACTCATGTCATGTGCATAAGGCATGCACATTTCATTTTAAAAACTATTTTTCTATTTATCACCTTTTCTACTGATATACGCAGCTACAGTTGCATCACATCTGATAAAGGGCTATCTGATCTATTACAAAGTTATCTCATTCATACCCTTGGACTATAAGCAGCCTATAAAACTAGGGGCAAGTGGCAGCAGGAAAGTTGGCATGTCACTCACCCCACCAGCCATGGTCTCATTTCCTGTGAGCAGTGCAGGTCCCAGGAAGGAGCAGTTGGTTTGACAAAGCTGACTGGGTTGGACAGTATTTTCTATTGGCCAAATGTGAAGCTCATTTTAAAGGCTCACCTAGATTTGGACTATGGGTTTTACATAGGCAGAATCATCCCAGGAAATTTCCAATGCATCTGGGTGAAAACCGGCCAGCCAGGTTGGGAAGAGAAGAACTACACAAGGAAAGCAAAGCTGATGCCAATCCTGATGCTCATGAGGTCTTTATCACAAGCTTCTAACCTGTTTCCCTTGGTGATGTCACATGTGGGAAGTCTGTTTGTCACATAATGGAGCTAGGGTGCCGCTGTCCTCAATACAGATCTCCCCAGGTAACAAAATATTGATCACCATCAACACAGTGATGGCAATGTCAACTGCTGGCCATGTAGCAAGAGCAATCACTATGCTGGGGACAGTAACACCAACCACCATAACTACAGTAGTAACATCAACCACCACCACAATATTAATATAGCCACTATCCTAGGAAGAATAATGCCAACCACCACCACACTAAAGACATCAGTCACCACTACAGTGGCAATAGCAACCATCATCTTATTAATGATAACACCATCCACTAATAGTGGCAACATCACCCACCACTACAGTAATAATTAGCAATCTCCATCTTGATAACAATACCAATCACTGCTGCCAGAGTATTAGTAGCAATCCTACCCTAGCAACAAAAATATCAACTATCACCATCACAGTAGTGATAATATCAACCATCACCACTGTGTAGACTCCTTACTATGTCATGCACAAGCCTTAAAAGCATTTTTTTAAATCCTAACAAAACTGCAGTAAAAGACAAGTAATGTTCTCACTGTGATTTTAGTATGAGGTCTCTGAGGCACAGATATGTAAGGTAATGTTATAGATTGGATCTTAAATGTTTCCCAAAAGCTCATGTGTTGAAGGCTTGCTACCTAAGACAGCAGTGTTCAAGTATGAGGCCTCTGGGAGGTGACTGGGTCATGAGGGCTGTGACCTTATGAATGAATTAATCCATTTATGAATTCACAGCTTAACAGAGGTATTGGGAGCTGGTGGAAAATCTAGGTGGGCCTTAGAGGAAACAGATCACTGGAGCTGTGCCCTTGTTTTCAAGGCTGGGAACGTATCTTGTCCCCAGTGCCTTTTTCTCTCTATTTCTGCTTCCCAGTTGCCAAGAGGTAAGTGACTTTGCTCTATCACATGGTCCCTGTCATGATGTTTTGCCTCACCACAAGCCCAGAAATAGTGAAGCCAGAAAACCATGCACTGAACCTCTGAAACTGTGAGCTGAAAGAAATATTTCTTCTCTTAAACTGAGTTTCTCAGGTATTTTTGTCACAGCAGTAGAAAGCTAACACAGGTAACTCACTGATATCCCACGGGTTAGGCAGCTCGTTGCTTTTGGGATCCGCAATGCTGAGTGCTCTCCTGGTAAATACCGATTTGCTCACTAAACTGCTTTGGAAATACTGGCAAATGCTTTTGTATCCTGAACCTTGATTTCCTCACCCAATTTGCCAAGAATTCAAAATAATTTTGCTCTCATGAGAGCCTAAAACAAGCAGTCATTTTTATCCCTGTTTATCTACCCACCAAAAATTATGAAAAGGAGAAAATCTATAGAGAAAGGGAAATAATTCCCTTTTGTATGCTGTGTGAGATGGAGTAAACAGATTTTAACCTTGGGCCTTATCAGTCTCACTGTCCTCCCACTCTCTCCATGGCCCGGAAAAATACTGGATTTCATATTCACAAGGGTGCTTGCGATTGCTGCAAGGAAGCAAGCTGTAATTACTCACTTGCCACTTGGGCCACTGTGCGCCGTCTTCTGGACCCTGAATCACTTATTTTTATGGATGGCCAAATGCAGCTCCTGCTCTGAGCTAGAGGCTTGCTGCTCACCACATCATTTGCAGTGTAGCCATTTCTGAGAGCCCCAAGTGGTGCCTGTGGGGACACCCTGCTTTGTGTGTGAGTCCCTGCTTTCACGATCTGAGTCTCTGCACTGAGTGCAGTGACCACATGCCTTCCATCGACTGCCACCAGTGGCTGTTCTCCCCTCCAGCAACGCCTGCTCAGAGCTGGTGGCTTTTCCCACAAGTCTCTGGTAGGGCCTCTCCTGAGCACCAGCCACCACGTAACTCTCTCTCACTCCTGGTAATTGCACCAGGCTCCCTGTTGTAAGCAAGCCTACAATAAAACAAAACAAAATGGCCAAAAAACTAGAAAAAGTCTTCAGACTCCTCAAATGCCCAGTCCCAAGGAGGGCCATGGACTAAACTGCCACAGCAGCTACCACGATGCCATGCAAAGGGGCAGGAGCTGCTGCAGCCTTCAGGCACATTGTGCACAGACGACGGGAGGGCGTGGGTGTTGGAGCCACTTGGATCTGAGCTCAAATTCCACTGCCTCCAGTGAGTGTCTGTTAAACACCTTCCATCAAGAACCAGAACTATCTGAAAAAATTTATTCGGCACCAACTATGTCTCAGGCATGCGCCATGTTCTGAAGGATACAAGAATGCATGAGATGGACCAGTTCCTGCCCTCGTGAGGTTAATAATCGAATGGGGCTTCAGACCCTTTCTGGGCCCCAAGTTCTTTACCATTAGCATAAGGGTAGTCAAATTTTCTTCTGGGTGTTGGCAGAGAAATATCAAATAGCCCCTACTGAGAGTAGGGTTCCTGGCTTGTAGGTTTAACTCCTTGCTTATCCAGCTGTCATTATATTCCATTTTTAATGTTTTTGGTCCAAGGTGACATCTGTATATCTCTTTTTTGGTCTCTCTCCCTTTTACAATAATGCCCAACCATCAAGATCACCAACGAGCTCTTAGTAGATTTTAATGTTTGTGAGACTAGAAGGGACAGGGGAAGTGACTCCTGGATCCAGCCTTCCCTGAAACCCTGTCCCAGAAACGAACAACCCAAAGTCACTATTCCTTAGTGTTGCCATGGGATGCTAGTCAACCATGGCCCCACAGACTGAACATGTTGATCATCCTGGATAAAACTGTTCTTCCCTTTGCCCTTTTTCTTTCAATGGCTGCAGCCTTCTGTATGCTCTGCTTTCCGTCATTATGTAGAATGGAGAATTTATGGATAATGTCAGACAGGGCAGCTAAGACCTCTCCTCCTGTGCACCCTGGTCTCCTCACTCCGAGCATTTGTCCTCTGCACTCCCAGAGCAGTGCAAAGCGTAGGTTGTGGCTCCAGCTCTCACCGTAGTCAGTATTTTCAGGTTCCCAACAGTTGGAAGGCCAGAAGTAAGGAGCCTGCAAAAATCACACGGTTATAGGATGCAGAGGTGCCTGCCCCCACTTCTTATCCCAGCAAAGCCCTCCTTTATGTCAAGTACTCTCTCATCTCTTTCTGCCTGATACTGTATCAACTGTCTCCTGGTTTTGTTTTGCATGTGTGGTGTTGGGGAGGAAACTGAGGGCCTGAAAACGTTAGGGAAGCATGCTACCTCTGAGCTACACCTCTAGCACTTTTTATTTTGAGACAGTGTCTTGCTAAGTAGGCCAGGCTGAGCTCAAACTTGCCATCCTCCTGCTTTACCCTCCTAGCTAGGATCACAGTTACGTGCCACCACATTCAGGCTTTCTTGTTTTATATTTTTATTTTTTTTATTTTTAACAACGCAGCTGAAGCTGTGTTGATACGTAAAATCCAAAGTAAACAAAATAAATGTAAAATAAAAAGTATATTGAAATGCGGGGCCTGTAACTCAGGGTGAAGGCCCTGGGTCTAATCTCCAGTCAAGATAGAGAGAGAGAGAGAGAGAGAGAGAGAGAGACAGATAGACAGACAGAGACATACACACAGAGGAAGAGACACAGAGGCAGAGAGACAGATTCACAAACAGGAAGAGAGACATAAAGATACAGACAGACAAACAGATACATACACAGAGGATGACAAAGGAGGAGGAGGAGAAGGGGAGAGACAGAGAGAGAGAGACAGAGAGAGAGAGACAGAGAGAGAGACAGAGAGAGAGAGACAGAGAGAGAGAGACAGAGAGAGAGACAGAGAGAGAGACAGAGAGAGAGACAGAGAGAGAGATTTAATCCTGAAATAAGAAGAGTCTACGGTAGACATCAGGTGCGCAGTTTCCTGGATACACAGCCTGCATCCTTTCACTTCCTCTTAAGTACCCTGCTCCTAAACCTTTGGTTCCACCTTGAAACAACCCCTACCCTCTTCCCCAAGCCCTTGAGGGCAGGACCTGAGAGAAGGAGTACAAAGCGGGTAGCGAGGATGATCAGGTAGTATGTGGAATCTTTACCCCGGAAGGCAACAGAGGTAGTAAAAGTGAAGGATGGAGCTGTCAGGCCCTGTAGCCTCACACTGAGGCTTCCTGCTCCATTTACTAAATGCCACATTAGTCTCTGAACACCTCAACTTTCCCATCTACAAATTGGGTGACATTTACCTCTTTAGAGGTAGAACAAACTTTTACAAGTTTTGTCACAATACATAAAGAAATATGTACAGTGTCCACTAGGGCCTGAATGTTAGTCTCCTCAGCCCCGAGTGTACATGGTGAAATCCTGCCACTCCCCAAGGCAACGGCATTGGACGTGGTCTTTAGGAGGTGATTAGACCATGAGGGTGGAGTCCTCATGAACGACATTACTGCTGTTATAAAAGAGGCCTAAAAGAGACTCTGCCCTTTGCCCCTAGACTCCCTTAGTGTGAGACACTAAAAGCGTCATACGTGTGACAGAGAAAACAAAAGACACTAAACTCGCTGGAGTTTTGGTCTTCAACTCAGCAGCCTCCAGAAGCAGGAGTAATAAATTCTGGCATTTATAAGCTACCTAGTTTATGGCATTCTGTTATAGCAGCCCCAAAAATGGTGCTCCTTAAATCATAGGCACTCAATTAGGGCTTTTTGCTATCGTTTAAGTGGGTCAAGAAAGATCCCAGACACAAGTTCTCTGTTTTCCCAGTGCTGGCAGAAGGTTGCTCCCCACAATACCTTTTGTTTAGGTGTAGGGTTAGGTATTAGGTGGTCCTGATCTGAGGCAGAAGATGATGACAGCAAAGGCCTACCTGGAACCGATAAAAGGTACCATCGTCCTTCATGGTGAGCACGTGGTCTGAGATGGGAAAGATGTAGCCCTGGGCAGCTATCAGGCTTCCCAAGTGTATTGCTTCAACTGTGGTGAGAGAAGGAATCCGAAAACAGGTTATTTAGTTTAAATAAGAGCAAAAAGGTAGCCAGATGTCAAGTGTCATCATGCCTAAATGACAGTGTGGATGACATGATTGCTGGTGACAGGAGTGGAGAGGAGAGATGCCCACAGTTGGGAAGGGCCATCATGTATATGGTGTTTCTCTGGATCCCAGCTCAGTGAGTCTGACAATTCTTAACCTCCCATGATCCATGACCTTCCAGAAGCAAGTCAAGTCTAGCTCATGGTTAAGAGCAGGAGCTCTGGCATAGATAAACTTATATTTAATGAAGTGAGATATTTCACATAAAGCACTTAGCAGTGTCTGGACAGCGCAAATACTCAGTAAGTGCTGGCAGCCTTGATTCATAGTTTCATTTCCATCATGCTGTGTCATCGTGTGCTGGGAGAACAAGGCCTCCTCACTGCCCATGCAGACGTGGACCCACTCTGTACCTCCCTAACACAGTGGTCCCATGGGTGACCAGAAGAACGTTGCCCTCCCTGATATGCATAGGGCAAAATATCACTTTTTCAGGAACTTAGAAGGACAGTGGAGTGGGTAGTGACACAGGGAGCCCTACTTAATAGGAATATGCTTATTATTGACACAGTGAACCGGTTGCTTTGCTACGTTAGCATCATCCATAAATAGATTCACATAACAGTTAACAATTTATATTTGTCTTAAGTGGAGCCAATATGAGAAAAAAATGCACCTACCACATAAAAGAAACTTTCAGAAATTTCATAATATTTTTATTAGTTAAAAACAAATTTTTTTGGACATGGAATTGACATGCACAAGGAGTCTTTAACAGTTACTAATTTTAAAGGCTCAGAATTTTTAAAGGAGATTCGCTTTGGCTTTACTTGTAAACTTTTCAAGAGGCTGACTATAACACAAACGTTTGACTTGTTAAGAATCACTGATTCCCTTAATGAAAGAAATGTAGATGTATATTTGTACTCATGGAATTAAGGTGCATGGACTTTTACTTTACTTGCTTCTTAATGACCAGTTTCTTTTAAAATTCTGCACATTTGTCTCTTAATATGTTTGCAGAACCCCTATGGACACCAAAATCTGCGAATGCTAGAGTCTTCTTTTAAAGTGGTATAGTATTTGTATACAACCTGCATATATCCTCCCACATTCTTTAAATCATCTATAGATTCCTTATAATGCCTAGTATAAGGTGAGTATTATGTGAATAATTCTCACAGTGCTATCTAGGGAAAGACTAGAAAAAGTCTGTATATGTTCACTACAGACGCAGTTTTTTTCCTGCATGTTTTCAATGCAGGTTTGGAAGAACCTGCAGATGCAGACCAATGATATAGAGGGCTGATTGCATGCTTCAAGAATCATGTGTCCAGCAAGAGAAGATTGCTATCATCTGCAGCTGCTCCTTTCTCAAAGATGGAAGGACAAGATCTAGTAAGCAATGGCTTTCATATCACCAACATGGGAGCTAAAACTCTACAGCAAAAATGTTTTTATTTAGAAATCTGGCAGCAGGAAAGAGAGAATGGAGGAAGGGGAAGATATCAAAAGTGCCTGTCTTCTCAGAAACTTGATTTGCCTCATCTCTGCTGGGGAAATGCTCTTATCTCCTTTCATTCAGCTACTTCTCAGAACTCCAAGGTGGACCCCAGATCTTGATGATCTCCCAAGGGCATCAGAGTTTAGTAGACCTGACATTCATTCACAGCCCTTCATTGAAGTTTCTTTTATTTTTTTAATTTTTATTTTTATTAGTGCATAATGGTTATATAGGCCAGAGAATTCTCACCTAGTGTTAGCAGGGCTAGAGGTGATGATGATGATAATAAATATAATGATTTTTGGAGAGGAGAATAAAGCAGTACTCTTTGAGGAATGGAATTCCTTAGTTTAGCATCATAATCAAAAGAAACATTGAGTTCAAATAAATGTAATTAAACTGACAGGTGGTTATCCAGTCTGGGTTTCACAAGTGGACAATCAGTAGTCCATTTGTATAAAGGAAACACAGAGAGGGAAAATGAACATTTACAGTGGTTTTTTTTTTTTTTTTTTTTTTTTTTTTTTGCTGGTTACCAGAGTAGCCACTAATCAAGGTTAAGGTCACTTCTACAAATGACCCACTTTTCTGGCACTTGGACTCTGAGCAACTGTATTTAATTGAAATATATATATATATATATATATATATATATATATATATTATACTGTTTCATAGTCAACAGCAGCTAAGAATGTCAAGGGTGTTAAAAATTCAAGGGTGGCTGAGCTAGCATACTGATCCCAGCAAGGAATCACAGCTGGAGATCACATACGTAGGATGGTACTTAAAATATATTCTTAGAAAGCGTGGTCATTGGAGCTATTAAACTTGGAGCAAATAAATCTAACTGCCCCCAGAATCTAGCAAGGACATCAGAGTGGATCCACATTAGATTAAAAGATAAATTTGACTTGCAGGTATCAAGGATATCCAGTTAAGCAAGATGAAGTAGAGTGTGATGAATTTGGAAACGTATTAACTAATGACACACGAAGCGGTTAGTGATATGTACCTAGAATTTTCATTTTTCTGGATACTTCCTCCTATTTCTTAATTTAATGTAAAAATTAAGATTTCTTGCTTATTTCCTGGTGGGAGGGTAAATTTTGAAACTGTCTTATTGGCTAGAATTTTGCTCTTGTTTTTCTGGTAGAGTTCTCCTACTTGAAATGCACAATTAGAGTGAAAAAGCCATCTCTCCTTCACTTCTTGCAGAAGCAGGAAACAGAAGGAGTCTTAGCAAATAATTAAACATCTTGATTGTGGACCAGGCAATCTAATTTTAAGAGCTGGCTCTAGAAGATTGTGCAGTGACAGTGCTACAACTTAACTTTAATTGCTGCGGCTAACAAGAGAATTCATCTCATCTCACACGCTATTGTATTGAGCTCGTTGGCATTCTGAATAGTTGCTCATTTCCTCCAACGGTGATTTAAATTTGAAGACAGATATTCAGTAGAAAATAAATTAATTTTATTTGTAAATAGAGCAATTCCACAACTTGGAATTCACATGGGTAAACTGGTTTCCTAGGACAGTTAGAGACACCGGCTTGGAAGTTAAAGGTTATGGGATATGTACTGATAGCAGAGGTGGTAAAGACAGGGTCAAATACCTGGGTCCTCGATCGAAAGGTTCTTCATAAGCCACTGCACAATGTCGGTACCTGCAATGACAAAGCAGTTTCAACTGAAGACCTCAGGGGTGTTTAATCCCATGGGCAGAAGAAACATTTGTACCTAAGAGAATCTTAATTTCAGTCAGCATACAACCTCTCTCCTACTAATTACCTTTGGCCTTAGTTTTGCCCTTGGATAACAGAAGAGCAAATTCAAACTGAGGCCTAATCACTCTGTGAAACCTGTCCTCCCATGAGACATCGGCATCCTTAATCCTGACGAGACGTGCCTGGGTCTCTTCAGGTGTTTCCTCACGTGACCTGACCTGAAGCTCATCATCATTTTGGTCACAGTCTCCTGTAAATGCTCCCATGTGTTTGCCTCCCTTTGAAAACATGGCACCTAGAACCCATGTTCTAACAGCAGTACAGTTAACATGGGAGTGGAAGAGTGCAGTTTTCTGGAAGGTTCTGAACACCTGGTCAGTCCCATTTCATCACCCAAAGATCTCACCTTATACCAGCACAGACCACTGAGGGTGGCTTTGTCACCTTGGGCAGAATATTGATGGAGAACAACCTGAAAGGGGTGACATTTTCAGATATCTGAGCCCTACTGTGAGTCGAAGGTTTCAGTGTGAGGGGATAGTCATTCTCCTGGGCTGCATTTCCAGGTAGGCAACCAGAAATCCAGCAGAGGGGTTTAAAGAATAGTGTCATCTTCTAGGTTCTAGGTTCCCTGTATTTCCAGACTTCACAGACAGGGCCTTAGTGTCCTTTGCATTCAGCTGCAAAAGCAGAACTGTTAGCATCTCCCCTCTCTCAATCCTGGTTGGCATCTGTGAGCTAATCCTTGGATCAAAAACACTTCCATTCATTCATATTCTTACACACACACACACACACACACACACACACACAGAGAGAGAGAGAGAGAGAGAGGGAGAGAGAGAGAGAGAGAGAGAGAGAGAGAGAGAGAGAGAGAGAGAGAGCTCCAGAGAATGAATGTGTGTTCATTTCCTCCAATTACACAAGTTCAACATTTGTCCTAGAATATGAAGAATAAAACAGAAATCAAATAAGAACTGGAATCCCAAGTTGGGGGGTTGAAGGTGGGGGAGAGACTTTAACCTATTTTTCCCTCAAAAGAAACATAGTTCGTTTTTGTGGGTTGCCTAGAGACTGTGAGGTTTCCAGCATCTCTCCAGCTCTCCCCAGGGCCAGCGGATTATCTTTCTGCTGAGCTCGCCCAACCATTATTTATCACCTGCCAAGATTGATTACTCACCCTGGGACAATGACAGCCCTTCCTTTCCCCTGTTAATTACTGCCATCATTAATATCTATGTCACTAATTAGTATTCATTCACATTGAAACTCCTTCCTGGCTATCATACCCGCTCCCCCTCCACCCCAACCCCCGTCTCCAGCACCATTGTCTGGCCTTCCACCCTCCCCTTTCCTTTATACACTCAGTCCCTGGCCTAATTGTTCGCTTGGCCTACCAGGCCTGAGTCTGCATTCACACAGCTAAAGATCACATTTAAGTACTTTTACTTTTTGTAAAGAAAGTGACAAAAGCCTCTTTCTTTTTCCTCCTATTACTGTGAGGATCACAGAACTGGGTTTTTGTCCCTGCTACAGCCACTGGCTCAGCAGGGGACTGGTGTGACTGTCCTCAGGCCCAGAGAGACCAAGCTGAAGCTCATGGCTGTCCTGGGTCATTTCTCGCAATCTACAGTGGTATCCATCCCACTGCCATCCCCTCCAAGCTGCGGGTACCATTTGGTGGATTTCAGCAAACCTAACAGATAATGTATAGGGACAGGAGAACATTCTCAAAGGGATGGGGTATTTCGCTCTTCCTTGGACAAACCCAGGAGTGACAAACCTCTGGGCCTGTGCTGAGCTCCAGGAAGAGGTACAGAAGGGAAATCTGTCCTTTAAATGACCTACAATTACCACAGTGTAGAATCAGACAAGAATAGTCCAAATCCCCAGGAGGGGAAAGCACCTTTGTATTTCCTTCTCCTTTTTATCCACTTCTTCCTACTCCCCACTAATCATTCTTTCCTCTTTGTTCTAAAAAGAATTTTTAGCAGTTTCTTTTCTTTTTAAAATTAACTTTTGCCCTTTGGTAGTGCTGGTGATTTCTGGATCACATCTAAGTTGATTTGCTTTGCTGAGGACTTAAAAGACAGTATGTAACACCGTAACACACCAAAGGCAGGAGGGCCATACTTTAGTCCCAAACACTTGTCTGAAAATTATCTTTTGAGGATAATTTGTTAACATTTATTTCAGGGATGTGCATAAGACACAGCAGAGAGCTGTGACTACCTCTTTCCTGCATGTATGTTTTACAGGTATAATTAAATATATATGTTTCTTTACTATGTGCAATTATGTCTATGCTTCTATATATGTTATAGATATGTATTTCAAGGGGCTGGGGATTTAGTTCAGTGGCATAAGTGCCTGCCTGGTAAGTGCAAGGTCATGAGTTCGATCCCTGATACCAACCAACAAACAAACAAACATTTATTTCAATCATATCTTTTATATATAATAATGTTTGTTGAACAGCTATTTGGGAACAGCCCAAAAGTTCTGAATTAAAAATTAAGGCCCAGGGCTGGGGTTTTAGCTCAGTGGCATAAGCGCCTGCCTTGCAAGCAGGCAGTCATGAGTTCATCCCCGGTACTGATAAAAAGGAAAAAGACAAAAAAAAAAATTAAGGCTCATTCATACAATAAATATTTATTGAAATTTATAATATTAACTGAAAAAGCATACTTAAGAAGACTATATATTTTAAAATGACATTATCACAACAGAAAAATGATCTATTCTATTAACTATGTATGCATAAATATATACTGAAATGATAACAGAAAACTCCAGAAGTATATTTAAATTGTTAACTTTAGGTAATCTTAGGCAGAGAAGAGCCATTAAATTAAGGGAAATTTCTATCTCTACATTTTGGTAGTATTCACAGTTCACAGAACATCATATGACATATTGCACTGAGAAAACCAGTTTTTGTTTTAAAGAGCAGAGAGGGAAGAAGAATTGGTTTTTGAGACCAAAGTGGAGAGGGTGCGGGAACTTTGAATGACCTCCCCGTCCTCAGGCCTGGGCATTCTCTGTTCCCCAGGGAGAGGGCAGAGACATGAGAGCAGGATTCTCCATGCATTTTCCTCAGGATGAAGCAGAGGCGATCCGGATCATGGGGTCTACCACAGGCCTTGAGCTGGTGGCTCTGTCTGCCCATCTGCTGTCCCCACAGCCTCGAAGACAACTTCTGTGAGCTCTAACAGGGCTGTTTACCCACACTACATTCCTGGACCATGAGCGACCATCTGCACCTCCTCCTTGTGTTTGGTCACTTACTTACTTGGCACAGAGGATTCTGTGATCTCCTCCTGGTGAGTTATCACACTGTATTAACCTTAGGTTAGGACAAACTAGATTAGAGTGAATTTAAGGAATTCTGTTTCTGGTTTGGAGAAGAACTTTATTATATAATTCTGGGTTTTGTCTTCAGGTATTTCAAGCTCTTCCAAAGACTTAGCATTTGACAGAGCTACTAATCAGAACCTGAGGAGACACAAATGTAAATCAGTCTCCCCCCTTTTCCCAAAGCATTAGTCTGAGCCCTAAACAATTTGATTATGGAGAGTTGATAAAGATCTGATTGCAATCATCTACAAATTTCAAGTAACTGAAAATCTGGAAGAGCATAGTACTGACAACTGAAGCAATTGCTAAGCTCATTATCAATCCTTATCATTGCCTTGCAGTTATATGTTTCTTCAGCCTAGCTTCTCCCATCAGTGGGCTCACTCCAGTCTCAGTAAGGTCACAACTCCATCCACCTGGATATGCCTCCAAGTGAGGACGGGAGCTTCCACTCGTCACATGGCTGTCATAAGTAGGTCAGTGCTTACAAAGAGAAAGTGACAATTCCTGAGTGCCTGTTGTGTACTGGACTAGAGGGGGGAGTTGACCTTAACATATACCATCCTGATAATGATTATAGAAAATATCATCATTACTCCATCCTCCAGCTGAAAGATCAGGCCCAGAGAGGACCAAGGGCATACACTAATACCTGTTAGAGTCAGGGTTGGGATTCAAGCATTCTCATGCCAAATATAATTTTCATCTGCCTCTTTCCATGCTGCCTCTCTTATCCCTCAATAACTTCCTAGCAACACACAACAAAAATATTGAGAAAGATGATAGGTTATATTCATTTTTTTCTGAAGTACATTAATTCAGTAGTAGTTACTACTATCACTAGCTATTGAACTAGTAATTTATTGAGCACTTTCTATATTCCAGGCTTCAGAGTAATCATATTAAAAAATTCTATGACATAAAAAGATCATTATTAGCTTCCTAGAGCAAATGAATATTCTAATGTTCTGATATTCTAAGTGGCCCCATTTGTAGGGTTTTAGACTTTCTTTTATGCCTTACTTTAAAAAATATTTAAGAGGTAACAAACAGCTAGCAGAAAAAGCTTAGCTTAAGGGAAATGTTACACTATGCTTCGGAGACTGGGCATAATGATGAGCTGGCAATAGGAGGGAACACTGGAGGGAGAAGTGATCTGATGAGAAGTTTAGTGTCACTTTTGAGTTTCAGTGGGTCTAAGGAAGCCTGGAAGAATTTTTTAATGTTCACTCATCAAACATAGGAAGCAAGAAATCACACGATTTGTCACTTATAAACCTGGGAAGGTCTTTAAGTCACTGCCCACCCTAATCTCTATTTCTTTCTGTTAGTTGGAGAAATTGCACATATTTACTGAAAAAATATAAGGTCACGCACACACCCGAAACCCTCATCACAAAGCCTGGCTTATGGTTTTGCTGAAACAGCCTGTTTATTCACAGGTCCTCTATCTGCTCTGTGCTTTCCTTTCCTCATGGGAAAAGAGGACAATGACAAAGTGACCTCCCACAGAGGCAGAGAGGATTAAATAAATCACTGTATAGCAAAGTTAGTGCAGGGTTGGCACATGATAAGCATTAACACACGCTAGCTCTTAGTAGAGCGTGATTCAGAGACATCATATTGGGGCCAAGCATCTAACCTAGTTCTCTGTATGACTGGGAGAAACATCGGCAGGTTTGAACTCTCATGCTAGTCACCTGCTGTTTCAATGCAGGCCTTAGAGTATCTCAAAATGTCTTCTAATGCTTTTAGGAAGGGATACTTAGATAGAAAACTTATTTAACAGAACAGGAAACAAGGGAGAGAATTGCAGGAGGCAAACTTTAGGAGCATGAGGAGGCCTTATTGAGAGACTGGGGCTCCTGTCTGTTAGCCTTTCTAACCCTGGGTCTCTGGGCATATTTCCCAGGAAGTGAATACAGAAAGAAAACAGGTGCCCTCTTCATTCCGGTGCAGTTCAGTTCTATGGTGGAGTTGGCATCGTTCTGGTTTTGGGTATTCTGGTCACTGGCTATCCATAGATCCCATCTTCCTCACCATCTTCTCTTCTCACATGGATCATTTTTCCATTTCCATAATGCATGATGTTCTGTCCTACCACAGGGACTTTGCATGCACAATTCCCCAGGCCAGTACCACCTCTCCCCTGAGCTTTTTCCTCTATCTGACTCTTGTTCAGCCTTCAGTTCTAACTTCCTCTAGAAAAGCCTTCACCACTCTCAAGAACTGGCCAAGGTATTCCCATATCTGCAAGCATGGATGAGGTTCTTTGCCTTTGGAACACTTACCTCGGTTTGGAATTAACCATGTGTAATCATTTCACCAGTTTCCACCTCCTTCTCTGTCTTGGTTTGCTAGGATTGCAGTGACAAAGTACCACAAAGTGGGTGCTCTACAACAGAAATTGACTTTCTCACAGTTTTGCAGGCTGGATGTTGATTCCTTCTGTGGGTTGTGAGGATGAATCAGTCCCAGGCCTCGTCCCACCTTGTGAGGGTCTCTTGGCAGGATGTGGTGCTCTTCTCCTCTGAAAGCATCAGCTTAATCTCTGCCTTTGTCTCCAATGACATTCCTCCTGTGGGTTCATTTCTTTGCCTGTTTCCCCTTTTTATAAGGATAGCAGTCATTGGGGGTTAATGTCCAGAAAGTTATGTCTCATCCTAACTAATTATATCTGCAGTGACCGCATTTTCAAATAAGACCACATCCTACGATCTGGGGAACAGGACTTCAATATATGAATTGTTGCAGCACAGAATCTAACCTTTAACAGCTCCTAATGATTGCTCTGAGGGGCAGGGACTGTCACATTCTTCTGTCTCTGGCACAGAGGAAATACCTGGCACTGGGGTTTAGTAAAAGGTTATCTATCAATAACTGAATTAAAATATAGTATGCATTCATTCTAAAAAATTTAATCACAAATCAACATCAGACATCTCTGATGGATATTTTACAAACACTTTAGATGAAAATTCAGGGTTTTTTTTTTATCTTTTGATATTGTTTTTTTTTTTTAATCGGTACCGGGGATCAAACTCACGACAGCCTGCTTGCAAGGCAAGTGCTTATGCTGCTGAGCTAAATCCCCAGCCCCTATATTGTTTTCTTTCAAAAACCACATCCTGTTAAAAATAAAATGGCATATTTTCTTATAAAAATAAATCTCAACAAATTAACACTTAAAAGTGTTAGCTATCAATTCGAAACAGCATTTTCCTAAGTGGACATTGGCTGTTCCCTAGAAGAGGACAGCGAAGGGACAGGTGGAGGAGGAAGGTTAGTCTTCAAACTTTTCCCCGTGGGCTGGAAGACACTGTCCCTTCTGCTCAACTGACTTCCGGATTGCAGGTAATTCTGCCTTGCTCTGGCTTTGATCCAATGTGTGATTTCCCCCTTTCTAATAGGAATGCCTCTGAGTCATTCTGATTGGTTTTAAACAGGTTGGAGGAATTAAATCCAGACACAGTGATTATGATTTTGGACCCAGTGGTACCCAAGCCACCTTCCATACGCAGCACTAAGCCGAGGTCTGCCAAGGCCACCTCCCTGGGGTCCTGTGAAATGCATACTGGCTTCTGCAGGCTTCTGACAATGAAACCCCTCAGCAACCTACCATTCATAGGGCAGGAAACACATCAGTAATGGGGACCCCGGGTAAGCCTTCTCCCCAGCCCTACCCGCCTTGTTCTCTGAAATTTAAAGCTTCCCTGTGTATTACAAAAAATAATAGGGGCAGAAGACCAAGCAAGGTTATTACCAACTCATAAATCAACCTGGAGGCTTAAAGCTGTGCTGGTGTGTGCGGTGAGTGCCCCGCCTCTGTATCTTACCCAAGCCCCCACAATTGATTCATAACCCCATAACCTTTCTGTGCCTGAATCCCAAGTCTTATATCTAATTGTCAGCAGCTGAGTACATGATTTGCAAGAGGATGCAGGAAGCGGCAGACGTGGGGGTGGAGGGGAGATTAGTTTTGTCAATCAAAAGGCAGAGAGCGTGTGGGATTTAGCTTCACAATCAGCTTATTAAAGGGAAGGCTGGATACAGCCACATTGATTACACCTCTGGACGAGGAAATGGAGGCTCATGGCCACTGTGGGCATGGCTTCTGTCCCTGAGGGGAGCTGCTGCTGCTGCTGCTGCTGCTGCTGCTGCTGCTGCTGCTGCTGCTGCTGGCCTTCCATAAAAAGACAGAATGGAAAAGGAAGCAGAGCCACTGCTTTGGGACAAAAGTATCTAATCAGAAGGCATCAGGGATGTTCTCAGGGCTGCTGAGTATTTCCAGGAGGCTGGAAGGGACCTGGTGGCTGCTGGGATGCAGTTTTACTGCCTTCCTGTGTTGTCTAATAGTCACCTCATTTGTGCAGATTGGAATCTGAAAAGCGGTTCATAGAATTTTATATTTAAATTAATCTGGGAGGGTGATAAGTATTTCTTCAAAGGGTGAAGGAGGGAATAGCCATTAGTTATCCTTTTAGACACCAGCTTACAGGCTGAAGTTGCTCACTGGATTCTATTTGGCCCAACCACATTGTTAGAGCAATATGACTGACCACACTTCCACAGACCTGTAAAGCTCAAAGCCTGCAAAGCCCCCTGAAGTCTGCTACTGCCTTGGAATAAAGGGTGTGAACAATAATAGTCTGAGACCCTGTTTACCTAGCTGCAAAATAGGGCCATTCATGGTGTGTGCCTCAGATTCTATTATGTACAGGATGAAATGTGGAAATGTTAGTGTGGTTCCTGGTGTCCACTTACCTACTGTGTTAGTCAGCCTTCTGCTGCTGTGACAAAATTTCTGAAACAAATAACTATTAAGGAGAAAAGATTTATTTTGGCTCATGGCTTCCAAGGTGTCAGTCATGGTTGGCTTCCTTGTGTCGGGCCCTGTAGAGAAACTGTACAATGGTACCTCAGTTCATGAACTTAATATGTTCTATGATTTTGGAAAAGATAACCACATTTGGGTATGGGTAGGAAAGATGGCTGTGGTCATATTTGTCACCTGGTGCAGAGTTTATAAACAACAACAAAATTTTGACAAGCACTTCTGTTTGTAAACCAAATTGTTTGCAAACAAAAGTATTTATGAGCTTAGGCATCACTGTATATCATGGTAGGAGTGTGTTTCACAGCAAAGTTTTTCATTTCATGGTGGATGAGAAGCAAACAGGGAAAAGGGCAGGAGTCACAATGCCCCCTTCCAGGGCCTCAGTGACCTAACTTCCTTTCACTAGGCCCCAACAAGGTTCTACCATCTCAATGGCACCACAAGCTAACACTCAAGTCATTTGCATATGTGTCTTAAGGAGAGGGGATGCTTAAGATCTAAAGCACAACACCTTTATTTCTTTTCCATCTACTACTGATACACAGTTTTGCATCCGCTAAAACTAATCTGTTTTAGAGCTGATCCCTGGGTGGAGACTTCAATTTATAATCTAGGTTCTAATCTTTCTTCTTCTCCACCCCGAACCTAGGCTGAGGCCTCCTGACTTAGAAAGTTCAAAGACTGCTCTAAAACTTCTCTGTTTCATTCAAATAGATGAACCCATCCTATCAAAGTAAGGTGGAGTCTTCACCAGCACAGGATCTCCTTCCAGTCCTTGAAGCAAAACACCAGAAGGACCTTGAGAGGTTTCTTTCTCTATCTTGGCTACAATGAAGCCCTTGGCTGCCTTTGTCCCACATGAGTTGCCTGGCAGAAAATCAAGGTTCCTGCCATATTTGACTTTATTCTCCCCCCCAAAAAAAGTAATAAGAACTAAGGAGTAATAAAATCTAAAATGTGTAAATTTTGTTGTAAAAAGAGAGGAAGGGGAAAAAAGAGCTCTAACGGATATAACAGCAAGTGTGTATAGGGATGTTGAATAGCTGACTATATTAATGTTTTTGGATCATTGAACACAGCTGTTTGTAGTCTCTCTGTTTGAATGTCTACTTTGTATTCTTTGATACTGTGATTTGAGCAACTATTTCCAAGATGATAATATGTAATCTATTAACAGGTGATTTCTTACTGTTATGCTTTTTTTTGTAGTTCTGTATTATATGTAACCTTACACTGCTTTGTTTTGTTTTGTGTTTTTCTCTTTTTCCTCTTAAATAAAAAAAAAAAAAAAAAAAAAAAAAAAAGAAAATCAAGGTTCCCCTTCCATCAGCTCTGTGACCCTGGGGACATGCCTTGCCCTTTTCAAGTCTCTGTGAGATATAATAGAGACTCAACCTGAGAGGGTAGACGTAAGGATAACACCTGTTATGGCTTGTATTCAGATGCCCCCCTCAAGCCTCAGATGGTCAAAGGAAGAGTTTTGAAGATGGCTGGATTAGGGTGTGTGAATGTGGATTAAGGGTGTGATGCCCCAAAGGCTGGCATCCTGAGAGACTAGCTTTTTCTGGGCTGCTGTTGCTTGCTGCTTTGCTGTCTCCTGCCTGCTTGCCATGGACTATTTCTCCTCTGTGATGCTGCTCTATCTTACCCCGCCATGGAGCCACCCAGCTATGAGTCAAAACTTCCACAAACTGCCAGCTGAAATAAACCTTTCCTCCTTTAACTTTGAGTGTTGAGCATTTTGTCTCAACAATAAGAAAAGTAACCAAGACAACACCTATAAAAGGCTGAGCCCTGTTATTTCCATAATATATAGCAAATGATACTTAAATACCAACTTCATCATTGTTTTCATGGCTACTATGACTGATTGAACATTTTTATTCATTTACCTGCAATGATGACTAAGCTATGTCTCTGTTCTAAACAAATAGGTGCCCTGGAATGTCTCAAGGCTATGATGAGGGTTTTGGGGGCACTACAAGACAAAAGACAGGTTCCAGCTGACCCAAGGTCAAGACAAGGTCACAGAAAAGGGTATACTTAGGATCAATGGGAAATGGTGACAGATCACTGAGCAGGGATGTAGTGGGTATAGCACCAAGAAAGCAGCTTGCAGGACAGCACATTAACAGAACACTATGACATCTCACTTTTATATCCAGGATGAGGTGGGTTAAAGGGCCTACTTGTCTCCACAAGTAGGAAAACATTCCTAGGAGGGGAAGGCAAGTCATCAGCATGCCCTAGCGTGCCGTGTGTAAACCACACCAGGTACCAGTGTGGAGGCTCATGGGTGGAGCAAGCAGAGATGTGATCTTAAGAGTTATAGAGGAATTTCTTGGTGCCGTTGAAAGACAATATCCTATTTCCCAGCACCAGGATATAGCCTTTCCCTACATTTCAGCTCTCAAATCCAGCATGGTGGCAGTTTAACTGCCTGCAGTCTCTGCCTGCAGCGCTGATGTACTGCTGGGTCAATTTGTGGGGTTGGGCAGTGCCAGTCATGGGTCTCTCTCTCCCCTCTGCTGCTGGTCCTTGATTCCTGCCTTCAGCTGCAGAAGAGCTGGATGTGCAGGACAATGGGATATCACCATTGCTTCCCTCCTCACCAGCTTTCGTGGAGAGCCAGTGCTTTGGGCTGCTCTGGGGTCTGCTGCCTCTTCCTCCCACCTCCCTGCTTCCAGCTCTGCAAAAAAGGACAGAGTCTGAGTGCTGGGAGGCTGTCTTTGTTACTTTCCTCTTGTTCCAGAGATAAAATCCATGACACCCAAAACTAAGGAAGGAAAAGTTCATCTAGCTGACACTTTGGAAGGTTTCAGTCCATAATCGGCTGGCACCAGGGTAGCATAGCATGGCACAGGGGCAATAGTTCAAGGTGGCAGATGATGGCAAAAGCAGCAAGAGCAAAAATAGGGGGAAGCAAGCCTCTTTTCCTCCCTTATATTGTAAGTAGGCTACCTGTACCCATGTGAGTGAGCACTCACACTATCTTTGTGCCCCCCGCTTGTACAGGCTCAGGATGTTTATAAAGTGAGGACGCTGGCCTCCTGCTTAGTCCCTTAGTTAAACTTCTAAACTTCTCAAGGTGAAATGATATATCAACCATAACAAGAGAGCCAGGCAATCTGAGGGCAAGGAGGTATTGGTGACTATAAACTGGTGGTGGAGGTAGAGCGATAGCAGCCATCAACAGCCAGGATGTCCTGACCTTGCTGAGGGCTGGCCGAGGCTCGGGGCCCCAGAAGCAGTCGGATGGTATTCAGGGCCTGGTGACGTGGGTGAGAATGAGAAGCGGAGCACTACTCCTGGGGTCTGGCAGTGGTCAAGCTCCCTGCATCTTCCCCGCCCCTCTCCTTCCTCCCTAACTCCCCAGTTTCACTTTTTCTTTGGGTGTTTAGGTATGGGATCTAGGTCTGGCTCTGGAGGGCTTGAGAGAAAGGTGAAGTCAGCTGTTTGAGACAGAGGGAACTCATCTGGCCTTGGCTGGTGAAGTCAGGCCTCTTCTGGTTTCTGCAGGCCAGGCCCGGAGTGGTAGCATACTACTCACGGGGAGAATCAGAGCCCCAAGGCAGGGAGGCAAGGCCTCTGAGACCTGCAGGGCCTGGCTTATTCCCTTTCACTTCCTTAGCTTCCCATTCCAGCCCTCTGTCACCTCTCTGAGAGACACAGTGCCTCCCAGCCACACTCCTCAACATCTTTATATGGTGACCGCCCATCTCTTATTATCACAGATAGACACCCACATGCTCACTTATCAGTCCTGCACACCCTCATATATGCACAAATGCAACACACACCCAATTCATGCAACAGGTACATTTACACACGCTTAAATGCACACACACACAGATTATACACCCAACTCACAATTCATAATCACACCCACGTACAGACTCAACACACTCTATTCACACATGTTATACATATTCATACCACTCGTGCAAGCAGACATACAGATGCCACACATACCTAACTCACTTGCATTCATATTCATACCCATTAATGCACATCTACCTACCTACATACAACACTCAGCACTCATACTGACATAACTAATTGCTTCTGTGATATGGCCTCATTCCTAAACTGCTGAAAAATGACAAAGACAGTACAGGCTAAGGG
Organism: Cavia porcellus; assembly: GCF_034190915.1. Classification (NCBI taxonomy): domain Eukaryota; kingdom Metazoa; phylum Chordata; class Mammalia; order Rodentia; family Caviidae; genus Cavia; species Cavia porcellus. The sequence continues at coordinate 29,559,938 of NW_026947514.1, forward strand.
CAAAGTTTGAAAAGGAACTTTTATCTGCCAAAATCTAGAAGGACAGGTTCAGTCTCAGTACCACTCAGTCACTCAGATGCTCTGAACCCATTTTCTAGGCATGATCCGGACCAGTTGCCTGCAGTGATGGTGGGAGGATAAAGAGATTCAGACATCTCCCAGGGAGCAACAAGATCAGAGACATCCCTTGAATAGTATATACTCCCTTCAAGATGCTGAGCACGATTTCTCTTTAAGGGGTGCTTCTGGAATTGAGGGGTGGGAGGTTGGGAGTGTAGATGAGAAAAGAAAGGAAAGAGTGTCTTCCTCACATAATTGCAGAAAGCACTGCCAGGTGAGGCCAGCAGGACCCCAACACCACAACTGGGAAGAGCACCCGAAGGGGCTGTGGCCCAAGTCTGGGTGGGCAGTGGATGCGGAGCTGTCTGCAGGAGAGCAGTAAGTGGGGAAAATTCTTAGCATTAGGTCTGGTGGAGCAGCAAGGGTGCTGCAGCCATGGGGACCTAGAGGATGTCACCTGGGGAGAAGGTTGCAGACAAGAGCGCAGCCTTCAGTAGAACCTAATCACTGTTAAGACTCAGGCCCATCAAGGAATATACAGTAAGATTTTCTTGCCCTCTGATCTGCTGTTCTCATCCTTTAGGCAAAGAGAGCAGAGTGATGTTCTGGAGGGATGAATGCTAAGAGGACAAAAGGCATTCACTATCTAGGCCATACAATGTTGCACACTTGTGTTTTATTACTTGACACACTCTGCTTCTGTAAAGCATGGTGTGCTCTGATGTCCTGGTGGCTGCCTTTTTCATCTATGAGAAGACCAAGAGCCCACAAGGACTTTCCCCTTATGTCAGTCCTCATGAGATGTTCCCACTTTACAGCTAAGGAAAGGACTGGGCAGCATAATGGTTTACTTCTTCATTTATTCATTCAGTAAAGCATGTATCAACTCTTGCTATGCTCAGTGTTATTCAGTGTACTAAAGTGGCCAATGAGATGGATGCAGTTCCTGCCCTCTCCAAGCTCATGTGTTGATGGAGGAGTCAGACAACAAACATGTAAGCTGCACAGATAAAAAAATCAAGTATGATATTGAAGCTGGAAGTAAGTGATCGGGGAGAGGGGCCCAAAGGGTCTAACGTACGTCAGTGAGCGAGGCAACGTTTACGCCACATCTTGAGAGGCTGCAAGGATGCAGAGATGGGGGTATGTGGAGCAAGGGGTTCATGCTAAAACTCCAAGACAGGAGCAAGCTTGATGTGTCCAGGAGCAGAAGGTAGGCCAGGCAATGAGGGTCTAGAAAGCAGGATAGAACAGAGAAAGGCCAGCAAGGGAGAGAGCAGCCCACTGAAGACTTGAATTTGAAGGGCAGCAGCAAGATTCTGTAGGGTTTCCAGTGGGGGAATCTTGTTTACATTTTTGAAAGACCACTTTGGCTGCCGAGTAGAGAATGGATCATGGAGGGACAGAAGAGAAGCAGGGAGACCAGCTGGGAGCTGACGCTTGTGGGTTAGAGAAATAATTGCTGATGGAGCTCTGCGGCAGTAAGACTGGGAGAAACAAATGGGCTTGGGGCTGCCTTGGGGGACTCCATCCTCTCTGACAGAGGAGCCTTGGCATGTGAGAGAATAAAGGGTCCAGGCTGCCTTGAATTTCTAGCTTAACTAATGATGCCCAAGGAAGCGTAAGCTAACGTACATGGGCAAATAACTTGGAAGAAACTTGGGCCCCAGCATGGGCCACTTCCAGGCTGAGATCTGCAATAGTACTTTAAGTAGACATGTCCAGCTGGCTGTCAGTCATATGAGTCTGGGATCTAGCGGGAGAGGCCAGGCTGGAGAGGATAATTGAGAGTCATTAGTGTGAGGGAACCTGAAGCGTTGAAGCAGTGAGGCTATATGAGGTCACCGAGGAGAAAATGCAGAAAGGAAGGCCAAGGGCTTTGGAATGAAGCACTGGGGTTAAGAGCTGCATAACTGGTGGGCAGCCCATGTCCATTCATTCTTAGTCTGGAAGGTCTTCCATCACCTGAAAGTGCCATCACTCTTCTGTGACTTAGCCTATGATCATGGTGGTGCACTCCCTTCTCTCCGGAGAAAGCAAGAAAAATGAGCTCAAGCAATGGAGCCATCTGCTAGGCCCTGCTGGAACCTGCTGTATCCCCATCTCCCGTTCCCTGCTCCTGTCTCTATTTGGGGAGAAATCTGCATTCACTTCCATTGACAATATCTGAGAGCGTGGCTCCATAAAAAGCCAAGCAAACAGCTAAGGATTTTGTGCTCTCTTCCTGATTTACAGTAAGTTAAACTTTTTCTGTTTTTCTTTTTTAACACTAAATCGCAGGTGACTGCCTGGCATCTTGTGTAACTTGAAATCTGGCCTGTGATCCAGCATTGTGGGGTAGACACTGCTTCTCAGCAGTCATGTGGCCAAAGAAATGACTTCCAGATCCAGATTCCACTGTGTCAGAAGACAGGGTGAAACACCATGCGAGCCAGGCATCTTTCTAACATGAAGTTCTCTTTTCATACCAGTTAACTCCAGCCCATGAGAAAATGGCTTTTGTTCAGAGAACATGTTGCAAATATTCCTAAGTGGGGAAACCCTGTAACAAGGAAAAGGGCAGAAGGAATATAAAACTCATCAAAAACTTTCTTTCAGGTTCCATTTTCTCATCATCACCCCAACTCCAGGTACAGGTTATAGAATTAGAGTTGAAGCAGCAAACAATGAAAGAAATTGCTAGCTGGAGATAGTGGTACACTACTGTAGCTTCAGGATTCTGGGAGACTCAGGAAGGAAGATTGCAAGTTCAACCCCAGCCTGGGCAACTTAGTGAATCAATGAGACTCTACCTCAAAATTAAAAATAAAAAAGAGCTGGAGATGACCTTCAGAGCAAAGGTCTTGTGTTCAAGCCTCCTGGGTACAAAAAAGTAAAAAACAAAAGAAATTGGTAAAAGTAATAAAAACAATATAACGGGATCCAAAGAACGAGGGAGTGAGAACTATATGAAGAAACTCCAGGGAGGGACAGTGGTGTGAGTGATTATGCAATCTCGTTGGCTGTGTTAAAATGAAACAAAACCACATAATCTGTTGCATACATTGCTTGGCCTGTCTGTCCACCAAGGTCATGAAGTCACTAAAGACAACAAACTCTGTCTCCTCAGGCCACCTGTCTCCCAAGGAATGTAACACCATCGATTCTTAATAAGCATCATGAATACATAAAGAATTTCAGCCAAAATCAATGACATGCATTTTGGTGATGCAAATAACTATGCTTACTTTTAGTTATGGACAGTGGCTATGCTAGAGCGGCTTACTTCTTGGGGCCAATTCTGCATCTTGGGACATTCTGCAGGAGATGGGTCTGATCTTCACTGTGGAGAGCTGTCTTGCTTTCTGCTATTACAGATTAATTACATGTCACTTAAAGCAGAGGAACCAACCCACAGCCCCATTTTAAACTAATCAGGACAAATCTTTTGCAAATGGGAAGGGGACCTGGAGATTGGTGAGCGGGAGAGGGAGGAGTGGAAGTAAAAGAATTAAGATGTATTATGTACATGTACTAACTCCCTACGATGAATATAATTATGCATACTGCAAGAATGGACCCACAAAAATTTAAAACAATAAAAATAAACTAACCAAGGTGAGAACTGGTGTGTCAGTTCCCCACTTCTGCCCACCTTGCTTCTCCCAGGAGTGTCACAGTGGAAGCTGATGGGAATCCTGAGAGAATGGGAAAGGCTAGAATTACAGTGAGGTTCTGCAAAATCAGCCTACAGTCACAACTAAAGGCTGATGACTGATGAATTCATACAAAAACACTGTCTGCTTCTGGAAAACATTTTCTCGGTAGTTGTCGTGCCTATGCTGGTTGCCTATCTGTTACTTAAGCAGAATAGCCTATTAAGAGGTTTAGGTTTATAGTTTGTTAATTAAGAAGAGAGTTGTATATATTTTTGAGAGGTTAGGATTAGGTCCAGTTATGCATTCGCAAAAAATAAAAACAAACAAAAAGAACAGTGGCTTAAACAAGCTAGAAGTTTACCTAAGAAAAGAAGTTAGTAGCTGGCTCTATAAGGTCATCAGGAATCCATGCTTTAAAGCATATTTCTGGAAAGTGCTATATGCTACTTAAACAATGTGATAGACGGAATAATGGTTTCCCAAAGATGCTCATATCTTAATCCCTACAATCTCAGGTATATTATTTTACATAACAAAAGGGATTTTGAAGATGTGACCAAGTTGAGGGCCTTAAGAGGGTAAGGTTATCCAGGTAAACCCAATGTAACCCCAAGAGTCCTTATGAGAGAGAGGAAAGAGAGTCACAGAGAGAAGGGGACGTGAGGACAGAGCAGAGAAGGGAGGGGTGCGGGAGACAAAAACTCTAGAAAACTGCTGGCTTTGCAAACAAAGGAAAGACCAGCAGTCAAATTTAGACTTTTAGCCTCTAAAAATACTAGATAAACCTGCACTGTTTTAAGTCACTTAGTTTGTGACAATTTGTTGAAGCAGCAACAGGAAAGAAATATGCATATCTTTGGCCAAAACATAAGTTACCTGACTACTCCAAGCTACCACAGGAGCTGGGAAAAGTCTTTTTATTCGAGGAAAACAATGTGTTCAGCCAAAAAATGGGGCTTCATTATGACTGAGGAGAGAAGGAGAAAGGATGCTGGGGTTCATAACAGAAGATTGCTCTGCAGGGCTATTGTATGAATATTACATTCAAGATAGCAGAAAAGTATTCTCAAAAATAGGACTGGCAACACTTTGAATGGGAATTCAGGAAAATATACCTAAGGTGTTGGCATAAAAACTTTAAAAGTATTGTGGCAACAGATTAAAGAAGGATTCAAATACTGTAATTCCTTTGGCAGAACCATTTATGCACTGGGCATTTTTGTTAAAAGTTACTAATCAGCTATGCTATATGTGGGGTTGGCTGAGCCCAAATGTGAAGTTTGAAGTCTAAAACATGTCTCTGAATTTAGGAGGAAAAATATTCATTCAGTTATCAGTGAGATGTTTGCCTTCTGGAATTCCTCCTAATGAAGTCAGGCCATGGGCAACTAAAACTCAGGATTGACTTTCTCTCTTTGTCCTGGTGTACAGAGATCATCACAAATAGTTGCTTGAAAAGAAGTAGTCAGTGCATCACAGATGCTCAACAGGTGTTTTCTGAGTGGATGAAGAATCGAATGAACTTAATAGATTTCAGTAAGGTTTTATCCATTTATTCAACATGAGAGCCTTCTGTGTTCCATGACTATATTAACTGCTAAGTGCAAAGCCAAGCAACAGTGTGGTCCCTACATTTAGACGGCTTACAACGAGGTGATGACAGACAAGTAAAGCCACAGTTGTCCTTCCTTGCACTGGGCACGATAGTGGATGTTATGTATTTGCAGGGAACTGTGGGACCACAGATCTGCAGAAGGTGTTGCTGGTCTTGAAAAACCAATTGAAACTAGTTAGGAAAGGTAAAGTGGCATTCTATGGTAAGAAGAGTATCTTAAGCCATAAAATCATGGATTATAACATCAGGGAACATTTGGGTAGGACCAGAGAGACAAGTGGAGCCAGAGCATGGACACCACAGGGGTTTACAAAGGAATTCTAAGAGGGTAAATTGCCCATTAGTCCTACATAAGATACTCTCTTGTCTAAAAATACCTGCCCTCTTTTGAATACTAAACTCAGGGCCTTTTACATTTTTTTTTTTTTTTTTTTTTACTTTTTATTTTGAGACAGGGACTCTAAATTTTTAAGTTACTCAGTCTAGACTGGAACTTGTGATCCTCCTACTTTGGTCTCTCAGAGTGCTGGGATTACAAGCATATGCCACCATGCTCTGTTTAAAAATAACGTTTTCCATGGGTTTTTCTTGGCTTTTGGGACTATTCTTACCAATCTGAGAAACAGGGTAGCCTGGCTACTTAGGACAGGGAGGCTAGTTTCAATCTATGATTTGCTTTCCAGGCAATGTCTTGGGAAGCCCACCCCCCCAAAATAAGCAGAAGTGAGAATTAAATTTTTGCCTTACAGGAAAATACCTCAATCTCAACCTTCTAAAGCATCCCTCTTACCTGACAGGATGCATATGATTGTGTAGAGGGCTTAAAACTAAGAATAAAAAAAGAATACCTGGGGGCATCCATTCCCAGATAGAAGTGAGTTGGATAGACTCGCTCTTCCTCATCCACGCTCCTCCTCACTGGGTGGGTGAAGTCTTTCTAAAACAAACTGCTGGCAGCTATCAGAATGCATGAGGTTGTGATTGTAATTTGATAAACTAGTGGCTTCTGCATCGCCCCTATTCTATTCCCAGGGTCATTCACTGACTTTTGCCTTGAAGCCATCTTAGTGCTGCCTGTTGCTTGAGACTTATCTATTCCCTTGAAGGTAAAAAGAGTAGGGAAAGTATGTCCTCCCCCTGTTTCTTAAGGACATCTCTCTCTTCTTTAGTTTATGCATTTATGCAGAATTTTTAGTTGTCAGAAGACAGCTTGCCATTGGTGAGGTCAAAGAAAGTCTTGGTGCACGACAAGCTAGGGCTGGTTTTGGGAACAGAATTACTCTGGTCAGAGGAGAAAGGATTCTGTTATGGCTGGTGTGTAGCTATCCCTCTGCAAAGCCTCATTTGGTCATAGGTAGGTCCTCTATGCTTTCTTCTCTCAAATTCTGGATGGGGAAATCTCAAGACCACAAGGGAAGAGTTAAGGCAAGGAAGACAGAAAGATACCCTGGCCACCACTAGCATACAATGAGCAAAGATGACCCAAGTTGGAGGGTCCTGTGGGCTTTCACTTGGAAAGCTCTCCCTGCACAGACCCTGGGGGATCAAGTGGTTATAGGAAATTTTGAAAGCTGTATGAGATGTTGAAAGAGCTAACCCTTCTAGGAGAGAAGTACAGAACTCTCTAAAGTGCAGTGCAGTGTATGAAAACATCCTCCTGGGCACAATAGAGATTAACTAAGACTAAAGAGAAGTAGAATTTCTGCCCCTAAAGTATTTGGAGTCTTTTCAGGGAGAAATTAATAGTAACTGTCACAGACTACAGGTTTATGTTCCCTTAAGAATTTTGTATGTTGAAACTCTAATCCTCAATGTGATTATATTAGGAGGTAGGGGTCTTTGGAGGTAATTATGTTTAAATAAGGTCGTAGGGCCTATAATAGGCTGTTCATGGAAGAATGAGACAAGTACTAGAGCTCTCAGCTGGGTGAGAATACAGCATGAAGTAGGCTGTCTTTAAGCCAGGAAAAAGTCTCTCACCAGACACTAGACATGCTGGCAGTGGTTTCTTCTTGAACATCCTGGTCCCCAGAACTGTGAAAAATAATGCTTATTGTTCAGTCCTCCAGTTGACAGTGCTATGAATATAGCAGTCTGAATGAAAGGAATGTCTGTCTAACATCTAAACACAGTAGGTTTCCTTCTCAAAAGCCAAGTTAATGACAGAGGCTATAGGAGCCAGTTCTACACCAAGCCATTCATGTTTCTCTTCAATATGCTCACAGTTTATCCCTGTAGTTTGGCCCACCAGTGTAGTCCATGACCGGACACTCTGTGAGGTCATCAAGATATTCAGGACTTCCTGCCTCAAGCTTTTTCTTAAAGGGATCCCTGCACTTGGAATGCCTAGATCTAACTCCTATGAGGACATCCAGGGGACTTCCCTAATGGTCACTGTTTTCTCTCTCTTTTTTTCCCCCTTTGGTACCAGAGATTGAACTCACAACCTCACAATTGCCAGGAAGGCACTTACTCTGCTGAGCTAACTTCCTGGTCCTTGGTCACTGCTGTCATGACAGACTCAACCCCACAAACACCTTCCTACGACTGTGGGATGCTTGGCAAGATCACAAATATTATAACAAGTTAATTTTGTTTCCTTGTAACTACTACTCTGAAACACTGAATGAGAGCAAGACAATTGAGAAATAAAGGCAGAAGAAGACAGCTCCAGAATCATTAAGGCCAAGTTCAACAACACGTGGGGACAATCAGAACAGAATCTGAAAGCAGAGGCTGAGGGAGAACACAGAAAATAGTGGTGAAAATCTGAGTAATAGACAAACCAATGTTTAAGCCAAGGATCACATAGAAAGGCTCAGGTACAACCATCAAGTCTATCAAGAATTCAGAGGAGCAGAGACGTCAGGATCCCCATGGAGAGTGCTGGTGATATGAATTGAGTGTTAAAAATCACAGCAGCATCAATCTTTTTCCATTCCACTTTCGTCTTATACCCTTTCTCACATGGTAGACAATCTGGGCCTTGATCATAAAGAGTAGAAATACTAGATACTTAAGATCACAGATTTTGGACCTTATCTGGGCAGGTGTACAGTAGGTCCTGAAAGTTATAATTTTGTATAATTTCCCAAAGTGGCCCTGGGAACAGATGTGTGATCCATAATGATGATCTTCAGGCATCTGGTCTACCCGAAAGACCCTAGCATCCAGCTTTTTTGTTTCCATTCTTTCTTACTAGATTGCAATGTCTTAATACGGTCTTTTTTCCCTCTAATTGCTTCCTATAACCTAATAGCAATGAGTAGTGAAGTGCTTAATAAATACAGGCTGCATGCATGATACAATAATTGCATATCAATTGTCTAGGCTTTCCACTGGTACTTCTGAACTTTCCCCCTCAATCAAAAGGAAGATGACGACTAGCAGGGGAAGGAGGAGACCCTGCAAACCACAAACACTACCTGTTATAGGGAATTTAAAGCCTAGTTTTCTTCTACTTTTGAAAAACAGTATCTGCATATACTTATGGGGCACACAAGGATTTTGTTTATATACTAAGTGATGTTCAAATCAAAGTAATCAGCAACTCCATCACCTCAAATATTTCTTATTTCTTTGGCAATTTTAAAGAAATCCTGTCTTGGTATAAGGGCCCCCTGTAAAGTTTTACAACTATCTATAATTGTTCTCAGATGGGGACAGTCTTTCATCATAGCACTAAGCCTTTGTGTTTGTGTAACTCATTCATGGCAGGACTCCCTGCCCTCTGTGCCTCTGTGTGGGGAACTACCCAGACAACTCTCCTTGAAAAGAAGAGCAACTATCTCCATTTTGGATAAACTTGGCCCTATCACCATGTAATGATATGTACAGAACGGACTAGGCTATTTCTTCACCTTTCAGTTGGCTTTAAGTGTTGTAAACTGGGCTAGCTGAGGAGCTGATGTGTAATCTCTGAGGCAGAGCAACAGGTCAGGGTTACCCCGCCCAGTGATGCCCCAAATATGTGGTTGAGCCAGGTGAGATGAAGTCATGCTCCATGCTGTTGGCTGGGACTGAGCCTCAAGAAAGAGATGACTTCCCAGGGCAAAAATGATGGTACATCAGAACTGAAGCACAGATCCCAAATTATTAGATACCACCTCAGTTGTGTTGTGCAGATTACTCTCTCTGCATTTCTTTCCCTCTTCATATCCCAGACCTCCTACCTAGGACAGCTCACGGTAGTCATGGCAGCCATGCATTTCTGCCACTCTCACTGTCTCTCATCCCCAAGCCACTCCTCCCATGGAGAATTAAAACCTTGGAAGGGCTCTGGGTCAAGGCCTTTGTTCCAGTGAACCACCATCTTGTTTGGACTTAGGACTTTTTGGGCTCCCCATAACTGTATATACTTCTTAGTATCTTTGTTTTCACCTTGGGTTGCACTAGAAGTAGTAGAGTGGAATTAACTCACAAGAGTTCCAATAACTTCTCCATGGGATTACAGATATAAACATCCTGGACCACAATGAGGACAGGAAAGGACTCACTATACCTATGCACACCTGGAGGCCAGATGGTCACATTATCAGACCTTTTCCCAAACACAGATTCACATTCTAGTGAATAATGTTAGGTGTTTTCCCTCTAATTCTCCCATTTGTATGTCTCCCTCTTTCGGGATCAGCTTTGTCTTACTGTCTCCAACCTCTACAGTATTCTCCTTCATAGAGTTCTATGAACATCTCAGTTGGCAAAGAACCTGACTTTCAAGAGCCAGTGCATGGCCCTGGCAGAAAATTAGTTAATTATCTGATCATGGACTCCTTTTTATTTCTCACACTTGGCGCCTTTAATATCAACTGACCCTGCCACTCGTGAAGTTAAGAATGCTGCATTTACACCTAACCATGCAGGATGAAAGTGACTCTAGCGGTATCAGTGTCAGCAGTATCAGCATCTCTGGAAATTTGTTAGAAGCACACATTCTCAGGCCAGCTCTGCTTTTAGAATCAGACTCTGTAGGTAGGACCTGCTACCGATGTTTAAACACATCCTAGTCAAGTTGACAACTGCTGGTCTATGAAGAAATTTTCAAAGAGTTGGCCCCTTTTCCTCAATGGCATTAAGATTTTTATTTCTTAAGAGTTGAAAGTGGTACAGATTATGCCCACTGAGTTTCCTACTTTCAAATCAAGAAAAGGCTGCTTTCTACTTGTAACCAACAGTTACGTGGAGTTTAATGAGCAGCTCCAGGAGTCATCACAAGTGGTAAATAGGAGTCACTTGGCCATTGATAAGAGGAATTTTGCAGTGAATATCTGTGGGCTCTATGACAGACTGATCTGAAAGAGCTGTGGGTGTTCATGGAGTTCTTCCTTTTATCATCTAATGCTTCCAATATGCATGCAAGGCATGTGCAGACTACTGCCTAGGATTCTCCTAGGAACACCATCACTTCCTGGGTAAGGCCAAATCTTGCAAACAGAAATTCTTCCATCTGTCTGTCGGTTTGTTCATCTATCTATCCATCTAGCAATTCATTTAACAATCCATCCACTCCGTCTATCCATCCATTCATTCACTCATCCTCTTACCCAAGTAAATCACAAACGTGTATTAGATTACCTGTAACGTGTACTGTTAGGAATACTGAGACTAAACAATTTCCCCCACATTATTTCTCAATCTTATCTCTCTGTTATTTTTCATTTATTTTTCCTTAATTAGCCCCCCTCCCACTTCTGAAACATCTTTTCTCTGGCTCCACTGGAGGAAGGAAGGATCTTTCTATCCCTTATGCTTCACTGATTTCCCTTACAATCTTCCAATCCCCTTGGCTCCTTCCAGCTTTTCCCACCCTGTCAATTAATTTAGGGATAAGAAATAATGGGGTATTTTCTTTCTTGTCCTCTGACGCCTTTTAGGATATTTCTCCTTTGTTCCATGTAAAACTTTTTAACAATTTGAGGCTTGTTCATCCACTAGGTTCCTCTCTTCTCCTCCAAGTAATTTATAAACCGAGTAAGATTGTTTGAATTTGAAGGTCACTGGAGAGATAGGGAACTGATATTAAACGAGACCCCTTCAAGAATAATAGTGACATAAAGTCATGGCAGATTTGGAGTGAAGAGTCACATTGTGAGCCAGGTGCAGAAGTTTGCCCTGAATGAGGGATGTAACTCTTGGGAATCTCAGTTAAGTTCTGCGAGCCTCAGTTCTTCCATCTGAAGTTAGATTATCATGGATATTTTGCCCTTTAAGGGAATACTGGGATGTTGATCCCCCCCCCACTTCCTGGCTGCCATAAGGTGACAGCCCCTCCCACCTGTGTCCCTGACATGTTGATTGTGCCACCACAGACTCAAAACCACGGGCCACATGACCATGGGTTGAAACATCTGAAGTCATGAGCTAAAACAAACCTAGTCTCCTTTTTAGATTATGCCAGCTATTTGTCACCATGACAGAAAGCTGGACAACACAGTGTCTTTTGAAGTAAATTTTTAAATACCATATGCCCCAGCCTAACCTTCTTTCTTGATGGTTTCTGCCTTTGATATCATGCTTGCAACCCTGTCAAGAATTTTTGAAAGGATGTGCTTTTTAAAGTTTTATTGAGTTCATTTATTCAACAAATGATCACAGAATGCCAAGCACTACAGAAAGTACTACCTAAAACATGGAGCTGAACTCAGAATGAAAAAGTCTACCACTGAAGGGTTTGTAAACCGGAAGTAAATACAAAGCCAAGAACATAGAGCAGTGGTGCAGGGATAGTTTTGGTCCTGAACAGGGATTATAGTGGTGCCACCCAGAGCTCAAATTCCTGGAACTCAGGACATTTCACAATGAGTGAAATTGATAAGACTATAATGATGCCAAGAAATAGTAATACAAAATCTGGGAGCAAGAATGCTTAAAACGACACTAAAGATAGTAATGACAGCATTTTCCTCACATCAGTCAAAGAGAAATAATCACTAGCGATGTAACTTTTTATTTCAACAGTAAGTTAATGTAGATGCTATCTTTCCTCTGGGATTCTTTTATAATACCTCCAAATCAAGAGAGAGAAGGAGGAAAGGAAGGAGGAAAAGGAAGGAAGGAAGGAAGGAAGGAAGGAAGGAAGGAAGGCCAGCAAGGAGAAAGTACTCTTCTTTCTAGGGCCTTCACTGAGAAAGCCTCTAAGTGAGGAAACGGTGTCTCTGTGCTACTGAACTTTGACTGGACAACTGTCTAACTCTGTGACAACTGCAATGTCCTTAACTTGTCGACTGCAAACTGAGTAAGCCCTGGATTATTTATGTGTTCTATTTCTTTGTATTACATGAATTCTGAAGTGAAATATAATAAACCTGCAGGAAGTTCACCCCAAAAATAAATGCCCTGCAAAAAATTTTAAAAGGATTCAATCACACTTGAACATCCAATGAGGAGTGGAGAAGGAAAAATTCCTGGCCTCGCTGCCCTGGGAGGGGGGACGGGGGATTTTCTAGGGATAGGCAGAGCTCCATGTCTTACCGGGAACATTGCCAACGATACCTTCCTCCTCCATCACTGCAACTGAGTCATGCCCAAAGTGCCACCCACGTCCTCAGATGCCATGGATGGAGAAGGTCTGCTTTTAGTTGTCATAAGTCTGGGCTTGTTCTGGAAGTATGGATTGATGAAAAGGAAGCTTTCAGCTAATCTGTGAATCACTGGGGCAGGATAGAGATCATGGCTTATGCCTAGGATGTGATACATGATTCTGGAATGGGTAAATCATTAACTTCTACCTTACTTTGTGCCTCAGAATTAAAGACCAGACATTTGCTGCTCTCTCTCTGTCTCTCTCTCTCCTTTATTTCCCTCTCTTTCCCCTTCTTTCTTTCTTTTGTGAAAAAGGCAGCTACCTAATATGTGCAGGAGGACAGGTAAGTATCACATGGGAGAAAGATGGGTATGAAACAAAAGGCTGTACAAGTGGGACAAACTTCTGCTTTGGTCTGTGGTCATTCCTGACTTTAATGCTTCCTAAATGGAATCACTCCCAACTCCGATCATTTACCCCATTAATGAAGCTTTCCCAACACTATTCCTGATGAGACTAATCATTTGCCCCACCTTCCATGACCCTGACAGGTCACTGCTCTTTGTAGTCTTTTTTCCCTTCATGGATTAAAACAATGGGACTGTGTTCTCTCTTGGTTCTGAGGGCCACGAGTTGGCGATGAAATTGCTGGCAGAGCTGGTTCTCCTGGAGGCCACGAGAGAAAACAGGGTCCTTGCCTCTTTTCTACCTCGTGGCGGCTGCCTTCAAGCCTTGGGGATCCGTGGCTCACAGATGTGGCCGACTGGCCTTGCCTTCATCTTCCTAAGGCTTTCTTCTGGTGGTCCCTTTGCTTTCTTAGTGGTTGATTCTCTTTGACACACCTCCAATGAGGGTGCAGACATCTTCACAGGACAACCAGGGGGGTGCCTAGCAGGCAACTGTCCTATGTTCCCAAACAAGAAGGTTAAGCCATTCTCCTAAGGACATGGGAGCTCCTGATCTCCGGGGCAGCTCCCTGACCTGAACTTGAGTTTTCCTGGAAAAAAAAAAGAGACTTCATTCTCTCATGGACACAAGCCTCAGGGCCCCTTCCCACAGCTCCATTTCAGACTTATTTCTCGAGAGCTGGTCTTCCCCAGAATGTGTGTATGAACAAGAAACTACTGGATTATCTTATCCCTCTATCATGGTATATAATGAAAATACTGGACAGCTTTTATTATTATATGACTTTGATAGTATAATAGATGTAAAGCAACCACAATGATACAAGAATTTCACTCTCAAATCCCATTTAACCCCTCAGAGGATCTGTAAGGCAGGTAGGGAGTAAAATGCCACTTTCAGAGGAGGAATCCCACTTTCATAGCACAAGGTAGGAGGTACTTTAGCGGTCCCAAAGCATTCCTTTGTCTTTAATCGCTCTTAGGGTGCAATGTAAAAGTTTGCCACATAAGGGCACTGTTGTTCTTGAAAGCAACATGATTTTGCAAGCAGCTGTTTCCTGTTAAGCAAAGCTGCTAGGATCCAGTATTCCAATATTGATCTTTAAATTTGTTTTAAATTAATTGTCACTGACGTTCTGAGTATTTCTTAATTTCTTAGTTTTAGAGGTACAGATCTGAAGTGTGTTTGATGTCATTTATAGCATTTTCCAGAGGCTAAGAATGAAGGCCAAGGGAAGACTTTGGTCATAAAGTTACTTGAGAAGATTAGAAAGTTCCTAGACCTTCTCACTGTATGAATTGAGTGAACTTGTTAACTGTGGAGGCCCAAAAGAGAAAAAGGAAAAAAAAATAAGTGGGCAGGAAAGAAAGTTTTAAACGTATCAAAGGGCAGTAGGCGGGGCAGTGGAGTTAGCTGAAGCAGCAGGAACCGGATTACACCATGTTATTATGGAGGTGCCACAGTACCAGTAGTTTCAGGATTTAGGAGACTGTGGGTCACAAACCCAGCTCTTCAAAATGTCTGCAGCAAACCCTGACCCCTAAATCTTCATCTTCTTCCAATGTAAACTGGGTGCTAATTCCTGCCAGCAGGCAGGGTTAGTGGTTGGCTAATACTAACTCCACATACACAGCTCCATATACAGGCTATGTAGTCTTTAGAGGCCCTTGGAGAGAACTGACTTTTTGAAAGGTCACAAGCTCCTAGCATCGTGGGAGCCTGCTGCCACAGTTAGGAGGGTGAGCACTGCAGAGGCAATCTGGGGCAAGCCATAGTTTGAGATTCGTTTTGCTACCACCTCCTTGTTGTGTGGAGCAAGTCGCTTGTGTGACACCCTCTATAAATGGAAGCATCTGGCTAGGTGGCCCCCTGGCCTCCCTAGTCTTGTAGCCATCTTGTAGTGTAGAGAATCAACCACTAAGAAAGCGAAGGGGACCAACAGAAGAAAGCCTTAGGAAGATGAAGGCAAGGCCGGTCGGCCACATCTGTGAGCCAAGGATCCCACTAGGTGGTTCAAGTGGGCTATTTTCTAAAAGTCTCCTTTCTCTGTCTCTGTCCACTTTTGCTCCACTTCTGTCTGCCTAGAATGTCCTTTCTCCCCCACCATCACAACTTCAAGGTTTCTTAGTCCCAAGGCTGAGTCTAACCTCTCTGAAAAGCCATCCTCAATATCACAGGGGCAGCATATCCCTGTTCTTTATGGTTTTGCAGAAGTTTACTTGAACTTCTGGTTGGCCCGAATAAGCATCAGATTTACCATTCCAGGACCAACACACAGCAGGAACCAGGAGGTGGCTGGTGGAACTTACGATCACGTGTGCATAGACACACCAGGCTTTGTGCTCACTGGTGGACCCTGGTTCCTGTTCTGTCTCTCAGGCTTGTGTAGTGTTTAACATTCAAACGTCAAAGCCATGTTCTTAAGTTCATTGTCTGACTCTGCCACTTTCTGGCTCTGGGATGGTGGACAAGTTTCTAAACTTTGTGCTTCTGCTGGGCACTTACTCAGTGAAGACAATGACAGTACCATATTGCATTGATACTGTGAAGGTAAAATAGGCTGACACTTGTGTTTGGAAAAGTACTCAGTGCAAGACAAGCTCTCAGTAAATGCTGGCTCTGAATAGTATTTTTACTATAACTCATTCAAATATAAAAACCTCAGGACTTCTTAACAGTTAGCAGCGTCTTTCCTGATAAGAAAAAAAAAAATCAAAACAAACTAACAAACCTCACCAGTGTCTATTGCTATGGCTGCTCATGCCTCTAGCTGTGCTGGTGTCCACAGTAGGAGTCTGGGAAATGCAATCCAGGACAGCCTGTACCCCAGAGGGCGCCAGCTCTGGGGCCTCACAGTGAACCTTTGCTTGGCAAAGGCTTTAAGTGCACGGAAAACAGATTAACTTGCTGCCATGTCAGCCTCCCACTGGTCATTTGGAAAACTGCACCATTCGATATGGCGAGTGTCCTCCTGCCTGCACTTAGGTCTGTCCAGGTGCCAGCCTTGCTCCTTATCTATGTAGTGTCTTGTGATATATAGTCTCTCAGCAGATTTACCCTTTTCTCTGCTAGGATGTAAAAGCAGCAGAAGAAAGAAAAACAGATGAAAGCAGATTAAGAAGCCACAGCTCAAGCATCTCCCAAGGCATCTTCCTGGCAGTGAACTCAGAGACATTCTCTCTCTCTCTTTCTGTCTCTCTCTGTCTCTGTCTCTCTCTCCGGATTAGAGTTCAGTGATACATATGTCTATTTATCAGTGGGCCTGTTCCCTTCGTATCTGACTGTGCCATGACTTCAGAGGAAACTCATTTCCCTATCTTCCTGATCTTGCTCTAATTTCTCTCTACCATCTCTCAGTTCTATTTCCTGGTAAAGATGTTATTCTGAAGTTAGATGCTGGCACTAAAAGATGATGCAACATCTGCTCTACGTGCTTCTCCCATACTGCCTGGATCTGGTGAAATGGGACTGTGGGCTTTATGCATGTCTGTCCTTACTGGAGCCCGGAAAGGGAGTTGTAGAGAACAGGCAGAAGAATGATGGGAACAGGACAGCCTCCCACCCCCGAGTGCTCATTTCTCCTCCATGTTACCACATAACCCCTGCCACAGCAAACTCAAAGTAAAGCTCCTGATCAAAAGTCACAGTACAAAATGAGGCAGTTGTTCAGTCCTGTTGCACATATGAAAACTGAGACCCACAAGTGCAAAACAGAATATCTGACACCTAACTAGGTGACTTTGTGTGAGCCTCCAAACAGCTCTGTGGCTAAATCCTGCTTTTTCATTTAGGTTTTCAGTCAGTGAGGAAACTGAGTCCCAAGCTTGTTAAGTAGCCATTCTAAGACCACATAGCCAGTGAGCAGGACTGTTGGGACTGGAACCCAGAGCCAGCTTCAGAGTCCTTGCTCTTCATCCTGTTACTCTGCCTCCCCAGGAGTGAGCTGTTAGCTATCACTCTGTTAATGTGGGGAGCCAGAGGGACTAAAGGGTTTCTGGGTCTCCAAGTCCAGGATTCCTATTATCTGGGGGGAAATCAAGAGCCCCAAACCTTTAACCACGTTTGTTTTTCTTCTCACCTGATGCCAAAGCATTTTCCAGGCTCAGCTGCTACGCCCAAATGCCCTAAATTCTGATCTATTGATGGCCAAATGAAGGCATGATGGGAATGAGTGAGTGCAAACACCAGGAACCGAACACTTCCAGGGTGAGCTGGGCTCGAGGGAGGTCGTTATCCTGTCTGTAATCTGTCAGGAGACTGGGGATGTCTGACAGAGCCATGACGAGTGAATCTCTCCAATCCTCTCAGAGCCTGGGGCTTACCACACAGGTAGCTGCCAGGAGTGAGCCTGAAGCCAGAACAATGCTGCTCCCAGCCCTACTCCTTCCTTCCTGCAGGTGACACAGCCTGGGAACAACGCTGATATGTGGATGAACGTTGAATCCCTTTGTCCCCACAAGCAGCTGTGCACAGGAAGCAGCGGTAATAATAACAGTACCAATGCTACAGGCACTAACACTTTCTGAACACTTAACTCCTGCCAGGTGTCATTCTACATGTTTTATTTGCATCAACCAACCTGTGTAGTCCTAGTGTCGCCACTATGGGGCGCACACACTCCTACCAGATCCATTTTCTGGCTGGAATGCTGAGAAATTTGAGATGCTGATCCAAACTCACACAGTGGCTGGCCAGGGTGGGATGCGAACTCAGGCTCCCTTGTCAAAGCCCTGACACTGAATCACACTCTGAAGCTCTGCCTGCAAGCTCTAGAAGAGGTTGCTCCTTCAGAAGTCTTGAATCTGGGCAATCATTTCCTTGTTCACAGTGAGCAGCTGCTGACACAGGCCCTATGGCTACATACCTGCTCAAAGGTTATAGAGCTCAACCAAAAGGGCTGAGACTCTACACATGAGATTTAAGCTTAAACGGGGGATGAGGGGAGTCATGCAGTTTGAGGTTAATTTAATTAGCAGAAACACTTGGAGAAATTAAAACTTAAAATATTTGCCTTTACTTATAAAAATGATACTATTAGAATCAGGCTTAATACTAAGTACTGACATCTTCGCCTAATTTTTCCCATTCAGAGCTGAAATAGGTGAAGGAAAGAAAAGGAGTCTTGAATTTATGTCAGCTGCCTCATTCAGGGTTCATAAGTAGTATTTACCTCAATATTCATATATATTCTCATGGTGCTCCAGGATTTATTTATATTATTTTTATTTCAGTGTTGCAAACATATAATTGGAATAAATCTTTTATGCTTTTAATTCTAATATGCGTGTGCAACCAAATGAATGCACACATAAATACAGAGCTACAGATGTGAGGAAAATTCAAATTAAGAAGCATTAATTTTTGCAATAGATGCTGTATTGCTGGCCCTAAATTGTTCATGCTTCCTTTAGGAAGGAACATCTGCAGTTTCCATTCTTATAAGTCAAAAAATATGTGTAATGTCAAAGTTTTTAATTGTAGGAGGTCATTAATCTGGAGTAGCTATGACATTTTAAGATCCTATAGGAGCCAACTACACACCACAGTAAACAATGAAAAACACTAGAAATAGTACCAATCAGAAACCTCTAGCTAGAGGCTTTCTACTTTGACCAAACAAAGACCTTTTCTCTGCTTCCTTCCCATGGAAGAGCTTGCTCACCATGCTGCTGTGCAGAGCTCTCCGAATCTCTTCTGGTCTTGTGCATTGCTGCACGTTGCTTGAATCCCTTGATGCTGAAATAAACCTTGTTAAATTCATTTTGTCTAAAGTTGTCCTTTCAATAGTGGAGAAAAGACTAATTTATATGTTCCATTTTTGTTGAGCTGAATCTTTCAATTCTCAATAAAAAGAAAAACCCCTTATTGGAGTCTCTGATCATTATTAGTTTTTTAAAAGGCTGTAGTATACTAGATTTTTACAGAACCAATTAAAGTGTTCCCTAACACACATGATTTAGAAACTTTATTTACACAAAATAAGAGTTGTTTGTACTTCCTGCTGTTTCCTGCTTTTGAATGATACCATGTTGGCATGTACCAAGATGGAACCCAAAGAAAACACCTGCCAGCACAGTCAGGCAGGCAAGGATGCTACACAACAGGGCATCCTGTGCTGACTCAGTCTCCTCATCATTTTTCTAATTGGGATAAACTTCTGTTTATTCAGCCTGCCATCACTTCACTTAGCAGAAAAACATCGATTCTCTAACATGCCCCTCATCGTTAAGAATGTGACACTTCACACAGTATGCGACTCTGGTGCACTGTGCCATTTCCATGATTTAATAACTACTCTGAGAGACTAAACTCTTGGTCTGTAAAAATGTCATTCAACTGTGAACTACCGGAGCAGATGAGAAGTTTTGCATTTGTGCTTAGTGACAGAATGCAACCTAGTACAAAATGACAACAGGATGAACCCTGTCTATCAAAAGACCTTGCCTGGCAAACATTTATTTCATGTTATTTTAGATGATGTCTAAGTTACCGACAGTACTGATAACATAGACTCTGAAATCTCACAATGGTACTTAGTATATATGGTCATCTAGGTCATACATACATATAATTATCATACATTGAAAAAACTGGCATTAAAAATTGAAAAAAGAGCATTAAAAGGCCACAAAAGTAATAAAAATAGCAGAATTTGCAAATTGTGACATTATTGAGTACTATTGGGGCGGAGGGGTGAGCTATAGATCTTGGTTAAAAAAAAACAGACCCAGTTTGATTTAAAACTGCTTGGCTCAACTCAAACTTTATAAGGTATGGTTTCCTAACTATGCTGGAATAATAGTAAGGGACCTGTCTATGTTTCCTTTAAATAGTTAGCAATATCAGAGTATTAAAAGCATGGGCTGGGTATATAGCTCAGCGGTGAACTCCCCCATGTGTGAGACCCTCAGTTCAAGCCCAAGCATGATAAAACAAAACTAACAAGCAGATAGAGAAATATATAAAAAACAAAGCATGAGTCAGTTTGTTAAAAATTGATTTAAACAAAGCTTTTTATTTTGGAGCATATGTGTCATATCAAGCAACAGCTAATGACTCTAATTCTCTTCAGTGGAATGGAGAGGAGGCGACTTGCAATCAACGATAAAGTAATTTTGGAGGTTTAATAGCTGCCTCTATTATTTCTTATTTATGTTTCCTTTTAGTCCATTGGTCTATCTCCCTCGTCAACACTGCCTGCAATGAATGGAACGTTACAGGAAGAAAAGAACAAGTTAGGAAAACAACAATGGTGACGATGCTCTTGATCAGCTGAGAAGCTGTGAGATGACCCCTTGGAAAGCATGAAGCTATTTCCCTTGTGCTTCAACTACAGGGGTAGAACTTCAGTGTCACTGCACTGAAAAGGTCCTGGATCTAGAACAAGGCAGGGTTTTAAAGGAAAGTGATGTTGTCTGACAAAGGAGGTTCCAGTTCACTGAAAATAATACTGACTTTGCTGAAGTGAATGTGGCAGCTAAAGTATATAGCACTCATAATGTGTGACCAAATGTCTTGGCATCTCGTGGTGATTGTACATTTTGGAATTTGGCCTCCATAGCTGAATGAGCCAGTTCCTAATAATAGCTTTATACATAGGTATACATGTATGGGTGTATACCTCATATAGAGCAATACCGTAGAATATACAGAGTCAAAGAAAACTTTCTAAGAAATGTTAGTACTGTGAGATGGTTTTTTGAACAAGTAGAAAAGTAAGACTAAGACTTAGCTATGAACCAAAACCAAAACCCAAGCAAAACCCAGCATAGGCAGTATGGGCCAATGATGTGTGGGACATACTGGAGAGATCGTTCTAGAACTATCAGTGTTTTACCTTGTGAGTTAAAAGTGGTCACCAGTTTTTATGAAAGGAAAATCCAAGAATTTTGTACTAGAACTTTCATGCAGCACAATAGGATACAATACAACACAAATCAATATGCTTAATTACAAACAGTATGTAGCAACATCAATGTAATTGAAAATTGCATATAGTATTCATTATCTAACATAGCTTTAGTTTATTCTGATTACTTATTTCTATAAAACCTGAGTTAATGTTACATGCAAATCTTTGAAGAGCACAGACCAATCTGGCTAGTGAAATGCAGACTGGACATGAACACAGTGGGCAAAATCAAAGCTGTGGCTATGTCCTGCTTTACCCCCGCCCCCCATGTTTCAGGGGCTAACGCTCTCAGAGGCGTTCCCCGCAACCATTGGGAAACTCTGTATAGAGGTCAGTTGGTGAGTCTTGATCCCCAAATACTGAGAAAAATACTCCCAGATTGTTGCACATCAACTTCAAGGAAAATGTAGACATCATCAGATAAAGAAAAAAATACAGCTGGAACTCACCACTGTAAACAGAAAGGTTTCTATCTCTAGGGGAAATCTGATGGCAGAATTGATCATCCACCTTCTGCCTATGCTCTTTCTGTAAACGTATGACAACATCCAGGATCCCCCACAGCCTTCATGCAATTCCAGCTCCTGGTCACTGCCCCCCACATAAAACTATCCTCACTCTATTTCATGGTAAAAAATATTTCAATACTCCAACATTCACAACCCACAGTTTATTTGATGTTTTGCTAAGCACTTATTTCTTATTTCCTTTTTTATAGTTATTTAAGACCCTTTCCATCAGGCCATTAGATAATCTGCCTTAAATGTCTCTCTCTCTCCCCACTCCCATTATCGCCTATAGTACGGTGACAGTAAAGGCTGGATTTAGACAGCCTCAGCCACTCTGTGGAAGGCATCTGGATGCAGCACATCAGGATACCTGTAAAGATGATAGCAGCCCCAAGAAACCAAGGTGGCCTTCCAATATTCTGTACAATGAAATATACAAGTGGAGGAGAAATCTGATTGTGGTTCAGGAAATATAATTAAATCGCATCACCAAAGAAAGTCTGTGCTGGTGACTCCCTCAGCTAACACCTAACAGAGATTCTTAAAACAGGTTTCCCTGCAACCTCTTCCTGCTGAGTTCTGCCGCCTTCAACTTGTGAGGTTCTAAGTGAGGTCTCCAAGAAACCTGTGAGAATTCTAAGTTTCTCTCTTCTCCATTTCCTCTGTTTCTAATCTTGAGGAATTCTCTAGACTCAGTACCCTGCTTGGCATTCTCCTAAGCAGAACGTGAGATTTGTCATTGTTTTTCCACAATAGATGCCTCACATCTAACCAGATGGCACTTCAGATGTGCTTGTGCTGTGTCAGAAATAGGATCACGTTACTTCCGTTGGTATAGAGACTACAATTCTATCTGTGGCAGTACATACGGTGGCATTCCTGCCACTGCTTGGGCTTGTTTTCTGGGCAATATTTAGCACGACAGACTAATTAGCTTCATAAAATGCCATTATAGAACATTTCCTTTAACTTGGTCTATCAACTGAGATCATTTCAAACTGTTGTGTTGTCTCTCTGCCATGCTTCCGCTGGGGGCCACAGAGTCCCTAGGCACCAGGCCTCTGTATTCTTGACCACCGATGCTTTACTGAAGCCTGACTGGCTGCAGAGGGATGGAACAGGGGTTGCCCCATGGAGTGAAGGCTCACAGGAGCTGCTGTATGAAGTTTAAGGGCAGCATGAATGCAAGCTAGGAACATCTGGGTTGCATCCAGAGCATATCTGAGAAATGCCGTGGAACACTTCCCCTCAGACTGTTTACTCCCTCCACTACTGTCACAGCTGGGTCATACCCTTTGTTCTCACACTGTCTTGCAGTAATGGGTCTTTACAGTTGGTGTGGATTGATGGAAAGTTTTGCCCCCTTTGTTTGCTGTGTGGTATTTTGTCATTGAGTGTAGCATAGAGTGCTGATGTAAGCCTTCATGGTACAGCCTGTCTATATGGTATGGGGTGTGTGTACGCGCATGTGTTTGTGTTTTTGTGTGTGTGTATTGGATAATCTATCACTCCTCAGGACAGAATGAGCAAAACAACAGGTGATTATATCAAGCACAAGAGAAAATGATGCACTCAACAAACAGGAAATGAAGCCATGTAATGTTTTCACTCTTTAATTGGAATAGTTTATGTGATAGTATAAACAAAATTTTTTATAGGCAAAGAGATAATATAGAAACCGTTGTTCGTTTTCTGTTAGCTTGTTCTAAATACCCTGTAATTCTTTCATTCTTTTGAATGTCTTGATATGTTTGATGCTATAGTATACAAAATTATACTCAAATAATTCAAGGAAAGAGACACTATGGTGACTACTATTATGTCAGGTTATCTGGTGGTGAACCACAATGATGCTTAAATTGTTTGGTTCTGACTTGTGTTGTTCTGTTACTATGTTCTCTTTTATCTCAATCTCCCCTTTTTTTTTCCTTTTTTAAAAAATTAATTTATTTTTTCTTATTTTTTTAATTAAGGGAAAACTAAATTAAAAAATAGCGGGATATATTTTAGTAACTTTTTTGTTTTCCTGTCAACCTGATTTGAACCCCAGTACTGCTCTCCCCATCTTGTTCTGACTGATTTTACTATATTGTTTTTTTTGATAGTATCAAGTTTGAGGGTATAGGCAACCACTTTGAAGGCAATAAGATTTACTACAATGCCCATTATGGTTTGACTATTATCTTCTTTTGAAGTTCTATAAGGTCTCCAATGTAGGTTTTATTGGTCTTGTTCTGTACTGTTTTGTTCAATTCTATTATACCTGATGATATAGGCAACTCTTTTTAAGATAGCAAGAGTCATAATGGTAACCACTTCTGACCACCTGGTATTCTGTTTTTGCATCATGTACTATGTCCATCCTTCTGTTCTAACTGATTCTATTTTGCTTTGTCACATTTGGTTTTTTTTTTTCTCCAGAAAAAAAAATTTACAAGAACTGTGGGAGTAATAAAACCCAAAAAGTGTAATTGTTATTGTAAAAAAGAGAGGAAAAGAGAGTGGTCTAAAGGATATAACTGCATGTATATTTAAGTGTATAGGATAGAAAACTGTATTACTGAGTTTTTGTTGGATCATTGAACAGAACTGTCTGCAATCTCATTGTATGAATGTCCACTTTGTATGCTTTAATTTTGTAATTTGGACAACTGTTTCTAAGATGACAATATGTAATCTATTAACTAGTGATTTCTTACTGTATATTTTTTTCTTGAAATTCTGTATTACTTGTACCCTTTTACTGCTTTTTTTTCCCTCTTTAAATAAAAAAAAAACCAGGAAATGCATGGGGCCCCAGGCACCATGACAAGATACAGTGTTTTATAAAAAGCTTTTATTTTTATAAATGGGATTATGCTCTAAAATAATAAATATAGAATGATAAACAAGTAACAACTGTTTATTATTATTATCACGTATTATGCAGAGTTCATAATTGCATTGCTACACTTTTTTTCTTTTTGTTTTTTTGAGACAGGGTATAAACTGCTATGTAGTTCAGGCTGGCCTTGAACTCAGAGGGATCCTCCTGCTTCAGCCTCTTGAGTGTTGGGATTATAGGCATGTACTACCATGCCTAGCTATCCTGCACTTTTATATGACTGATAGTGCAGTAGGTTTGTTTACATCAGCATCACCATAAACATTTGAGGAAGGTACAATACCATGTCATAAGGACTGCAGTGTCACTGGGTGATAGAAACTTCTCCATTCCATTATAATCTTATAGGACCACTGTTGTATATGTAATCCATGTGTGGTGTTGGACTCTTGTGTGTGTATTTATAGAATTAATATTCACTTTTAACTTTGAATCAGTTAAAACTTTTACATACATCTCTGGTCTTAATTCAAGACCTTTATAAAACCTTAAGTCAGATTGACTCAGAAGAGAAGCCTGTGGCCCTGTCTCCTCAGGTCACGTAAATATCACAAAAAATCATCACCCATGTATGATCAGCAGCAGGGGTAAGTCCACCCTTACTATGCAGCCAACAAATTTCTCCAACTTATTTATTTCCAACCAAAGTTTGAGAGGATCCATCAAATATCTTCCTGAAATTAAGATATCTGAGATCTGTAATACCCCTTTTTGTGTCAGTACCTTTAAGTTCAATAATATACTATTTTGATGATTTCTATGTCAAAATAATTTTTTTAGCATTCTTCAATAAAACTTATATAGGCCCTTAGATGGCCTGGCTTAAAGTAGTTACGTGTTTGCTTTCTGTTTTGAACATTCTTGCCTTTCCAGGTAGGTAATTATCTTTGATAGGAAAGATAATTAAATTCATCTACTTTCTTAATGTCCACCACTTTCACAGCCGAACCCCTTGAAGTAGTAAGTACCGTGGTCCCTTCCTTGCCCTTTGTTGTTGTTATCTATTTGTCTCTATAGAAACATCACCTTCCTCTACCTGCTCTGAGCCCTGGGAGGATCTCTTGAATGTGTTAGAATGAGGGGGCTCCCTGGCTTCTGGTTTTTCGTTGGGTTCAGCTGGTGAAAGGCTGCACCAGAAGTGGCCCAGCAAGTGGACAGTGGTCAGCTCATTTCCTGCCTGATTCCATGGGTTGGCTGGGGCCCCGAGAGCTATTGCTTTTACTGCTTCTTTTGTCTTTCCCCCAAAATTACTTTTAGCATTTCCAGCTTGCCCCTTTCATTTCTTCCCATACACTACAACTACACCCACAGTATCTTTGTAATAAAATATCATCCATGAGCCATGTGTTTCCTCTGGGACCGTCACATCAGCTTCATGCCACTCCAAATCGAACTTCTTTTTGTTGTGGGTGGTGGCTGACCTGGGAATGTTTCATAAGAGTCCACTCTTTCTCAGCATCAGCCCATCTGAAAATTATTCTTTCAGCTTTGTAGGCCAATGTTAATTTCTCCTTATCTTCCTTGCTGTATTATATGCATCCTTTTAAAACTTCATCTCCTCAGAGATCTTTGTATGCAGTTTTCTAATTTATTTAGATAATCTTGTCTTTCGTTTCTCATTAGAAACATTTGGAAATTTTAAACTGCTTTAGAAACTCATTTGGAAGGGACCTGGAAGGTCACCTAGGTTAGCTCATCTCATTCTATGCCCTCTACTTTGGGCATCTCAAACATATCAAATTATTTGTGAATTTTTATGCTTTCTTTCTAGGAACAAAGCCGTATGACACCTCCTAAATGACGATGGTATGTGGTCCAATAGTGACACTGTGACCTCACAAATCACTAAAGATGCTCCCAGCTACTTGGCAGCTTCTCAGTAGAACAAACCAGGACTGTAAAAAGGTCAAGAGACAGAGGGAAAATCATTCCTGAAGGACTGATCCAACAGGGAGCATATGGGGGAAGCTAGATGATGTATTTGTCAACTCCTTGTGTGAGAGACATGTTACAGCTTGCTTTTATACCAGCGATTTTTATTCTTAATGGCATTTTAAATAATTAGACTTTGGGTAAAGATAAAACTGAAGTTACTAATTGTTACATTTTCCAGCTTAACAGCACTTGATAAAATGACATTTATAACACTGAGACAGTGATTGCAGTCAACATTTTTACCAGCAGCAACCAAACAAGGTCAGGAACATAACTTAATGCCGCACACTTTCAAAATCAGCAGTTAAGGAAGTTCTGCAGAGACGACGCAGCAGAGGGAGGCTCAGCTTAGATTCATCACACTGACCACTTCCAGTCCCTCAAAGGCAACCAATGGGAGGCTTCCCTTGTAGACCTGGGAAAGAGAAATTTCTCTTTCTTCCGGACATGGAGAAATGGAGAAGAGTGCCAGGGAGAAACAAAGATAAGAAAGTACATGAAGGATGGGCTAACTTTCAGTGACAGAAGAATGAATAGCCTTTTCCCACTAAAATGTGAGGACTGGTATGGTTGAAAATTTTGTTCTTTCTGTATATAGTTTATAGCTATAGTCCCAGGAAATAGCTTGAAAGTATTTTGAACAAAGTGGACCCAAGATAAATATTGATGGAATGCATGGAGGAGAATATGCTGGCAAATTGGGAGGTAGGGACAGAAAATGGGAAGAAGTATCTTCTTTTATAGCATGGAGCCAATTGATACTATATAAAGATGAGCCATTAATTGATAAAACATCATGGCTACAATGATTTTTATAATCTCTTTCAAGGACTCTTGAAAACAGTACATCAAGAGAACAATATATTGGGCAATAAAAAATAGTCATAAGAGAATTCCTCCAATGTCAGTTCAGTTTCTTCTTCTTCTTCTGCATACTATATAAATAAAGTTGATCAGAATATATATACATATGTAATTGTCAAAAAGTATTGAACCATGATCCCATTATTATAGTCTATCAATCTCACCACGTATATAAGTATGTGGAGGATCACTGGGACACTCTCCTTGAAAGAAGACATTTGCCTCCATTTTGGCTAAACCTGGCCCTAGTTCAATGTACAGAGCTGGCTAAGATAATACTTTACCATCTCATTGGCTTTAAGCAATGCAAATGGGTCTACCCTAAGGCGCTGATGTATAGCTTTTGAAGCAACATGATAGGTCAGCCATGCCCTGCCTATAGCTCTCGATTAGTATGCATGAGTTAGGCCAACTGACACCACTGTTGGCTGAGGCTAAGGCTCAAGAAAGAACCAGTGATGTCTCAGGGCATGAAGGCCAGACATCAAAGCTAAAGCTCCAGCCAAAAGCACAACATACTTCCTCAAACTATGTTAATGCAGATTCTTCCCAACTATGAGGCTACCTGTTACTGGAATTCAGTACTCTTTCTGCATACATCTCTCTGCATATTGCAGAGGTGCTATTATGCCTCTTAGCTAGCCAAGCTTACAGTTCTCACATACTTCCCACCATTCTCAGAGTCACTCAACCCCGAGTCAATCCCCTTTGCACAAATTAATAAGTTTGGATTTGGCCTTGGGTTGGGGCCTTTGTTCCAGTTAGCCATTGCTGTGACTGGACATAGGAACCCCCTTGACTCCCTATCACTGTAGATATGCATTTGTCTCTTTATTCATACTGTGGGTTGCCGCGGAAGTGGCAGATTAGAATTTACTTGCTAGAGTTCCAATAGCTTTTCCCTGGGATTACAAATATAAACCCATCCAGACCATAAGGAGGCCAAACAGGGCTCTCTATATTTGGTGCTCAGTGTGGGACACTGACCTCCCAATCCCCTTGCATGTATTACTAAGTTTGTCTGTTTCTTATTTCATCCTGTCACTGAACTCCTAATATAGGCAGCTGGGGATCTTGGCCAGGTCCCTGATATAAGTATGTATTTATGTATATGAATGTGTGCATATACATAAACATATATGCCTAAATATCCTTTAAAAGATTCTAAAATGATGGTCACCTACTGTCCAACATTGTTATATTTGGATAGTGAGATTTGGGTGATAATTTTGCTTTTTCCTTTCTTCATACTTTTTTTGGGGTAAGCAGCTCTTAGATTCTTTAAAATAAATCTACATCATATGTATGGAAAGAATACCACATTTTTCATTAATTATTTAAATGTAGATATAGTGAAATCAGATCCTGCTACATCATATTATAACCATAGACTGAAAATGTGCAATAATTTGATTTCATTCTTTTAAAAAGCAATGATGATATTATGATAACAGACTGTAGATTAAATATTGCTTTGTTTACTCACAAAGCTTTTCCTGATGTCTATCTGTCCTTGTGTCCTTGGAGCCCACTGTCACAGAGACTTGTGGCCAAAGTCCACTTTGGACTGATCATGTGACCATGTTCTAATTAAGTAGGCTCCATTTTCTAGAAGACCTAATTATTTTCTCTAAGGCTCTTCTGTAATTGATAGAATCATTCTGAAATGCACTGTATATAAGATTCCTATACTCATCTAGTTTCTTTTATTTTTCCAATACTATGGACAGGGTAACCTGAAAGAATCAGCCTCTAAGAACAGACTGCACGTGTTTGTCTACATTCTTTGAAAGTGTGATTGAATTATTAAGTTTCAGTCTATCTTCTAAAATAACTTGTATTTTCAAAATCATCACATTCTTAGATTAAATTAGAGAACATGATTTTAATTTCCTTTTGTTTTCAACAGGAGATGTTTTTACAGGCAACTGAATTAGATAGAAATATTATAGGCACTCAGACAGGGCTAGGCCCTTGAAGGAGCCAGTGCAGAAGACCAGATACCTTGCAACTGCCTGAGAGAGACAGAATGGGTACCAGGTAAGTGGCCAAACACTGTCTTTTCTAGGGACTTTTATTAAGTAAAACCACAAAAAGAGGCAGATCCAAGTTTGGGAAAATGGGAACTCATAACACCTCTGTTGTGGGCCAGATACCTCTATTGTGGGCCAGACCTAAAGACAAAAGATAAAACAAATACACCCACATATTTCCTGAAGATAAACATCAGGAGTTGATATTCTAAGTAGGTCTCTATAACCCCAAGGAAGCCAGAAGAAGCCACTAACCCAACCCCCTACAGGAAGAGCCCTTGTTCTGTATTCATGGCTGTTTGCTATGTGACTTATTTCCCATTTGATCCCAATTTAATCAATTTTACCTGAGCAATTACACTTGTGATCTTATTGGTTAATCATAGTGCTGTCCCATCTCATCCCACCTTGGGAGTTCCCATTTTCCTCACCTTGGACCTGCCTCCTTTTATGGTTTTGCTCTGGCAACTCACTTGGGACCCCTTCAATCTCTCAGACAGAAGCTTTCTTTCTCTCAATAAATATATTCTACTCTTAACTTCCTTTGTTCCTTAAATTTATTCTTTGATTTTAGAGAACATGAACTCATACCAGACATCTAGTAGACTGGGAGTTTCTTTCCAGTATATCAATCTGACAAGGTGCACAGTGGAAAAGAATCAGATTCAGAGTCAGCATTCTTTGTATGCGTGGTCGGCCCCCACACCAAAAGTCCCTATGATTTAGCTTCATTCTCTAAAAATAAGAGGATTAGACTAGATCCCTGTTTTTTTTTTCTTTTTCTTTTGGGTACCAGGGATTGAACTCACGACCTCACACTTGCCAGGGAGGTGCTTGTGCCACTGAGCTAAATCCCCAGCCCCTAGATCCCTGGTTTTATTCCTGCTGGCGCATTAGAATCTTCTGGGGAGTTTTTACCAACTAGTGATACCTTGTTCTCACCCCCAATGTATCTGGGGAGCTTGGATACCAGACACATTATAAATTATGGAGGTACTTATTATATACAGTCAGAGTTAAGGGCCACTGTGTTACTTAATTACCAACATAACCGTATTCCCAAATTCCATTTTATATCCCAGACTATCTCACTGTGGGCTCAGTCTTAGCTCCCCAGCACTCGAGGAAAGTGGGAGCCAAAATATGTCAGATCTTCATATATGTTGTGGGTGGTTTGGAGAACTCAGGAAGGAGAAGGCAGGAACAATACCCTATTTATCTTGGCAGATGAATAAGGAATGGAATGACATCAGATTCTTTCCTTAGCATGCCATGGAGGATGTGCTATTATCTTCAGAAATCAGCTGCTTTTTATTTGATTAAGCCAGTAAGAGTTTCATGCCTCCACTTGTTCTACTTGTGCTGGTAATGCTTTGCTTTGTTTCCAAATAGACTTGTAAGGTTATTAGCTGTGGTTCCTCAACCTTGGCCTATTGACTACTTATTTAGGAAATCTAAATTTTCTTCCGGTACAACTAACTGGTAAGCGGAGTAGAGAGGCTGCATCTTTAGAAGGTGCAAGAGACTTGGAAATGAGAGATTGAAATGAAAATTCCCTGGAAGGAGTGTGGAAGACTTTGTACCACCCTTCTACAAATTGTTCTCCAGGTAGCTTGTGAGGTGTCAGCGCAGCAGCTAGGCTGGACCACCTTCCCCAGAATCCCTTTCCTGAAAGTATCCAGTTAGGATGAACAACAAGAGACCAAGAAACATTTGTGTCTAAGATGCAGAGGGAGAAAGAGGCCTAGCCACTTTACAACTCATACTTGCTGTTACTTGCTGACTGTATGGAACAGCCAAGATTGCCAAATTTTCTCCTGTTTTTCTCACCCCAGGCCAAGCATGTGTCTATCCCTGTGATGATGGGATTCAGTCCTGCAGGATAACTGCATATGCAATCACGGGAGGCAATGAGGACTCACATGGGTTTCACTCAGTCTTCCTTGGTTCTATCTCAGCTGTGCGGTCCAGGCCTGGCTTTGCTTCCCCTACTGAAAATCCAGCTCTCTTCGCTGACTACCTCTCCCATGGACCTCAAACGGCAACATGACATAATTAGATAAGGATACATATGCTTTTTTGGGATGACTTAACTGGCAACCACAATCACGTAAGTTCAATTCCTGTGATAAAAGGATATTATCAACTTAAATAGCAAAGTGGAGGCACACAAAGTATGAGAACAGAGTTTATTCAATTCGAAGTAAGGATAGTCATCTGTGAGTCAGGCAATCTTACTGCCTAAAATAAGTGCGCTAACATGGTACCTAAGGGCTCTGATTTTATCGATTAAAAAGAACCAATAAACTGGTTGTTGCAGTGGCATTGTCAACAAGAATAGCACAGATCATTAATTGGTTGTCACTCATGTTATGTATTCCAGGTAATAGCTATGATAAGGAAGAATAAGGTATTTTCTTAGTATTTTATTACTATGATGGTGTCAGTACATCCACAAGGAACTAATACGGATAGGTTTCTTCTTAGTGATTAAAGACTAAGTCAATCGTATTTGAGGCTTTGTAATCCAGAAGATATGACTGCTGCCCTGAAAGTCTTCCAGTCTTGATAGGAGTTTGTGGGCCTTCCTTCTTTTATTTACAAACACACACACATACATATGCATGCACATATGTGCTTTGTGATTAAATCATCATGATAGAGCACTCTTTTAGAAATTCCTATTGATCATGTCAGGCCCTAAAACCCTTCAATGATTTTCTATTTGTTTTCAAGACCCAAATCCTATGTGCCCTCCAGCCTCACATCACACCATGCCCTGTGCTTTCTCTCCCCGCTCCAACTACCATAATCATCCTTTTGTCCTCCTAGCTACGATCTCTTCCACAAACAGGAGTTTTCATGTGTAATTTCCTGGATGTGTTTTTCTCTTTCCATCTGTCTTCACCCATTTAAAATCAACTATTTTCCATATCTTGGCTTACAGGTCGATCTTGTCAAATTCTTCTCTGGTGGTCGTTCATGGCATTAGCTATGTCTCCTCTGAATGCCATCACACACTTGGGTGATTTCTCATCTGATGTTTCTTTTCTCCATTGAATCTAAGCTCTAGGAATCTAAGCTCAAGGGGTGGCCATTCTTGCTTTCCAATATATTTCCCATATGGCTGGTACCTTCATTGGCAGAAAATAGAATTTTCTTTTTGGCACAGGAAATATCAGTTGAATGAGCGAATAAATAAAAGATGCTAGATGGAAATAGGGATATGGAGGGGAAGCAGCAAGAAAGGCCTTCATAGGTGATATGTGAAGGAACTGGAAGCTTTACATTTTGCCCCCTGGAGGTCTGGGGTCCATCAGCCATTGTGGGTGAAGGATCCCAACAGCATCTAGTTATGCTGTGTCTTTCTCCCATAAGAGATTAGGAAAAAGATTATGAGAACAGAGTTTATTCAATCCAAAGTAAAATTAGTAATTAGAAATTACTAATTTGTGTAAAATAGATACTTGCTGAGAGCTAGATTGGCTCCCATTTTCCCTGGCCAATTTTTGCTAACTACTTTTCAAAGTCATGACAGCTGTTATTCTTAACTATTGGAGCAATCACAATATACTGGTTGTGTTCAACTTTTTTTAGGAGTTTAAATTTCTTTAAAGTGGAATTTAGAAATGTTACATTCCCTTCAGAATAACTCAGTGGGTGTCTGTGGAAAAAGAAAACAATTAAAATGATCATGAATTATGGTTTTCACTTTTCTTTCAAAGATAATTTATATAAGCAAAGTGTTCTGTGCTGACTTGCACTGAATGATCCATGTGCTTGCATTTGCCAAGGTAGGGCTGAATTTCACTGCCCCTGATTCCAGCCTGGGATGTCATTCTTCTAAGTCATGGATACATGAAATTTGATTAGAAAGCTCTAGATGATTGGTGCTTACCTGTGAACCCCAAAGGGAACAGCTAGTGATCTTAGTAGGTCAGGTTGCTATACCTTAGCCATTGAGTTAAAGCCTAACTTGAGCTTCAGATTTCACCACTGTATTTGCTGTACATCATTATAGGGGCACATGGTAGCTGCTTACCTTATGGTGTGGCCAGGAAACACAGAACAAGGAAGGGGCTGGGGTCCCAGTATCCCATTCAAAGGCATACCCAGTGACCTAACTGCCTTCTGTTGGGCACTACTTTTTAAAAGTTCATCCAACTTCCAATAGTGCCACAGGCTGGTGACCAGATCTTCAACACATTGCCTTTAGGGGACATTTAAGATCTAAATGATGACAACCATCAATTAGCCATCAGACCTTGGAGAGCTCACCTAACCAGCTGCTCTGTCTCTACTTCTTTGCCTGTGAAATGAAGCCTAGAATCTTTCAAACTATGGCATACAATATTATGATTCTGAATTTTATCCTTTCTGGAAACAATCACGGTAAATGATTTTTATTAGACAAATAGAACAACTTCTGATAAGACTATATAATAGCTAAATTTATAAAATGACTACTTATTTTGCCTTTCCTCAAACATTTTACCCCCTGAGCATTTTATCTTTGACCATTTCCCACATAAGAATTTAAAGCTGAGAACAATATTATTTTTATGTACATAAAAATAGCTTATAGCTTTCATTTCACATGACAAGACATACAATTAAAACTTCTCATGACAGAGCCTGTGTTTTCCTTCCCATTAAAGCTTTCCATAATATCTCCCCCTAGGACTTGTGGACACTTCTGTGTCTAATGTGAAAGGCTTCAGTTTCCACCTAGGACCATGGCTCTTTATATTCTTCTCTTTTATTTGATATTCATCTGATTTAAGAAACTATTTATTTAAGGATCATTTTTCCCTCAATTTCCTACACTTTGCTGTTCTTCTTTGCTATAGAGTCTTTCATTACACAAATCTGTTTGTTTATTATATACTTTCCTTGGATCCCAATTCCAAATTCTAGTTTGACTTTTATTGTTAATTTGGGAGTATGCAGTTGAATCAGAAGAATTTATGAAAATTAATTCAATAGAGCCATTAATTAGCATGACCCCAAGATTTTTATTCACACGGGGTAGACTTTGCCTGTATTAATTTTTACAAAACATTCAAACTTTGAATATAGGCTATCAAAATAATTTTATTGTGGTTTTACTTTGTGTCTCAGTGACAAAAGAATAACAAAATAAAATAGCCAAGCATACTTATTGTGGGCTTTTGCGGGTAAACAATCATACTGCTCAGGATGTTACTCATGATGATTAGTTTCCTGGACCATGTGTCAGGCCCTGGGGGGTGGGTGATGGATCTTGGGAGATGTGACTCATTCGCAGATGTCAGAGGGGCCTTTATAATGTTTCCACAGTGTCACTGACAATATTATGATGAATTCTTCTGTGTGATTCTGTCTCCTCATACTTCTGTCAGCAATACGAGTTCTGTCCTTCACAAAGGGAACATCCAGGGTGGCTGCACTGACCATCTTTGAGGAGTGGTCCAGAAGATGCAAAAGATGAAGTATCATCCCTGGGCATCTGCATCTCCAAAGGTCTTGAGTTCATTTAGTGCCTCCCAGCAAAGCAATCTGGTAAGGAATATACACAAAGGCAAGGCAGCTTGGGAAGAGGCACTCTGAGGTCCTTGATGGTACCCTGCCACACAACTGATACAACAAAGTGGAACACAGATTTGGGCATCTGGGACAGAGATGACTTTTGAGCCTCCACTTCTCAAGAGAAATACAGGAAGCCAAAAAAGTTCCACATCTCTGTACCCCAGTCCCACAATCTGTATTCCCGGTACGATGTGGGAGCAGAAGTAATGAATCTAGCAGGTAGGACAGAAACTTCCATCAGAATTTCTCCCAGATGAGAAAGGTAAATGAAGTATTTTTAGTGCTTTCAATCACACATGAATACAGCACAAGACGTAACAGTAACAGTACTACTGCTAATACTAATAGGAATCACAGTATATTAATTTTACTAAAGGGAAAGCAGAATTTTATAATTCTATATATTTTCACATAAATACTCATTTAACTGTCACCATAAAAAATGGGCACTATTACTATAATAGTTCTAATTTATAGATGAGGAAATTGAGGCCCAAAGAAGCAAAGTGGCCAAGGCATAGAGCCAGTAATGAGTAGAGCTCACATTCCAACCCCTCATGCAGCTCCAGAATCAAAATGTAAGAGACCTGTGAATGAGGACAAAGAGAACACAGCAATGGTGCAAGTGGAGTGGCCAGGGGACAGTGAGGGTGTCTGTGAGACTGGCATCGTCTGGAGATGACCATATGTGCTGGTCCATGTGCAGAAGAGCTGCTCACCTTCCTTGCTTGAAACCACACTTTCCCACCCCCAAAATCTTAGATACAGGACTTCTGGGAAAAGGGAAACTCACATCAAAAGCAAAGGTTAGTCACACTAAAGTTCTAATTCTTGTATGGTGGGACTTGAGAACTGTACTGAGTAGGGCATTAATGTGGGAAGTGGTAGACACAGGTTACAAGAGACAAATCACGGAGATGAACTAAGAGCACAGTCTGCCGATCTTGTTGGCATAGGTCTGAGTCTACGTGTTATCTCTGCTTTGTTTGAAAAGTATTTATGTATGTTACTTCTGTAAGAATTCTTTAAATTATAAATATATGGTCTTAGTAAAAAAACCAAATATAACCAAGGTAAATAAGTTAGTGAATAATGGGCCTCCAATGCCACCTTCTATTGTTACAGTTTGAATTTTATCTGAATAAAAAATTTCATATAAGTCCTAATCTCAGAACCTCAGCATGTGACTATATTTGGAGATATGGGCTTCAAAGAGGCAAAAATGACACCACTAGAGTGTGCCTCATAAGAATAGGCGATTCAGACACACACACACACACACACACACACACACACACACAGAGAGAGAGAGAGAGAGAGAGAGAGAGAGAGAGAGAGAGAGGGAGGGAGAGAGAGGGGAGGGAGGGAGGGAGGGAGGGAGGGAGGGAGAGAGAGAGAGAGAGAGAGAGAGAGAGGGAGAGAAATATGAAGACCCAGGGAGAAGATAACCACCTATAAGCCAAGGAGAGAGAGAATCCTCAGAAGAAACCAACCAACACTTTGATCTCAGATGTCTAGCCTCCAGAATAGTGAGAAATAATTTTTTGTTATTTAAACCACCTAGTTCATGGTTCTTTGTTGTGGAAGCCCTAGGAAACTAATATGCCATTTTTGGCCTGTGCTACTCCCCACTGATTTTTATCAACTAGGCTTTGTTCATACCCACATTTGGGGGAGAGATGGTAAAAGGGGATATAATATTCTTTGAATTATAAAAGTATATACAAACATAGACACATGCATGCATTAAGCTGTTGTATATGCACGATTTTAAGCATACGATTTGATGAATGTAATTATTTACAATTTGACTATCATCACAATGATGACAGGACACTTCTTCCAAGATAAATTTTTCTGGTGCCCCTTCACAGTTGATACTCTTTTCATTCATCCCCGCCCCCAAGAAAATATGGATCTATTTTCTGTCATCATTTTTCCTTTTCTAGAACTGCAGAGAAATGAAATGTTTGCTACATTTTTCGGAGATCATTTTTTTAAGTAGAAAAGCAATACCCCACTTTCTTTATGCTATATTATTATAGCATTTATGTATAGGGATATAAAACTAAAATGCCAAATAGGAGGTATAGATTTAGACACACCCGTGCTTAAGCCCTAGCTCTGTCACTGGTCATATGATGTGCATAGAATAAAACACACTGTTATAATCTGCTCTAAAGGAGCATCTTGGGAAACCAGATATGTGAAGTACGTGGCACACAGTTAACTCAGTTAATGACAGTGAAATGTGAGAACTTAAAATCAGCTCCTGCACAAATGAGGCAATGCTTTGGTATTCACTGGTCACAATGACACTGCTCCAGGAGGACCAGATTGTACTGGGATTCAAACTGAAGAATTACCCTACAGTTTAGGGTTGTAAACTAGGTCAAAGTTGAAACAAAAATTAAGTTCTTTTCTTTTTTTGTGTTCATTACATATTCCTATGCGGGGAGAATTGGAGGTGGCAGCTGGAAGTAGGATTGAACGAATGTTTTAGCTGGTCAGGAGTTCCTGGGTTGATTAAGACATTTCTTATGTTTCTGCCACAGACATGAATCCCACTGGGAGTCATTCTATCTCCCAAAAAGGGATCCCAGTTCTCATTACAATGGGGAGACAGTGACAAGGACCACAGAAGCCCTTATTTAATAAACACTCAATGCCAGGCTCAAAGGACATTTCTCATTCATCATCTGTGTGCAGTGGGGTCCACCATATCCTCATTTTACAGGAGAGGAGGCCAGGTGGACAACCCAATGGCCATT
This sequence comes from Cavia porcellus, assembly GCF_034190915.1. Taxonomy (NCBI): domain Eukaryota; kingdom Metazoa; phylum Chordata; class Mammalia; order Rodentia; family Caviidae; genus Cavia; species Cavia porcellus. The sequence goes on from NW_026947514.1 coordinate 29,597,657, forward strand.
ATGTGGCAGAGTAGGACATATAAACCATAGGCACAGGCCTAGGTTGTCTCCTACAGTCGCCAGTGTGGCCTTGGCCCTTTGTGGACAAATGTTGCTTCCCAAACTTTCTGAAAAAATTCCCTATAAAAACAGATCACATCCACTGTGACTCTGCAAATACTTTCAGGTAGAAAAAGATGAGACAAAATGGTGAGGAAGTCAGCGCCAGGTCTAGAAATAGAAGGTGGATGGCTCTTGTGGCCATCAGTGCCAGTCTTTTTCCTTTGATCCACATCCTACTCATGCCTGTGATGCTGAGTACAAAAACAATTCTCTTTGGAAGGAGACTGTTATCTGAGACTATGAAATTTCCAAGATTGCCAAGCCTTCAGCAAGAACATACAAGGGGAACTTGGAAGGTGGCATTATGAAAGGTAAGTTTGTAATTGAAGTTTTTCTCTGCTCATTCACTGCTAAAAACTTACCATATTAAAAATAGATTTTGACCATATTTACATCTGAAAAGCAGTTCAGCAAGTGGGTCATCTGGTCCCATAGGAATTCATTGTCCAGCATTACGTTAAAGATCAAAGCCCAGGGTCAAATCAGGAGCAGGGAGTGTCGAGAGTGTCTGGTGTGCAGCTTCAGAACCAGCCACGTAGCACTAATGTTCTGGTCCCATCATCAACTAACCTAGCGGCCTTGAGCAGGCCGAGTCACTGTCATTTATACAAAGGATCCCTCATGTACCGATGCTTCTCATCATTGCTTAGTGTTTTAAAAAAAAACATGTATTGAGCACCAATTAACCATAGAAAACTCACAACAGTACTGACATCCCATTTCCTAATGTACAGTTAAAGAATACACCCCTAATTGCTTCATTTCTTTCCCAAGAATTCTCTTCTAAGAAACAGCTGAGAAATTTGGCTACTGACTACTGACAAGCTCTCAAAATGTGCAAGTGGTCCGATAACAATTTTACAGCAAACAGTCTTCAAAGTCTTTTCCTCCTTGTGTGATACAGGAAAGAATGGAAACAAGGCATCCTCTGAATACGCTTTTAACATAACATCTAAACATTTAAAAATCTGTGGAAATAGCTGCAAAGGATGTAATTTCAGATGTGCAGTGTATTATACCCAAGTTTTAAATATAGTTTAGACAAAATCATGGAGATTTAAATCAGTCTACAGAAAAGGACTGCTATATAAACTACATGGAAAGCAAATGCATTCTAAGACAGACCAGGTTTAGGAAAGATAATGTGTAGAAGTTAAAGCTACATATTCTAATTTAAGATATTCCTCTAGTTTAAAGTTTATTGATTAGTACTGTTTCTTCTCTACTAGGTCCTCAGTTTTTTAGATTTTTCTCCCTGATACCACTTGGGAGCGAGATAGGGAGAGAGAGAGAGACAGAGAGAGAGAGAGACAGACAGAGAGAGAGAGAGAGAGAGAGAGAGAGAGAGAGATGGGTGGGGAGAATGAATGAGAATTACAGAATACTGTGTATCTATGCATCTGACACCAAGAACATATTATTTAAATGCCCTTTGCTTACTGATAGCAATATATAAGTGAATTTTAATAAAATGGAAACAACTACAGAAAGCATATCCTAGACAACCATCAGGTGATATCACCTTTTTTTACCTTTTACCTTTTAAATAATTTTCTTTTCTTTTACCTTTTTAAAAAATACATTTGAGACAGAGTCTTGCTAATTGCTTGAACTGACTGCAAACTCCCGATCCTGAGATATCAACTTCCCAAGTAACTGGGATTATGTGCATGTATTGCTGTGCCCAGATGTTAGTTTTTACTTTGAAAACCAAAAATAATAAGAAAAATAATTTTGATTGAAGAATATATTTCTAAAATTCAGTAGCCATTTCATGTATGAACTGAAATTTATATTTATTAAAGAATAATATTATTCCTTGTAGTTTTCATTGTCTTAAACTTCAAACACCAATGCAAACTCCAAATGGTCAGGTAGAATGACTGAACTGAAATCATTTACATTCTGCTTCTTCATCTGTACAATACTGTGCTCAGCATTGAGTTTAATATATTGCTTAAAAAGTCCCACAAGGAAGAAAAGCCCAGATCCTGATGGACTCATGGCTGAATTCTGTAAGAAATTTTGAGAAGTTTTAATGCCAACACTCCTCAAATTCTTTAGTGAAATTGAAAGGTAAGCAATTCTCCCTAACTCATTCCAGGAGACAAGTATTACTCTGATACCAAAACCAGAGAAAGACTCAACCAAAAAGGAGAACTATAGGCCAGTCTTCCTAATGAACATCGATGTAAAAATTCTCAATAAAATACTAGCAAATAGAATGCAGCAAATCATCAAGAAGGTCATACATCATGACCAAGTGGGATTCATCCCAGGAATGTAGGGATGGTTCAACATATGCAAGTCAATAAATATAATATACGACATCAACAGAGCCAAAGACAAAAAGCACATGATTATCTCAATAAATGCAGAAAAAGCTTTTGATAAAGTCCAACACTTGTTCATGATAAAAATCCTACAGAAAATTATAATAGATGGTATCTATCTCAATCTGATAAAAGCCATCTATGTCAAATGACTGCCAACATACTAAATGGACAAAAACTGGAGCTTTCACTCTAAAATCAGGAACAAGACAAAGATATCCATTATCACCACTCCTATTCAATATAGTTCTGGAAACATTAGCCAGAGCACTTAGACAAGAGAGAAAGTGAAAAAGGATAGGAAAGGAAGAAGTTAAATTACTATTATTTGCAGATGACACAATACACAGAAGGCCCCAAAATCTCCATCAAAAGACTATAAGAGTTAATAAACAAATCCAGCAGTGTACCTGGATACAAAATCAACACTCAAAAATCAAATCTTGTACACAAACAAACTCAATGAGAGAGAAATTGGAAACAGCACCTTTCACAATAGCACCCCAAAAAACAAAACACTTAGGAATAGATCTAACAAAGCATGTAAAAGACACATACATTGAAATCTACAGTATTCTAAAAAAGGAGATAGAAGAGGATGTCAGAAAATGGAAATATATCTCTTGCTCTTGGATAGGAAGAACCAACATAGTAAAAATGGCCATACTCCCAAAACCATTATACAGATTTAATGCAATCCTGATCAAAATACCATTAACATACCTCACAGATCTAGAGAAAACATTACTAAAATTTATTTGGAAGCAGGATAGACCTAGAATAGCAAAGGCAATGCTGGGCAACAAGGCATCATGAGTCCTTACTTGAAAATATACCACAAAGTTACTGTAAGAAAATCAGCATGGTACTGGCAAAAAAACAGGCCTAAGGATTAATGGAACATATTAGAAGATGCAGACACATCTGCAAAGACACTCAGCCACCTTATCTTTGAGAAAGGTGCTAAACATGTTCACTGGAAGAAAGATAACCTCTTTAATAAATGGTGCTGAAAAAACCAACTTTCCATATGCCAAAGACTAAAGATCCATGTCTATCACTATGCACGAAACTAAAGTCAAAACGGATCAAAGATTTAAATATCAAAATAGAAACACTACATATACTGGAAAACAAGGTAGGTAGAATAATAATAATCTCTTCCTTTCTTCCTTTTCTGCTTTCTCCTATCTCAATTGTTCTTTCCTTTTGAGTACTTTCTTTCCCTTCATTATCACAAATCTATTGTAAATTTTGGATCTTACTACTCTTTCAATCTTATATTAAACTAGGGAAACAATATGCTATTTAAAAATGTGATTTTGATTTATGCCACTTATGAGTATGGCCTCAAGTTGCTTCCATTTACCTATAAAAGCCTCAAGTTAGCCTTCTTCATAACTGAGTAATACTCCATTGTATAAAAATCTTTTACCTTTTATCTAAGACATCTTTTTATCCATTCTGTGATTGCTAGGATTTGGGTTGTTTTCCTAGATGTAGCTATTACAAATTGTGCTGCTATAAACATGAGTACACATATATTTCTGTGGCATGAAACTTTCAATTTTTCTGGAATGGCTGGATTAAATTGGACTTCCAATTCTAGTTTTTTGAGAAATCTTCACACTGATTTCTATAATAGTTGTGCCAGTCCACAAATAGTGGAGAAATGTTCCTTTTTACCCACATCCCACCAACATTTGCTATCAGTTATTTTCTTGATGGTAGCCATTCTTTCTGGAGTGAGATAGAATCTCAATGTTGTTTTATTTTGAATTTCTCAAATGATCAATGACAATGAATATTTCTTCATGTATTTATTTGCCGTTTTTATTTCTTCATCTGAGAATGTGTGTTCATCACAGATGCCCATTTTTGGATTGGGTCTTTGATGCTTTTAATCACCTCTAGAACTTTGTCAACTATTACATTTTTAAATTGAGAAGGAGATAATAGACAAAACAGGAAAGGCTATTCTTCCTCATTCCCTTTTTCCATCTCAAAAACTTGACTGGGGTTAGAATTTCTCATTTCTGCATGTCTTTTAACCTCTTTCATATTATGTTTCTGCCATTGCATGCTATTCTTGGAACACTTTTGTCTGCTCCATCTTCTTGTTTACCAACTCTCTCTTTACCTGTACACAAATCTGCTGTTTAATCTTTCTATGAATTTTCTAACTCTAATTATAATTTTCAATTTCTGGAGATTCTATTTGGTGCCTTATCACAACTTTCAGTCCTTCTTGAGAATATTTTATCTTCTAACTCTCAATATACTTCAAATATGCTTTAACTTTTTAAAAAATAATATGTGTAATAGATATTTATCAATTATCCCCCATAAAGATGGAAATTTCCTATTGTCTGATCTAGTTATTGTTATATAATGTGATTATAATACCAGTTTTCTCATCTTTAGCAGTTAGATTCTTCTGTTTGTTTTCTGCTGACTTTCATTCATGTTGTTTTGTTTCCTTGTGTTTCTGGTGATTTTTGTTTTTCTCTAAAAATTTTTTTGAAGTCCATATTTAAAGTGTGTTCCTCTAAAATCAGTATGTGAATTCATCAAAAAACTAAAAGATATACCATCTGATCCAGCTATGTTACTCCTAAATATATATCCCAAAATAATGAAAGACAGTACAGTATAGTGATACACAAATGCTCCTATTTATAGTGATTCCCTTAACAATATCACAATAACCAAGCTGTGGAGACAGCTTAAATGCCTGCCAACAGATAAACAGATAAAGAAAACATGCAATATATAAGATATTTTATGTATTTCAGCCATAAAGTACAAAATATGTCATTTGCAAAAAAATGTTTGAAACTAGATTATCATTTTACACTGTTGTGGTTTGTTTAAATGTCCCCTCAAAGCCTCATGCAGTCATGGAGGTAGCTGAGTCTAGTATTTGTAGTTGGTTCATTGTTTAGTGCTGGGATTGGCAGTTTGAGTACTGCACCCACCCAGGGTAAGCAGCTGGCATACAATATAAGAGAAGGAAGGAGGCATGCCTTACCCCTTTTGCCTTTTCACTCTTGTTGCTTATGGCTGCCAAGAATAGCTGCCCCTCAGCCATGCTACCCTGCCTTGGAGCCAAATGAAATCTCCAAAAATTGTAAGATAAATAAATCTTTCCTTTTTTCATTTTGGGCATCAGGTATTTTGTCTCAACAATGAGAGAAAAGTTATTAAGAAAGAATTTTGTACCAGAGGAATGGGGTTGTTGCTGGGACCATATCGGATCATGTGGTTCAAGAGCTTTTGGGAATGGCTCTTGGGAAGACTTTGAAAGGTTCGGAGATATCGCCTGAAAGAATGGACCTGGAACAGCTTAGGTGGTTCTGCATGGGAGATTCTGGTCAGACCTCAGAAGAACAGAAGGTTGATGGAAAATCTGCTGACAAAAACCAGGCTTGGGAGGTTTCTTCTGGGAAGAAGGACTGCATTGGTTGTTGGGAGTCCAGATGATATGTGTTATGGCTTGGCAGAAAATTTGTATGCATTTTGCTCATGTCCAGAGATTTTGCCTGAGACTGAAATTAAGGTAGGTAGGTAAGATTAATCTGGCAGGAGAAATTTCAAGGCAGTTGAATGTTGAGGCAGTGGCATGGCTATTTTGGGGGGCTTTTAGCCAAACTTGTGAATCAAGAGCAAAGAGCCCAGCAGGGTCATTTAAAATGTTTTGAGTTTGGCTGTGGACTGTAAAGATAGAGCTGAGATCTTGACTGCTGAGAAGAAACAGAGAAATAAAAAGATGGCCTAGGGCATCACAGGAAGCAGTGGGTCTCCACACTTTGCAGCTCCAAAACTACAAAAGTAAAAGACTTTGTTTGGAGGAGAAATCTGCAGAGTGTCATGTTCCAGAATGGCAGTGATGTCCACACAAAGTTCCAGAATGGCAGTGACATAGAGAATCTGTTCCTCACGATTAGGTTCAAAATGCTCAGTGATCCAGGCACTTGACCCCTACAGGCAAGAGAGAGGAAAGCCTGACTACTGCTCCAGCTGGCAGTGGATGTCAGTATCATCCATGTGGTGCTGGTTTTAGATGCATGGAAAATGCACAAGTTCTGAGGTTAAGGCAACTTCTACCCTGATTTCAGAAGGCCTAGGAGGCCAGGAGGTGTGCCCCTGAGAGGGCAGTATGTGAAGCTGTGAGTGTGAAACCAAAGGTACAATGGAGAACTCAGAAGTTTAAGAAAGCCAGGAGCATGGATCATCTAAGGAAATTTTCAAGGATAGAACAAAGCCAGCCCAAGAGAGAAGCCCTGGAGGCTAAAACCACCAGAAGTACCATGGAGTGGAGTTACTCTAGCTTTCTGGAGCTCACAACCAGATTGCTTTAGATGCTGTACAGGAAACTCCAGGACTTTGTGTTTGCCCTGCTGGATTTTGGACTTATTTTGGTCCCACTCCTTTGTATCTCCATTTGTACCTTTTGGAATAGTAATGTTTGCCTTGTACCACTGTATGTTGCAAGAGTTTAACTTTGTTTTCATTTGTACAGAGGGTTATAGCTAAGAGTTTGCCATAGATCTCAGCAGAGACTTGGGACTTGAACTTTTAGCAATGCTGAACTGTTAGGACTTTAGCAACACTTGGAGATGGACTAAATTCCATTTGCATAAAGGATGTACATGAGTCTTTGAGGGGTCAGGGTGGAACACTGTGGTTTGTTTAAATGACCCCCAAAGCCTCATGCAGTCAGAGAGGCAGCTGAGTCTAGTGTTTGTACTTGGTTTGTGGTCTAGTGCTGGGATTGGCTGTGTGAGTGCTGCACCCTCTCAGAAGTGAGTAGCAGGCATACAATAGAAGGGAAGGGAGGAGGTGTGCTTTCCTTCCTTTTTTCCTTTTTGGTTTTGCTGCTTGCAGCTGTCATGAATGTCATGTCCATCAGCCATGCCACTCTGCCTTGGAGCCAATTGAGTATGGACCGAAATCTCCAAAAAGCGTAAGATAAACAAACCTTTTTTTCCCTTCATTTTGAGTGTCAGGTATTTTGTCTCAACAATGAGAGAAAAGTAACCAAGACATAAACAAAATAAGCAGTTTCAGAAAGTTTATATTGCATATCTTCTTTTACATAATCACTGTATAACTTAATAAGTAACAGGAAATAGAGCATAGAATTTTAAAAGTAGGGAAAGGAATTAGGTGGAAGGAGGAGGAAAGGAAGTGGTGGATACCGAGGATGAGAACGATTAAAATATATGTGTGTTTGGAATTAGTATATACTAAAACAAACCTTATAATTCTGCATTAGTAATATACATTAATTAAAAATAAAATATAATGTATTTCTCTCAAGAGAAAATGTGTTTGCTTCTACCAGGTACCTAAGTTACTAGAGAAACTTTGTTCACTCGGAGTTTGGGGTAAACATGGGGTTTAGTGAGACTACTAAGGAGAAATTTTGAATTTGGGATTAGGAATTGCCTAGAGAGGCTTTTTCTTCTCTTCTTCCCTCTGCCAGCTCTGCTACTACTAAAAGCCCAAACAGTTATTTCTATCATCTCCCCTTGAATGCTATGCCCCATTTCTGCCAACCGCTTCACCCACAAATGGCATTGCTTCTTAGGAGTCCCGAACTGACTACCTTGGCTAATCAGTTTTTTCCTTTCTGTTTCTGGTGGTAAGCTAGAAACAGAACTCTTAGCTTCCCTTTACTCTTTAGAGAACATGTCCAGGTTATTAAACTATATGAACTCAGAGTGGTTCCAACGCAAAATGATTTAACTTTTCACTCATCATTTCTCTTAAACCTGAAAAGTCAATTCTCTTTGCCATCATTTAACAGCATGAAGGGAGGCCCTTCAGCTTTATGATCGGTTACAATGAGTCTATTTAAGCTTTAAATCCCATTTTAACTCTCTTTCCTTCTGCTAGTCCTGTTCCAAGGAACTTACAGTATGTGAACAGGTGCATTCTGCTCCTTCATTTTGTCTCTCCCTATCTCCTTTAATCCATGGAGATTCCACATTTGCTCTTGTAAGTATTCAATTCTGGTGTTTAGTGTTCCATGCTTTCCTTCACAGGCACTGTGACTGCACTAATTACTTGTCAGTCTCTTTGCTCAAAAAAGTGTGCTCAGCTCGCACACATTACAAACTCCTAGGCTCACCTGACAAACTTCCCATGAACTTCTCAGTCTTTTCCTCCTTGGCAACAGAATTAAGTGGGATCAATGGATTCAAAAGCTCTGCAAGGATCCAGAGAGGGTGGATCCTTGTGGTACCCCTGATCACTGCTAGTGGTTCTCTTATTGCTCTCCTCACTTGGCTTGGTAGGAGGAAATACTTGAATTTTGAAACTGTTGTTTAGAAAAGCCTAGAAATAGCAAATGCCATTGTCTGAATATGACCTGTCTCCACCAAAACTCATGCTGAGGCTTCAGTCCTCATACCAGCAGTGTTTTGAGACCTGGCCTAGTGGGAGGGGTTTGGATCATGAAAGTAGAGTCCTCAGAAATAGTACTTCACCATTGAATAGTTTAAGTATGGGGAGAGTTTGGACCCATTCCTCTCTTCTCCATATACCCACCTGCTCTTGTTTTTAAGCAAAAGTTAAAGAAAAATAAAGGCCCCTGCAGAAGCTGAGTAGATACCAGAAAATTGCTCTTGGACTTCTCAGCTTCCAGAACTGTGAGCTGCAATAAATCATTTTTCTTTATAAATTACCCTATCTCAAGTATTCTGTTGTAGCAGTAGAAAATGGGCTGTGACACTTTAGAGTGTCACTTTACAGTGACAGTAACACTTTAGAGTACCCTATTCCTATTCCTTGAACTGTACTATACCTAACAGTTCTCTTATGTGTTACGATATAGGTGGGAATATTTTAAATAATATTGATGATCAATAAATATTATTGATAAGCTTACCAAAATGTTCCTATTATTATTACTTTTCAGAAAAAAGTAATACTCTAGGGACATATATCTGAAAAATATGTAGGACAAAACTCTCTAGAAAATCTTGAGCCAAATGTACTGTACTTGAATGTGAAAAATCATGTCTTAGACTGAAAAAAAACTGAGTTAAGTGTTGTAATCTGAGTTTAATATGAAAAACTTAAAATTTCTTCTAAATTTAAAGTAGAATTAGGCTTTGTGCAAATCATGTTATTAAAATAAAAAAGCAATCTAGATAACATCAGGATAATGTCAAAATTTAGAACATAAGTTTTATATGAGTAAATACAAGCCATAAATAGTTTAACCTATCAGTAAAAATGTTTGTGTATTCATCCAAGGAGTTAAGCTGAAAATTAGTCTCTATGTTCATAATACTTGCATGGACTTCCTGCTAGAAGCATGATCTTGCTGATTTTCACCTGCAACACAGCTAGACTTACTAGTGCACAGAATTCAGGACTGAAGCAGTTAACTCAGTGACACTAATAGTCATTTTTGCTCTGCTATCACTTATTGTTATAGAGACTGGTTGCCCACCCTGGTCTTCTAATCCTTTCTTTAGAAAAGATTCAGTGACCCAGGGCCAGTTACAATAAATCTTGTTTTCATGCTCTTCTCAAATTTTATCTCACTCTAAAATAGTTATTTTTGGTAGATGTGTTTAGGAATAAATTTTAGAACACACTTAGCAGATTGTATGACATACTTTCACTTTTAATAAATGGGCTATCTTTTCTTCCCTTCATACCACTTAGCATTTCTTCTCACAGGGAGTAAAATTCAAACAATGTGGGAAAGTGAATTAATGTGACATTTAGCATAAGATTTGAATGACACAAAGGCCAAGAACATCAGAGTTATGCCTTTTGCTTTCACAATTATAACTTGACAGCATTTCAGAATGTTGTTACTGAAATGAAACTCACAAGGAGAAGGAAAATGCACATGCTTAAAGGAAATGTACTATGGTAGAGTTGTATTTGTTAAAGCAACCACAGCATAATCAGTATATAATTAAGCATCATCTTTTTCAGAATTGGCCCTGTACTCTTTCAATTAATAATGACTATACTACAAATATTTTTGGAAATTCTTGTTACAAATAAATGTATGGACTATTTTATAAGGACAACAAAAATATTGGCTTAATTTACCCACGGTCACACTTTATATAAAACAAAATTGGGCATTCTTCCTCTTTGATTACAGACCCTATCATTGAAATGACTTCAAATTACTTTTCATGAAACAAAAAGAAAAGGGAAACTTATTTTATGTTGTAAAATTTTATAAATACTGGAAAGTGCTTCAAACAAATAGGTTAGTGCATTCTTTAAAAATTCTAGTTTCAAGCAAACTCCAAGCAGCAAGCAGGGCCGGGAATCCAGTCCTGGGCCCTGACCATGTGAAGGTTGAATCCCAGCACACAGGGAAATCTTGGAACTTCGCTCCCAGGCAGTAAGACCATGCCCTGCATCTGAAATCACCCTAAAATGCACGGGAGGTACCCGTGGGCCTAAACAGGCCACACCTAGCAAACTCCAAGTAGTAAGCAGGGCCCTGAATCCAGCCCTGACCTCCAATGGGTAGAATTCCAGTGCATGGGGAAGCATTAGAACTTTGCTCCCAGGCAGGAAGACCACACCTTGTGTCTGAAATCACCAGAGGACACATGGAGTCCCCTGCAGGCCCAACTGGCCCACACCCAAAGAGCTCCAAAGGCAAGCAGTTGCCGGCAGTCTGTCCCGGGAGCCAAAGTGGGCCAGGTGATTCCCAGGGCACCAAGGAAACTTTGAAACATCACTCAAAATCCAGAAATAGGCATGAGTCCAGCCCGCACAGAGGAATGACACGCTGCCCTGGGACCTTGGCCCACGCTGTTGTACACTTCCTGCGTGACTCCAGTCAGCAATGAGGAATGCTACACTGCCCTGGGACCATGGCCCGCACCCAGCACACACCTGGACCTAGAATATCTGCTGGTCCCTCAGAGACACTCCCTATTTCCTGGACCGAATACTGCGGTTGATCTTTAGCTCCCCCCTTTCTCCCGAACCTTGAACTACAGCAGATTAACTGTGCTAGTTTGAAGGGAGATTCAGTAACTGCCTCACCCAACAGAAGATCTCAGCAGGCTCCACTCAGTGTGGTGAATATGCCTCTAAAATAAAGGTTTACAGTAGATAAATAGGGCCAGTAGAAAAGTTCCCTCCAGCTAACCATAAGACCTTGGTGAGTTTGACGAGTGTGGGTGACTCCTTGCTGCACATAGAAAACATCAGGCAGGGTTCTAATAAGGACTCTTCCAACTTGGAGAAAATCAAAAGGGCTTATGAGACACACAGGCATACAATAGGGACACAGTAGAGCTTCAGCTGACACAAATACTATAGACAAGAGCGACTTGGTGACCTGGAATAACCTGAAGATAAAGTAATAGCAGGAACTAAAAGTTGACCTACATCAATATTACTAGGCTTGTCATCCCAGGAAGAATGTAGGACTCCTTAAATAAAAAAAAAAAAAAAGAATGTAGGACTCACCCAACAAGCCCTGCAGTGGGAAGTCAGGTGACTGGCCCACCTATTCATTGTGGGACTGCTGGGACAAACATCAACCTCACATTAGGCTCCCAAAATCCATACTTCCAACAGTTGACACTATGGGATTGAAGGACCAAATAGTAACTCGAAAGGGGAAAGTGGCAAAACAGAAAAGCAAAATGCAATCTCAAACATCTAGTCCATCAGGAGCAAGTAGAGGAGACATTGAAATAGAGGACTTCAAAAGTAACACACCAGAAATCTCTGAAAAGATAGTGCGTGAAATTAAAAAAAAAAAAAAAAAAAAAAAACACAACTCCATGAGGCTCTAGAGGAAATCAAATTAGAAGTACTCTCCCATGTAAAGATAGAAATAACAACCTTAGTAAAGGAGTTGCTGAGTACAGTTAAAGAAGAAATATAGAGAAAAGTACAGGAGCATGGGGAACTGATTGAAACCTTGAATGAACAATACAGAAAACAAGCAGAATTCATGAAAAAAACTCAAAGAGACATACAAGAAACAAAAAATTCTATTCAAAGCTGGCAAAACCATTTAAATGAAGCTGAGGATAGGATTTTGAACCTTGAGGACAGGATCACTATTAGTGATCATAAAAGGATTGAACCATTAAAAATAACAAAAGAGTATGAAATGACAATCCAGCAGCTTAAAGATGATGCCAAGAGCAATAATATAAGATTAATAGGCATCAGTGAAGATGTAGGAGTCAAAGCAAATGATAGAACTAAAATATTCACAGAAGTAATAGCAGAAAATTTCCCAAGCATGGGGAAAAATCTGATATGCAGATAAGTAAGGCATATAGAATGCCAAATAGTCACAACCAACATAAATCTACACCCAGACATATAATAATTACGATCTCAGACATACAGCATAAAAACAATATTAAAAACTGTTAAAAAAAATACACAACTCACCTTTTAAAGAAAGCCCATTAGAATCACAGCAGACTTTTCAGCACAAACCTTCAATTCAAGATGAGCTTGAAGTGAGGTATTTCAAACCCTGAAAGAAAATAACTTTCAATCCAGACTGATGTACACTGCAAGACTTTCAATTCAGATTTAGTGGAGAAATAAGATACTTCCATGACAAAGAACAGCTGAAAAAATTCACAACCACCAAACCAACCCTAGAAAAAATATTAAAAGACATACTAGATAAAGATAAAAATGATCACAATCCTCAGAACAACAACAGAAAGAAACCACCAGGTAGGACAAGCAATTAAATAAGGGGGAAAAGCAGAAAGCAAACAACTGGAACATAACATGGCAAAGTTGAGCCAGTACATATCTCTGATATCCATAAGTGTAAATGTCCTCAATTTACCTATCAAAAGAAATAGGTTGACAGAATGGATCAAGAAACATGATCCCACAATATGCTGTATACAAGAAACACATCTGACCCAAAAGGAAACTCATAGATTAAAAGTCAAAGGATGGAAAACAGTATTCCATGCAACAAGGAACCCCGAAAAAAGCAGGGGTAATTATTCTATTTGCAGACAATGTGAACTTCAAACCTAAAATGATTAAAAGAGATAAAGAAGGTTACTACATACTCCTTAGTGGAAAAATTCAAGAGGAAGAACTAACGATTATAATGTAAATGCACCATATACAGGAACACCCAACTATATAAGACAGATACTAATGGACATGAAAAACCAAATACACAAGAACACAATTATAACAGGGAACCTTAACACCCCATTGTGACAAAGAGATAGATCAATTAAACAAAAACACAGCAAAGAAATAATAGAACTGAATCATACCTGTGAGCAATTGATTGGACTTAGTAGCTGCTTACAAAGTATTCCACCCAACCACATCAGAGTACACATTCTTCTCAGCTGTGTATGGGACATTCTCCAAAATAGACCATATATTATCCCATAAAACATTCTTAAAGATATTGAAATTATCCCATGCTTAAAGCTGACCATAGCGCACTAAAATTAGAAATTAATGGCAAAAGAAATTGCAAAACCTGCATAAATACATGGAAATTAAATAACAACCTTTTGAACAACCAGTGGGCTACATATGAAATTAAAGAAGAAATAAAACAATACCTACAATTCAATGAAAATGCAGAAACAACATACTGTAATCTGTGGGATGCAGTGAAAGTGATCTTAACAGGAAAATGTATAGCAATAAATTGTCATATCATAAAAACAGAATGAGCATAAATAAAGAACTTGCTGCTTTACCTCAAACTTTTAGAAAGAAGAGAAAGTTAAACCCAAAGCTCACAGAAGAGAAGAAATTATAAAGGTTAGAGCATAAATCAATGCAATTGAAATTAAAAAAAGCAATACAAAGAATTAATGAATCAAAAAGCTGGTTTTTTGAGAGAAAAAAAAATTGACAAACCTCTAGCTAACCTTATAAAGAAAAAGAAAGAAAAAAACCAAAATTCACGCAATAAGGACTAAAAAAGAGGAAAATTACTACAGATCCCATGGAAATTCAAAAGATCATGAATACCTACTTTGAAAATCTCTACTAACATAGAGTGAAAAATACAGAGAAAATGGACAGATTTCTAGAAACATATGAACTACCAAGGCTCAATCAAGAAGATATAGCAATTCTGAATAACCCAATATCAGCTATTGAAATTGAAAATGTAATTAAAAACATACCATCAAAGAAAAGTACAGGTCCTAATGGATTCAAGGCTGATTCTACAAGAAATTTAGAGAAGATTTGATGCCGATACTCTTTAAACTCATCAATGAAATTGAAAAGGAAGCAATCCTCCCTAAATCATTCCTGGAGGAAAGTATTACTCTTCCTGGAGGCAAGTATTGCCAAAACCAGAGAAAGACTCAATCAAAAAGGAAAACTATAGGCCAATTTCACTAATGAACATTAATGCAAAGATTCTTAATAAAATACTGGCAAATAGAATGCAGCAAATCATCAAGAAGATTACACATCATGACCAAGTGGGTTCATTCCAGGAATGCAGTGATGCTTTGACATACACAAATCAATAAATGTAATATACCACATCAACAGAGCCAAAAACAAAAACCACATGGTCATCTCAATAGATGCAGAAAAAGTTTTTGATAAAGTCAACACATGTTCATAATAAAAATCCTTTCAGAAACTAGGAATACACCGTGTCTATCTCAATATTATGAAGGCCATCTATGACAAACCAACAGCCAATATTATATTAAGTGAACAAAACCTGAAATCTTCCACTTTAAAATCAGAAACAAGACAAGGATGTCTACTATCACCACTCCTATTCAATAATAGTTCTGGAAACACTAGCCAGGGCAATCAACAAGAGAGAGAAATAAAAGGATTATACATAGGAAAGGAAGAAGTTAAATTATCACTATTTGCAGATGACACGATACTCTATATAGAAGATCCAAAAAACTACATTAAAAGACTACTAGAAGTAATAAACAAATACAGCAGTGTAGCTGGATATAAAGTCAACACTCAAAAATCAATAGCATTCCTGTACACAAACAAAAAACTCATTGAGAGAGAAAATATGGAAATATTGCCCTTCACAATAGCATCTAAAAAAATGAAATACTTAGGAATCAACCTAACTAAGAAAGTAAAAGACCTAAATGCTGAAAATTATGCTATGCTAATCAAAGAGATTGAAGAGAATATTAGAAAATGGAAGGATATTCCTTGTTCTTGGCTAGGAAGAACAAACATTGTGAAAATGGCCATACTGCCCAAACTGTTATACAGATTCAATACAATCTCAATCAAAATACCATTAACAGATCTAGAGAAAACACTCTTAAAATTCATTTGGAAACAGAAGAAACCTAGAATAGCAAAGGCAATTCTGGGCAACAAAGGCAAACAGGAAGCATCTCAATTCCTGACTTGAAGCTATACTACAAAGCCACAGTGATAATATCAGCATGGTACTGGCAAAGAACTAGACATGAGGATCAATGGAACAGATTAGAAGATACAAGCACAACTACAAAGACACTCAGCCACCTGAGTGACTAAGGGGCTAAACATATTCACCGGAAGGATAGCCTCTTTAATATTTATTATATTGGCTTTCCACATGCCGTAGACTAAGACTAGATCCATGCCTATGCCACACACAAAACTAAAGTCTAAATGGATCAAAGACCTAAATATTAGAATGGAAACACTAAATCTACTGGAAGACAAGGTAGGTAGAAGTCTTGGAGACACAGGGGTAGGGAGAGAATTCATAAACAAAATGCAAACTGCATGGGAAACACTTCAAAGAATCAACAACTGGGATCTCATATTATTGAAAAGTTTCTGCACTTAAAAAGAAATCACAAACAGAGTGAAAAGAAAACCCACAGAATGGGAAATAATTTTAGCCAACAACTCCTCAGACAAAGGACTTATATCTAGAACATATAAAGAATTGAAAAGCATCAAGCCCCCCCATTCAAAAATCCTCTCCAAAAATAGGCATCTGAGATAAATACACAGTTCTCAGATGAAGATATACAAATGGCAAATAAATACATGAAGAAATGTTCACCATCACTGGTCATTTGAGAAATGCAAAGTAAAACAGCACTGAGATTTCATCTCGCCCTGGCAAGAACAGCTGTCATCAAGAAATCAATTGATAATAAATGAATGCAAGGCTGCAGGGAAAAAGGAACACTGCTCCACTGTTGGTGGGAGTGTAGACTGGTGCAACCACTATGGAAATCAGTATGGAGATTTCTTAGAAGACTACGAGTGGAAGTTCCATTCAATCCAGCTATTCCCCTCCTGGGTATTTTCCTAGAAAAATTGAAAAGGTCATATTACAGTGATATATGTTCACCCATGTTCACTGCAGCACAATTTGTTTTTGTTTTTTTTTTATTTAAGAGGAAAAAGAGAAAAACACAAAACAAAACAAAGCAGTGTAAGGTTACATATAATACAGAACTACAAAAAAAAAACATAACAGTAAGAAATCACCTGTTAATAGATTACATATTATCATCTTGGAAATAGTTGCTCAAATCACAGTATCAAAGAATACAAAGTAGACATTCAAACAGAGAGACTGCAAACAGCTGTGTTCAATGATCCAAAAACATTAATGTAGTCAGCTATTCAACACCCCTATACACACTTGCTGTTATATCCGTTAGAGCTCTTTTTTTTCCCCTTCTTCTCTTTTTACAACAAAATTTACACATTTTGGATTTTATTACTCCTTAGTTCTTATTACTTTTTTTTTGGGGGGGGGAGAATAAAGTCAAATATGGCAGAACAAAGCTGTCAGTCAAAACCAAGGATAGACATAGCACATGATGTAGAACAGAGTACACGGTTATTAACAATGGTTATCAACGTTGTCTCTTGTTTCCTTAAAAAGATTTGTCTATCTCATTAGATATTATAAAGTTGGACAAAACAGTAGAGAACAAGACCAATAAAACTTAGACATTGTAAACATTACAGGACTTCCAAAGGAGACAATAGACAAACCAGATTGGGCATCTTAGTGAATCTTATTGCCTTCAAAGTAGTTGCCTATACCCTCAGACTTGATACTATCACACAGAATGGAACAGAGTCTAATCAGTCAAAACAAGATCGTGGGAGTATTACAGGACTTCAAAACAAGTTAATAGGAAATCGAAAAGAGTTACTATTATATATCCTAATTTTTTAAATTTTTCCCTTAATTAAAATAAACATAAGAAATAACTAAATAATTTTTTTAAAGAATAATAGTTACCATAGTGTCTGTCTTTTTCCTTGAAATATTTGGATAAAACTTCATATACTATAGCTTCAAATATTTCCATATCAAGAAGCCCAGAATAAAGCCTTTCTAATTAATAAGTGAAAATTTTATAAGGCTTCAAGGCCACATAATGGGGAATCATGATTGCCACATATTTTCATATATTTGAATCATTACTTACATTAGGGAAACTATTCGGTATTCATACATGCGAGATTGATTTATTTCACTTATGAGTATGGTCTCAAGCTGTGCCCATTTATTGATAAATATCTCAATGTGATCCTTCTTTTTAGCTGAATAATACTCCATTGTATAGAAATACCACAACTTTTTATCCATTCCTCAGTTGATGGACACTTGGGTTGTTTCCAAGATCTGGCGATTACAAATTGTGCTGCTATAAACATAGGTGCACATAAATCACTGTGGTATGATGCTTTCAGTTCTTCTGGGAATATGCCTAGAAGTGGAATAGCTGGAATAAATGGGATTTCCAATCCCAACTTTTTGAGAAACCTCCAGACAGACCTCCACAAAGGCTGTACCAGTCTACACTCCCACCAACAGTGCAGGAGAGTTCCTTTTTCCCCACAGCCTCTCCAGCATTTGTTGTTGTTGGTTTTCTTGATCCTGGCCATTCTTTCAGGAGTGAGATGGTATCTCAGTGTGGTTTTAATTTGCATTTCTCTAATGACCAATGATGATGAGCGTTTTTTCATGTATTTATTTGCCATTTGCATTTCTTCATCTGAGAATTGCGTATTCATCTCAGATGCCCATTTTTGGATTGGATCTTTGAATTTTGGAGGTCTGAGTTTTTTTAATGCTTTATATGTTTTAGACAAGAGTCCCTTGTCTGAGAGAGAGTTCACTAAAATCTTTTCCCAGTTTGTGGGTTTTCTTTTCACTATGCTGGAGATTTCTTTTGACATGCAGAAACTTTTTAATAAGAAGTGGTCCCAGTTATTGATTCTGGGAAGTGTTTCCCGTGCAGTTTGAGTCCTGTTCATGAATTCTCTACCTACTCCTATGTCTCCAAGGTTTCTACCCAATTTGTCTTCCAATAGATTTAGTGTTTCTGTTTTAATATTCAGATCTTTGACCCATTTAGATTTTAATTTAGTACATGGTGATAGACATGGGTCTAGCTTTAGTTTTCGGCAAATGGAGAGCCAGTTTTTCCAGCACCATTTATCAAAGAGACTCGTTCTTCCAGTGAACCTGTTTGGCTCCTTTATCAAAGATAAGGTGGTTGAGTGTGTTTGTAGTTGTGGTTGTATCTTCTAATCTATTCCATTGATCTTCGCCTCTGTTTTGATTTCAATACCATGTTGATTTTACTACTGTTGCTTTGTAGTATAATTTCAAGTCAGAGATTGTGATGCCTCCTGCTTTGCCTTTGCTGCTTAGAACTGCCTTTGCGATTCTAGGTCTCTTCTGGTTCCAGATGAAATTTAGGAGTGATTTCTCTAGATCTATGAGGTATGTTGATGGTATTTCTATTGGGATTGCATTGAATCTGTATAAGAGTTTTGGGAGAATGGCCATCTTCACAATGTTTGTTCTTCCTATCCATGAGCAAGGGATGTCTTTCCATTTTCTGAGATCATCTTCAATTTCCTTTTTCAGTGTATTATAGTTTTCACTGTATAAGTCTTTCACTTCTTTCGTAAGAGTAATTCCTAAATATTTCATTTTTTTGCTTGCTAATGTGAATAGTCCAGTTTCTCTTATTTCCCTCTCTGTGATTTTGTTGTTTGAGTATAGGAATGCTATTGATTTCTGAGTATTGATTTTGTATCCAGCCACATTACTGAATTTATTTATTGTATCTAAGAGTCTTTCAATGGAGCTTAGGGGGTCTTCTATGTAGAGTATCATGTCGTCTGCAAACAATGACAACTTAACTTCTTCTTTTCCTATCTTTACCCCTTTTATTTCTCTTTCTTGCCTAATTGCTCTGGCTAGTACTTCCAGTACTATATTAAATAGGAGTGGTGATAAAGGACATCCTTGTCTTGTGCCTGTTTTTAAAGTAAAGGCTTTCAATTTTTGGCCATTTAGTATGATGCTGGCTGTTGGTTTGTCATAAATGGCCTTTATTATATTGAGGTAAAGACCATCTATTCCAATTTTCTGTAGAGTTTTTATCATGAATAAATGTTGGACCTTATCGAAGGCTTTTTCTGCATCTATAGAAATGATCATGTGATTCTTATTTTTGGCTTTATTGATATGGTGGATTACATTTATTGATTTGCGTATGTTGAACCATCCTTGCATTCCTGGGATGAATCCCACTTGGTCATGGTGTATAATCTTCTTGATGATTTGCTGGATCCTATTTGCCAATATTTTATTGAGGATTTTTGCATCTGTGTTCATTAGGGAGATTGGTCTATAGTTCTCTTTTTTAGTTGGGTCTTTCTCAGGTTTTGGTACTAGAGTAATATTTGCTTCCAGGAATGACTTAGGAAGGATTGCTTCCCTTTCAATTTCATTGAATAGTTTGAGGAGTGTCGGCATTAGGTCTTCTTTGTATTTCTTGTAGAATTCTGCAGTGAATCCATCTGGGCCTGGGCTCTTCTTGGTGGGTAAGGACTTAATTACATTTTCAATTTCAGTAACAGAGATTGGGTTATTCAACAGTTTTACATCCTCTTGATCTAGCTTTGGCACTTCATATGCTTCTAAGAATCTGTCTATTTCTTCTGTGTTATCAAACTTTTGAGAGTAGAGGTTTTCGAAATAGGTGTTGATGATCTTCTGCATTTTTATTGGGTCTGTAGTGATTTCTCCTTTTTCATTTCTTATTGCATGAATTTGAGCTTTTTCTTTCCTTTTTTAAATAAGGTTGGCTAGGGGCTTATCGATTTTATTTATTCTTTCAAAGAACCAACTCTTTGATTTGTTGATTCTTTGGATTGTTTTCTTAGTCTCTATTGCATTGATTTCTGCTCTGAGTTTTATAATTTCCTCTCTTCTTTTGGCTTTGGGCTTGACTTGCTCTTCTTTTTCTAGCTGTTTGAGGTGTAGCATCAAGTTATTTATTTGTATTCATTCTGTTTTCCTGATGTGGGAACTCAGTGCAATAAATTTTCCTCTCAGGACGGCTTTCATTGCATCCCACAGGTTCCGGTAAGTTGTATCTGTATTTTCATTTTCTTTTAGGTATTGTTTGATTTCTTCTTTAATTTGTTCTGTGACCCACTGATTACTCAAGAGTGTGTTATTCAGTTTCCATGTGTTTGTGGGATTTTTGCAGTATCTTTTATCATTAATTTCTAATTTCAGAGCGCTATGATCCGATAACATGCAAGGGATGATTTCAGCTCTTTTGCACTTGTTTAAATATGTTCTGTGAGCTAATATATGGTCTATTTTAGAAAATGATCCATGTACTGCTGAGAAGAATGTGTATTCTGATGTTGTTGGGTGGAACATTCTGTATATGCCTATCAAACCCATTTGTTCACAGGTGTGATTCAGTTCTGTTCTTTGCTCATTTTCTGTCTGGTTGATCTGTCCCTTGGTGTCAGTGGCGTATTAAGGTCTCCTGTTACAATTGTGTTACTGATAATTTGAGTTTTCATTTCTGTTAATAAATGTTTTATATAACTGGGTGCTCTGGAGTTTGGTGCATATATATTTAAGATAGTTATCTCTTCCTCTTGGAGTTTTCCCCTTATGAGTATGTAGTGACCTTCTTTGTCCTTTATGGTCATTGTTGGTTTAAAGTTCACGTTGTCTGCAAACAGAATGGCTACTCCTGCCTTTTTTTGGATTCCTGCTGCATGAAGAATTGTTTTCCATCCTTTGACTTTCAGTCTGTGAGTATCCTTCTGGGTTAGATGGGTTTCCTGTAAACAGCATATGGTTGGATTTTGTTTCTTGATCCATTCTGCTAGTCTGTTTCTTTTGATTGGTGCATTGAGACCATTTACATTAATGGTTATTACTGTTAAATGCTGGTTAATTGTAGGAATGTTATCTCTCTGCTGTTGCATCTTTATCTTTCTGTTCTGTTTAATTATTTGCTTTGCTTAGTGGTTTTTTCCTTTGTGTATCTAAACTGTATTTCAATATTTTTTGCAGGGTTGGTTTGGTGTTCATGAAGTTCTTCAGCTGTTCTTTGTCATGGAAGTATCGTATTGCACCATCTATTTTGAATGATAGTTTTGCAGGATATATCAGTCTTGGTTGGAAATCATTTTGCTTTAGGATCTGGAATACTTCACTCCATGCTCTTCTTGACTTTATCGTTTGTGCTGAGAAGTCTGCTGTGATTCTGATAGGTTTTCCTTTATAAGTGATCTGTCTTTTCTCTCTGACAGCTTTTAATAATCTATTCTTATGTTGGATTTCTGGGATGGTGATTATTATATGTCTGGGTGTAGTTTTATTTTGGTTATGAGTGTTTGGAGTTCTGTATGCTTCACTGATCCTGATGTCAGTTTCTGATCTCATGCTTGGGAAATTTTCAGCTATTACTTCTCTAAATATCCTCTTGACATCCTTTATGTTGTCTCCCTCTCTTTCATTAATCCCTATCATTCTTATGTTATTCTTCTTTGCATCATCTTGCAGTTGTTGAATTGTTGTTTCCTGATTCCTTGTTATTTTCAAAAGATCTTTCACTAGCTGCAATCATGTCTTCAAGGTCTGAAATTCTATCTTCACTTTCATTAAGGTGGTTTTTACAACTTTCAGTGGAGTTTTTTATTTCCTGTATATCTCTGTGCATCTGCATTATGTATTCTGTTTGTTTCTTATATTGCTCGTCTAGGGATTCTATCTTTTTGTTTAGTTCCTCCAATTTTTTATCTGTGTTTTCTTTAGATATATTTAGAATCTCTTTCATTTCTTTTATCATTTCTTCTTTTATCTGGGAGATTATTTTGAGTTTGAATTTCTTTAAAGCTTCCTGGAGTTGCTTGTCAACTTCAGTAGCTATTATGTCCGATATATGAGGTGGATGGGATATATTTTCTTCTATATACATCGCTCCTAGGGTTTCCTGAGATGGGCTGGAGGTTTGAGGTTGTAATTTGGTCTTTTGTTTTGTCATTTTCTATATTTCTGTGTTTCAAGTGTTATTTGAAAGCTTCCTCCGGATCTGTTGAAAATCCCCTTCTATGTTTGGAGCTACTGAGACTCTGACACCACGCTACCCCAAGCCATTGGGCCTACAGAACCAGTGGCCCTCCTCTGCCTGCTCAGAACTCCGCAGTTCCAGACAAGCTGGGCCTCAGGGACACTGTGTGCCCACCTGCCCCTTGGAAGATCCACAGCTCTTCAATCGCAGCCGGGTTAGGGTGCTCACCACAGGCCGCAGTGCCTCAGGAGCCTGTGATGCCTCCCTGCTTGCAGAGATATCCACAGTCCTCCAGACAAAGGAAGGGACTTCTGCAGGCACTCCAGATCCGCCCAGCTCCTCCTCTGCAGGCAGATGGCTAGGCACGGCTGGGCTCGGGGGTTAGTGTAGGCCCGCCCATCCGTCAGGAGCTCAGCAGACTTCCAAGTGTAGCTGGGAGGGATGGGGAGGCGGCTGTAGTGGCCTCTAACCCACTGCTCCACTTCACTGCATCCAGAAGCCTGGGGGGTCCGGAACAGTCTGAGATTTGGGCAGACTGTGCTGGGCACTCACCACAGGCTGAGGTGCCTCAGGAACCTGCGATCCCTCCCTGCTTGCAGAAATATTCAGTCTTTCAGACAAAGGAAGGGGCTTCTTACTGCAGCACAATTTGTAATAGCTAAATCTTGGAAACAACCAACGTGCCCATTAACCACAGAGTGGATAAAAAAGATGTGGTATTTTTATACTGTGGAATGTTACTCAGCTATACAAAGGATGATCTTGAGGCCTTCATAGGCAAATGGAACTTGAGGCTATCCTCTAGTGAAATAAATAAGAATCATATTTATAAATTCACATTGTGCCTCTAGTGTAAAAAGTAATAAGAAATGTAGGAGTAATAAAACCCAAAATGTGTAATTGCTATTGTAAAAAAGAGAGGAAAAGAAAATGCTCTAAAGGATATAACTACATGTATATTTAAGTGTGTAGGACTGATAACCAATATTATTAAGTTTTTGTTGGATAGTTGAACAGAACTGTTTGCAGTCTTGCTGCTTAAATGTCCACTTTGTATGCTTCACTTTTGTAACTTGAACAACTATTTATAAGAGGACAATATGTAATTTATCAACTAGTGACTTCTTACTGTTTATTTTTTTGAAATTATATAGTATTTCTACTCTTTTCTGTTTTTTAAATAAAAAATGCTTGTTTCCATAATGTACATTAATTTTTTTCAATGCCCCAGTTGTCCTTTATTGTTCCAATAATAATGTGCTCTGTGCCCTTTAGAGATAAACAATAACACTTGCCATCATAAAAAATGTTTTTAGTACTGTTGCTGCTTCAGCATAATTTTTAGGTTTCACATAAGTTACTATATTGGAAACCAAGTCATACCTATCACCTTTGGAGTTGAGTCCCTTGCCCTGTGTGGCAGTTTGCTAATTTCTCATCTCAATGACCCAATACATCTCAGTGATGTTGACCAAGGTAAAGCCTAATTTTCTTAAACTAGCTTATCCACCAACCTCACAAGAAAGGGATAATTCCTATGAACCTTTATAAAGCCATGGTCCCACATATCCTATTTTTGTCTTGCTCTTACTTTCATTCTTTACCTCTTGGTTGAGTTCCCTGCTGTTTCTGGACTTCCTGTTGGCCTCCTGTCACCTCTCCTAACCTCGCTGGGACCTATGAATAGTAAATTTTGATTTCATGCATTTTTTTCATCTGTTCGCCCATCTCATCTAGCACATTTTAACCTAACTTTTGTTCTGGTTAGGGCTCTCCTAGAATTCTAGGGACCATCTTTGCTTATGGCTCCTCTTAACACAGAACCCTCATAATCAAATTACAAAGAAACCGTAACAGCAAAAGTTATAAAGCTTCGTATTTTTTCTGTCACTTTTATCACCTAAACATATACCCCTAACTACTAGCATTTCACAGTTCTGGTTATCTTAATTTTATGTAAGAGGAGCCATACGGTTTATAGCCTCCAGCTTCTGCCTTCTTTTGTTCACATGCTGTTTGTGAATGCACCAAAGGCAGGGGTAGCCGGAGAATGACTTGCCACCTGTTTTGCAAACACAGTTTCAGAGTAATTCAGTCACAGCCATTTTGTAAACACAGTTTCCTAGAAATATAGTCACAGCCATTCATGTATATATTATCTACAGCTGCTTTTACTTTATGGTTGCAGAGTTGAATAATTATAACAGACTATTTGATTTGCAAAGCCTAAAACATTTGTCATGTAAACTTTAAAAAATGTTTGCCAGTTTTTGACTTACTAATTTGCTTATATTTTATTTTAAATATTTGCATTTTGGTTCATGAGAGAATCCTTGTAATGTTTTGACTTATTTTTACCACTGAGTAATCTCAGTTTAATAAAATGTGTTGAGTATTCCCACTTTGTCAATGGAGAATTGGTATTTTCTCCTTGAATTCCTTAACACATTACCTAGAAAGCCATCTAGAACTATAGTTTTGTTTGTGGAGAATTTTGAAAATATCAGTTTAGTTCCTTTAAAATACATAGCTATGTACAACTAAAAATTCTTAATGCAAATTTTAGCAATTTCGTGTTTCAAAGAATTTATATATTCTAAGTTGTTAAAATTATTAGCATAATGTTAAATTTCTATGTATTAAATTTTAGATTAACAATTGTTTTCTTTTAATCTACTGTCATTCAGCTTCTACTGTTTCTCAAGAAAATTAGTTTGAATAGGATAGTCTACTCTTCCCCAGTGCAAGAACCTCCAAATCAATTATATACAGAGAGCAAATTCTTTCTCTGTATTCTATATAAAACATATATATTTATATATATTCTAAATATATTCTTTCTATATATGCTCACTATATATAGTCTCTATCTCTGAAGTTGCATATATTATGTATAAATATGTGGATATGGATATAAATTTGAATTTATGGCTTTGATTTTTATCTAAGCATTAGAACCCTTAAAATTTCTTAAGAAAGAAAATAGAAATATTTAGAGCAATGGAATCACTCTTGAAATACACATGCATCTACTCACAGAAGGCCAGAACTGACCACAGAAAATGTTTAATCCAGATGAAGAGACTGGAGCTCATGTGGTTGGTGACCAGCTCAAGGTCACTGCCACCAAATCAAGGTCACACAGACAACTTGTAGTTCTATACCCCTTCTTCAAAACTGCTCTGCCAAGAAGCAAAAATACTTTTCATGTTTATGTCAACATAAAGTGATTAAAAATAAAACTGTAGACTATGCAAAAAAGGTAAAAATATACACATCAAAGAGATTGAGATAAGCAAAAGAAAAAGGTTTTAATCTACCTAGCATATTTTCTGAAAATTATTTGTACAATGAAATTTCATGAAGAAGATCTAGGTGGATATTATTTTAATTAAATTCTTTCCTCTATTCTTTGTGAGAACTAAGGCTAATGAAGTGAAGCAACAGGGAGCAAGTAAGGTTCAGTTCATTATAATGAAGAAGTTTTCAAAGGTCAAAGTTGTCCAAAGATGGAATGAGAGATGATGACATTCATCATTGGAGGTTATTAAAACAGAGGCTCGCGTGCACTTGGCAGGGGTTATACTGATTCCAAATCAGACAGGCTGTAGAGTCAATCTGGGAAGATGCTGAAAATAGATGTTTCTGAATCCAGGTCCATGAGGGTGTCCTGGGATTTATATTTTTAACAAGCTCTGCAAATGATTCTCCTGTTCAGCGGGGGAATGCATCAGACACCTTCAAGGAAGTGTTGCAATTTAAGAATCTATAAATTTCTGCCTGAGGTTTTGGAAGCAGTTTGCAATGGCAGTGAGGAATCGAGTGAGGATTCAAGACTCTAGTTTTGGTTCTGTCCTTAACAAGCTGTGTGATTTCTGTTTGTGAGACTCAGTTTTCCTGTCTGCAGAAATGAGTGAGCCTAGATATCTTATGTGTCTTACATGCTAGGGATTTGTGTTTCTGAGAGTGGCATGGGAGAGATTAATCTCCAAAGTCTCTGGAACATTCTTTAGGACAGTCAGGTGATAGAGAATTATCCTGGAATGACTGTGTATGACAGCTGGGCAAAGCTGTGCGATCTGGCTTCTTTCCTGGGCTTGGCAGGCATTTATCCCAGGATATGTCTGTCACGCACAGGGCAGGTGGGAAGGGGACAGGGCTGGCAAGCTAAGAGTTGGAAACTGAGAAACTCCACCACTCTAGCTCCAGCTATCATTTTTTGTTTTCTACTTGCTATTCAGAGGGGAGGGGAGACAAAAGCTGATCTGAAGTCTTGAAATGGGAGTGGAAGGGTGATTGTGAAGTGCCCTTTCTGTGGACACCTTGCTAAGCAGCCTCAGGAAGGTGAGATGGTTTTGCACAGATTTGCATTTCTTATGAATGAGTCTTCCTCCACAAAAGTCAATGAGCCTTGGCTTTGATTTAATGCTAAGCTTTACCCCCTTAGAGCTCATAATTTCTCATCTTTTGAAGGAAAAATTGTTTTAATGTGTCTCTTATTAGTTATCTTCTAAATATACCCTCCCCTTATCTCAGTACCTTTCCTCCCTGGGATGGCCATCCCAAGCCCATCATGTCCAATCCATGGGTGGACAAATGGACATTATCATCCCAGAAATATCTATGAATCCATCTGTAAGTTCCTGAAACAGAGTAAAGATGTTTTCCTTTACATGTAAGTAGGGAAATTTCAAACTCAAAATTCTAGATCAGTGGTGGTGAACCTAAGGCATATGTGCTGTAGTGGGCTGTTTGCATCACTGAAGGCTCTAAATGGTTAAATATCACTGTCCTAGAAGGTGGGAGTGGATGGGTTAACATTCATCTCCTGGCTAAGTAGGGTATGAACTAATACCTAGCTTAGTTGTTAACATTGTGGTACTTAGTCAGGTCCTTAGAGTCCCCTGCACTTAGTCCCAGATGACTTTCAAATCCATACTTTCTTAAAAAAAGATGTTTTCTAGGACATCAATCTGTCTCTCATAACTGTACTGCCTAGATGGCAACACTTATTGTCCCTTTAAAAACTCAGACTCAGCAGGACTGAGACTGATCTTGTGCCTTCTCTTTCCTAAAACATGATTTCCTCAAGAGCTCATATTATGTAAAGGAACCTTCTTTACCTAATATGGGTTAGATCAATACCGGTTATCTTTATTTGGATTGACTGAATATATTTATTTAAAATTATTAAATTAATTTTTATTAAATATTTAGCATTAACAAATATTTAACCAATTCAGTTAGACCAGACATATGAAAACCAAAAAGACAAAGAAGAGAAAAACAAAGAAGAGGTTCACGTAGATAATCCAAAGAGGTGCTTTCAGTTCAGCATCTGTATGAAATTTCCAGGTAAATGGAATTTATAAGATGGAAAGTCACAAAATACCTAATACTTTATGTGTCACTGTTCCAAGTGGCAGGAACCTACACCGTAGGAAGGTTGTAATCAAAGGCACTACAAAGGTATATAAAAGAAATTTACCCAAAAGAATAATACCCATTCGTGTCTGATGGTTTTATGTCATTTAGTGTCACAGATCCTGTGAATTCTAGAAAACTTTATTTCAATTTTTTGATTTGTTTATATCTATGCATTCCCTCTTATTCCTATGTTCAGTCTTCACAAATTCTTTTTTCAAATCCATTTTTCTTTTTCATTTTTTAAACCCATTTTTCTAGACCTGTAGGTTTTATTTTTTCCTTTACAGTGTTTCAGTTTTAACTCTTTTGCTTTTGTTTTCTTTTGGTAAATATACATTCTCCTTGACTTGTGATTACATTCTGATAATTTCCTTGTAAGTTGAAAAGAATGCAAGTAAAACATGCATTCACTCTTCCTAACCCACTGAACATCCCAGCTTCACAACATGGTGCACTCGAAAGCATCAGTTGTTTCCTCCTATCCCTGTGTGTTTGACTGGGATCTGTGGCCTGCTGCTACTGCCCAGAGAGGATTATTAGCCCATCTCTCATCCAGAAAATGATCAATGTCCAAAACTTGAAGAACAGTCTCTACAGAATGTGTAAGACTTTCACACCATCATCAAGTTACAAAGTTGGAAAACTATAAATTGAACTATGGCCAGTCAGAAACCATGTTCATTCTGGAACCTTCTCCTTATACTCTAAACTCTTAGAGTGTTCTGCCCAGATTCATTTGCTCTGTTACAAGATACATGTCTGAATATCCCAATGTATTCATTTATTTATTTGGTATAAGTCATGAATAGTTGCTTCTTTCTTTAACTTTTGGATGGTTTGGGTAAGTGGGTAAGATTTTTCCTCAGTGTAGTAGATGGACAGCTCAGAAGTGGGCCTTTCAGCTGGGCGCTTCTTTCTCGGGGCTAATGCTGCATATTGGCATTATTCTGATCTCTGATTTTCACCATGCTGTTGAGAAAAGGGTGCTAACAGCTTTGCAGAGCTTGTACTAAAGAGGGTTTTGGACACACTGGCATACATTTACATGGTCTTTATCAACAGTCTTCGGGAGTAAGAGTTCATCAGGAGAAACTGAGTATCATACAGTTGGTGTCTGTCTATTGCTGAAACCACCTCAGCTCACTGTTGCCTAACCAGCAATGCATGAGTTAGAGACCTCTGTTGGCTTAACTATTGTTCATTATATCATTTGTACCTTCTTTTTTTTAAATGAAGGAAAAGAGATCTTCATATACAAGGGTTTAAAAACTATCCTTCAGTGCTTACTGCTGGAGTGGAAACTCCAACATTCTCCTAAAATAGTTGAAGGAGCATCTCCTGGCAGACTGGCTATTTGGCTTAGGGTCAGAAAGTCAAATGGAGGCTGCAGTAGAGGCTGGCTACTCTTCTACACGGACATGGCCTTCATCAGCCCAGTAAGAGTGGCCACACAGCCATAGAATTCCTCTTAAATTTTAATCTTGGAAGACTTGAAGATTTGGATTTTCTCTGTATACAACTCTGTACTCTAATGCCAGAAACTTGAGAGGTAAAACGTTGGAAAGATTTCCTGAAATAAATCGTCTAAAGGAGGTTGGTTTTTCTCTAGAGACCGTTTGGGTGGTAGAGCTTAGGGAAGGTGTGTTAGCGCTGGCACTCTGGCCATAGGTCTCACTTTATGCTCCTGGTGTTGATTACAATTATGGCTCCATCTGACAGCACTGCAAGGAATTCTTTGTTTCAGTCTGTGGCTGTTGAGGATTCATCACTGTGAGGCTGAAGTATTGGCTTTTGGCTGGCACTGTTCAGTGAATTCCTTGTGTTCCAATTATCAAGCTGTGCCCAAACAGGTGCTGACTAATCCTTGAACAAGTTCAACACAAGAATCATCCTCTAACCTGGGATTCTAATGATCCACATCATCACCAGCCTCAGCTGTTCTGGAAAGGGGCTGAATCTGCTACTTCTATATAGTAGACACTGAGCTAGTGATTGGCCTGAATAACTAAGAAGGTTAAGTATTTTGGAAGAATGCTTTCTAACTAGACCAACAGTCTGCTTGTTACTAGTTTCTGCATCAAGGACTCTATCATAAAAGTGATATGATTTCTTAGCTTTTCCATGACAAGTGTTAGTCAGCTAGTCTTGGGGCTTTTGTCAGATTCTGCTCCTACAGTTACTTGTCATATCCCTAAATTTTGTCGTTACTGTGTAGGAAGACAACTCTCCACGACCGTCATAAATTGTGTATCTTGAGAATGACGCATCAAGTGCCCTTTTATTGGACTATCTTTCAAAGATATTCAATCCAAGGATGTTTATTTCCCAAAAGAGATTATTATAATAATGATCTCAAACTTTGGGATTATGTTCTTAAAATAGAAATATTTTACTCTCATTTTGCAGTGTTTCAGAAGAGAAAAAAATAAGATGAATGTTTTCGATTAATTCATAATGTTATGTTGGGTCGCCAGGGGTATAGCTCAGTGGCACAGTGCCTGCCTGGCAAGTGTGAGGTTGTGAGTTCAATTCCCAGCATACACACACACACACACACACACACACACACACACACACATTATGTTGGAACCTATTTAAAATGAGTTAGCCTAAGACACCAAACCCTATTCTAATTTCTACTTTCTCCACTAGTGTCTTGAATCCTATTTGTATTATCTTTTATAGTGGTACTTGAAGGCACTCCTACCTCAAGGGGTAGAGTTTGTTTCTGCATTGTCAGGGCTTGGCCTCTGACATGCTTTGATGGACATGACATTGTATGAATTCTGGAGCTTTGGTATTAAGTCTTACAGTTTTCACTCTTTCCCTCTTGGAACCCCAAGACCACCAGGCTATGGAAAGCTGAGTCTACCTTATTGAAGGATATGAGGAGATGTGGATGGAAACTGAATCCATGGCTAAGAGTAAAAAAGAAGTAAAGAGTAGTAAAAGTGTGAGGACATTCTAGACGTCCAGCCCCAGCTGAACCATCAGATGACCATGACCTCATAGTGAGGCCAGCAGAAGAACTGCCTAGAATGCCAGTTAGTGGGATCATGATGATGAGAAATGAAAAACTGCTGTAATTTTAAGCCATGATACAGTGTGGGAGATTGCTATGCAGAAATAGATAAAAGACATGTATCTCAGAAAAATGTTGCATGCATACCCATGGAAAAGTCATGATCATTTCCACAGTCCAAACAGCATGGTATCCATTCTTCTATTATAAAATGAAATATATATTTATGGATCTACCTGTACCTGTTTTGCTCATTAGATTAATAACTTTTGAAGAGTGGAGATCAGGTTTTTGTTCATCTCACTATTTCTTGCGACAACTCTAGTGCCTGGAACTTAGAAACCATGGCTACTTATTACCAGATCACATATTATTAACTCTTGAAATCCTTTCGCTTTCCCTCTGGGACTCATGGCCAATAATAAGAAAAATACTTTGATATTTCCTTCATCATCTTGTTCTTCCCTAGTGGCCCTACTTCCCTGAAGCACTCTTAGGGGACGGCTATTTTTCTGCTATGAGTTACTTATTCTGGACTTTAAAAGAAAATTAGTGACATTCTTGTTTCTCATGGCTACACTCAGACTATCTTCATTTCCTTCTTTTTGGAATCATGAGACCATCAGACAGTGAGAAAGCTGAATCTATTTAGTGGAGATTCAAAGTTTTTTCCTCCTCTTCCTGATCTCTTTAGAAGTCCACTTCTCATTCCATAAAGGTTGTCCCACAGATTAACAACCACCTTCTCTAATGCCCCTCCAGTAGTGATTTCAATATGCCTGTGGATCAGTCTTCCAATGTCATGACCTCCTGGTTCTTGGCATCTTCTCTTCCAATGAGCTTGCCCTCTACTCTTTATCAGTCAGACTTTAGATGGTTTTAGATCATGTTATCACCAATAACTCTAACCACTCCATAGTCTCCATTTCAAACATCTATTATCCAACCACTATTTGCTCTATTATTCTTGCCTTGAATTTTCAAATTCTTCTGCCACTGGAGTTACAAATTATTCATTCCTCTTCATCCTTCCTCACTTCATCTCATATTCTTACTTTGCTCTGTTATAATTAGTGGTCAGTTATTTTAGTTGCTACCTTGCCTGCCTCTTGATTCGTCATACTCTTATAACTGCTGTAGCATTGTGTCCAATTCCTACCTGACATATGTGAATTCAGAGTTAAATGTGACTGGGAAAGACTTGTCTCTTTAAACTTGTACGTAATCCTAAGAGGGACCTTAATGTTACCTGGTAATCAAAGCTTCATTTTCCTTCTCTGGTCTCTTTATTTTCCTAGTTGATTATTTTGTGGTTTGTAATCACATGGAAACTTGAACATCTCCACTGTCTTTGCTTTCCATATTACTAAGAAAGCAGAGGCAACGAGGAAAGAAATTCTACCCACTCCTACCTACTCTCATCCTTGCTTCCCTTTCTCTTTTATGAATAAATTGCACATATTTCCAGCTAAGGCCACTCATTTACCTCATATTCAATCTTTTTTACCTACTCATTGACCTCGATCTTTGAATTTTCTTTATCCAGTACCATGTTCCCCACCTAGAGTCATTTGGTATCATCATAAAATATACTGTAATTGTACTTTTAGAAAACTTAGATGTGCTGACCTAATGTTTCCCCCTAACTACCTCAGCATTTCTTCTTTTTATAGGAAACAAAACCTTCAGAGATATACTCACTTCCTCAAATTGCTTTTCTCTCATTCTGATTTGAAGCCATCCCAATAGGCTTTTCATCGCCAGTATTTTATAGAATGTGCACTTACCAAAGTTGGCAATGAATTCAATGTTGCCAACTTCAGTGGTCAACTATAAACCCTCTGCATTCTTAATTATAGCAGTATTCAACTTTGATCACTCCTTTTCTTTGAAGCCCTTTCTAGAAGGGGTAGAATTCAGCTTTCAAAAAGTCTCATCCTAATTTTGTTTCTTTTCTCTAGCAATTTCTTCTCAGTTTCTTTTGCTGTTTTCTCCTTATCTTCTGGATCTCTTTATTGGATATCCCAAGTTTTAGGACTTAGACTATGTTTTTTCCATCTATACTAACTGCCTCTGTGAGTTTATTAGTCCCATAGTCCTCTGTATCATTTATGTGTGGAAGACTTGTTCCCTCAGCTCACTGTTTTACTATAATCAAGTTCTTCAAGCCAGACATGGTAGTATATGTCTATAATCTTACTGTTCTGGAAGGCTGAGATAAGTTGGCAAGTTAAAGATAGAGTGGGAAAATTACTGGTTTAGAGAGACCTTGTCTTATAATTTTTAAAAGAAATAAAAGGCTGGAGATGTAACTCAGCATGAAGATCCTGGGTATGAACCCTGGTGCCAGTCCAATCCCCTGCCATATCTAGATCTTCATATCCAAATGCCAACTTGTCATTTCCAGTTGAATGTCTAAGGTGTCTCTAAAACTTGATCTTCTGATTTCCGGTTTAACCATACAAAGAAAAAAAAATCCTCATCCTTCAGTCTTCCCCATTGAAATTAATAACTTCATTCTTGATTTGCTCAAGCCAAAATGTGTATAATAATCACTGATTTTCTTTCTCACACTCTGTATCTTACCTGTTTTCAAATTCTGTCTGTTCTCCCTTATACTTGAATTTGAATCTTACTACTTCACACATCCTCAATTTTTTACCATGATCTGGCCCTTATGACCCCTCCCATCCCAAGTCTTCTGAACACAACAGTGATCTCCTTGAAATGGAAGTCAGACCATGTCACTCCACATACATGTTACCTTATAATGACTAAAAAGTTACATGACCTAGTTCACTATTATCACTCTGACTTCATCTGTGCCGTCCTTGATTTCCTTACTCTGTTTTAACCACTCTGGCTCCCTTCTGGCTCCTGTGTCACAGTTCCTCAGTATACTGGGAGCTCCCTACCCTGGGGACATAGCAGTGGCTGTCTGGAATGGTCTTTCCTTCATTATCCACAGGATTCAATCCCTATTCTCTTTTCTACCTTTGTTTGAATGTCACCCTCTTAGAGAGTTCTTCCTTGACCAGTTTCCCCAAAATTACAACACGTGAACATTTCATGTTTCCTTTTTACTTTTTAACTTGACATATAGTCAATTTATATTTGATTGTTCTCTTTTGTCTTTGTAACTATCTAAAACTCTACCAATTTTTCTATCTTTAGTTCTTTATCTTGTTTATTGTTTCTTTAACCATATTTCTATGAGACTGGCAATGTTTGTTTCATTTACTTCTGAATCCCAATGGCCTAGAAATGCTTAGAAAAGAGTAAACACTCTATGAATATCTAATAAAAAATAAACAAGTAGCTAAACATATTGCAATGAGTACCAGACAACACTTTAGAAATAAAAAATAATTGAAATTAAACACAATTGGATAGTCAATTACTTTTCAAAGACCAACACAATAGCAATGTGGCTTATCTTACAAGGTTGGCATAAATTTGATACCCACACTAGCACCAAAGGTAAGGAAAAAACAAACAAACAAAAAACCTAGAATGATCTAGTCCATGAAAATAGGTATAAAATTATAAACACATTATTGAACAAAATTCAGACATCTATTAAAAATAATATAGCTTTTATGTAGTATAATTCTGTTTAGATATATTTCAAAATCAGAGAACATTAATCAACTATTTTTCTTGTTATGGACTGAATATTTGTATCTCTCTTAAATTTATATATTGAAATCTAGTCCCCAACATGATGATACAAAGGAGTGGGGCCTTTGGGTTGTAACTTATGAGCATGAAGCCCTCATGAATAGAATTAGTGCTCTCTGATTTAAAAGGTTATCCAGTACTCTTTTACCATATAAGGATACAATTAGAAGTCTCTTGTCTTCAACTGTAAAGAGGTTTTACCAGAATCTGTCCCTATTGGCATCCTGATCTTGGACTTTTAGTCCCCAGAATCATGAAAAATAGATTTCTGTTGTTTCTAAGTTTCTCAATCTGTGGTGCTTGTTATAGCAGCCTAATCTGACTAAAATAATATCTGAGTTCAGTGATGATATGGATAAAGAATTGGGATACTCATAGATACTTTAACTGAGTCTATTTACTTTTAACTTGACATCTAGTCAATTTATAAATTTACCCTGTAGGTGTGCTTACACAGTTTTATAAGTATGACCTATATAGATGCATGTTATCACCATAGTCAAGATACAGAACAGTCCTATCACCTCATAAAACTAATCATAAAACTATTGCTATCTCTTGTTATCAAACTCTTTCCTCCTAATTGCCAATGTGTGGTAACCACTGATTTGTTTCTACCACTAGGGAAATAGATTTGTTTTTGCTTATGTTGTTGTGTGTTTTTTTGTTTTGATGTCATGTAAATGGAATCAGATACTATGATCTTTTAGGACTCATTTCTATCACCCAGGAAAATTAAGAATAATCAAAGTTGCTGATATACCAGTAGCTTACTTTCTTTTTAACTGCCAAGTATGGATAGAATGGAGTGTGTTCATCCATTTACCTAGCGAAGAACACCTGACTTATTTCCAGCCTGTAGAGATTATGGATAAAGTTTCTACAAACATTTGGAAGTGACTGAGTGTGTGAACACAATTTTCCATCTGTCTTAAGTAAAGGGATTGATTGGTCATATGCTAAGCACATGTTTAGCTCTTGAAGAAACTGTTAAACTTTTTCCAAATTAGCTGCTCCATTTTGCACTCCCATGAATAATACATGAGGATTCTAGTTACTCCATATAATCAGTGCCACTTATGTCAATCTTTTTATTTTAGCTATTCTAAAAGGAGGAGAGTAGAAAGTAACTCTTGTTGTATCCTTAATTTTAGAAACTAAGTAGACAAACTTTAAGAATGAAAGAATAATTTAAAATTTTACTTTAATTGATTTATTTGTTTGAATAGCAATGGAAAGATATCTATGTACTAAAACTGTGAAGAAAAATAATGAATTTATTAACACAAAAATAGACAATGGGGCAGGGAGGGAGACTCAGTCCACTAGGCATACAAGGGGACTGTAAGGTATTAAGATTATTTATAAGGCAAAGTAGTTGGCATATGTATTATCTTATTATAATTGAAACTATACCCATATTTTTATATTTCACAATGAAAATTTTAAAAGATACATGTTTGGAAATATAAAACGCAGAAAAAATGTGGGACAATATTTTAAGACTACTTTTTCAGAAGTCCAAATATAGTGATTTAGAAGCATTTTGTAGAATTTAAATGTTTCTTAAAATGCAAAACTTTCTTTAATACCTAAACTTATTTTCTTTAATATTTCTGTGCTTATTTCTATTCCACAACCTGAGTTGCTACTGTGTCACTTTATTAATGGTCTTATTTACTCCCTACAGTCTCAAACTGCACACACGTAAATTCTGGCATGATCACACTATTCTTAACGACTGGCAAAGGGGAATCTTCTTCCTAGAAACAAGTCCAGCGTGGGACTGGAATCAAGAAACACACTGAATGTTTCACTTTTAATATTTACAGATTTTTTTAGATAATCCCCCAGGCCACAATCTATGCTACAGAATTCTGCAATAGCCTTCAATAGTTTGCTGCTGACCCTTTGTAAGAAATATCTTACCTGTAACAACACTCGGAATTTTGGAAAGAAAACTCTTGACTGTTCTGATGGCCACACCCCCTGTCTTGTCATCTTGCATCTTTGTAATGATGTCTTCAATCTGAAAGGTGTTAAAGAAAAGAAGCATTATTTTCTCCTACTAAGTTCTAAGTATGGAAGTGACAAAGGGTGATATCATAGAGCATAAGGCATGTCCTGTAAGAAAAATTTCCCAATTCAGTACGGTAAAGAAGGAGAGACACATTAGGACTCTTGATGGGATGCAACAAATAATTCAATATGTATGCAATGAAATTCCTCTTCTTATCTAAATTAGATTTATATATAATTTTAGCCATAGAAAATTGCCATATTTTAATGCTTCAAAATGATAATTTTCTATGCTTTAACCTAAAATGTTAACATATACAAACTGTTATAAAGTTCAGGCAGGGCCATATTTAAGACTAGAGAAAGAGTCAGTTGGTCATGTGGAAAGAAGAAGAAAAAGGAGGAGGAGGAGGAGAAAGAGGAAAGAAGGGGAAAGGGGGAATGAAGGAGAAGGAAGAATAAAAAGAAGGATGAGGAAGAAAAGGAAAGAGGAGAAGCAAAGAGGAGGAGGAGGAGAAAGGAGAAGAGAAGATGGGGAAGGAAGAAGAAGGAAAAAAGGAGAAAGAATAAGAGGAAGAGGAAGAAGAGAAAACAAGAGAAGGGCAAAGAGGAAAGAAAGACTGTAAATGAAGACATAGAGAACAGGTCTCAGTGGTTATGAGAAGTGGCATTCTATGGTCATCTGAAGCCAGGATGCAGGTGGTCAGGGACAGGGTACTCTCCAATTGAATGAAGGAAGGCAGCACTATCTGGAGAAAGACTATGTTTGGCTACAAACTGCAGCCTGCAGCCCAGTGCAATCAAAAGAGACATTGGCAATAGATTGCTAGCTAAGAAATTATAAATTCGATGTAATTTCCTAGACAGAAATCTTCAGAATAGGATACAGAAACACTTATAACAAGGACTTAGATTTTGTGTTTGGGAAAGGGGAACTGTAGAAGGAAAAAAGATAATATGTGATTTGATCATATATTTTGTTTCCCCAACACACAGAAATATCTTTGAAATACCAAGAAAGGTTCTGTGGGTGAGTCTTTAATAGTCTCATAATCCTAAAGCTAGAAATTTAAGCTGTAGCTCATCTAGTTTAACATAACACACTTGTAATTTGAGGATAAGTGATTTTCCCCCCCAAGACACATGATCTGCAAAACATTTAACAGAAATAGATATCTCATTATAGACAAAATCCAGCATGATATACCATTATCACAAAATATAGTTAGAACTTATTATGGTCTAGGTGCATTTAAAGTTTAATGTAAATCTTATTCTGCTTAATTTGCACAATTACTTTTATTAAATAGATGACACAATTCTCATGTTTTCAGATAAAGTAAGATTTAGCAAAGAATATGAACTAGGGTTAAATTGGGGTAACAAACAGATCCCAAAGTGTCCACAGTTTAATTCAACCAAGTTTATTTCTGTCTCTTGCTACATATCTATCCAGGTCAGTATGGGCACCCTGCTCATTGTAGTCATTCTGGGACCCTGGCTGATGGAACAGTCACCATCTTGAATACTGTTGGTCACTGTTCCAGTAACAGGAGAGCATTTTGGAGAGCTTGCAGGGCATTAAATAGTATGGCCAAGAATTTACATAGAACATATTGTCTCACAACTCTTTGCCTAAAACAGAAATGCCAGGGGACTCAACCCTCTGCATTCAAGGAGCAGAGCAGAACTGAACATCTTTTTAACAAGGTCACATAGCTGCCCAGATGTGGAGCCAAGTTTGACACCACTCAAAGACTGCAGAGTTCAGGCTATTCCACCTTCCAAAGAGGTTTGCAGAAAATCAGTCAACCAGGGAAATAGTTGTCTCTGGATATTGCTGGGTCTCCCTGAAAAGTAAGGTACTGAGAAAGAATCCTATACTCCCAGTAAGGCAGTGGATGAGTGTTTCCTAGAAAGAAAGGTCATCCTCTGAAGACTGTATTCTATTAAATGACCTCATGCAAAGGATATTAATCCACTTTCATGGTAATTATCTTGGCTATCAATTCTCTGTCTCCTAAACTCAACCCAGGAATTTATAGTAGTTTGAATATTGTTTATCAATAACTGAACAGAACTATTCCTAGAAAGACTTGTATTTTTGAAGCCTATGCTTTTGATCTAGCGTATTATTTGAAAGCAGACTAATCTATTATGTTGATGGTTTCTATGAAAGGGCAAGTATATCTTGAGAATTGAAGGGATACTTCAATTCTGTTAGACCTCTAAGTAGGCATTAGTTGGTAATAATTTTCAGTCCCTGCTTCTGTGGGCTACATTTGAGGAATGGACTGTACAAAGGATTCTATAAGACTCCTTTTTCCTCTAAAATTTAGTTGCCTCCTCATATAATTAAAAGTATATATTTCCTTAAGAGGAAGCCCTTGTCTTCCTCTATTGGCCCACAATGTACTAAGAGTGTATCATTCACTAGAGACTGCAGCCAAAACAAAAGGATAATTCCTCAACTGGCCAGAAAGAGGATGTGGCACTCCAGGAATAGTTTACAGAATTACTGGCCCCCAATTCCTGGATACTCCATAGTATTCCAGGAATACATAGACATGGAATATTTGTCTTGGCTTCATGATGGGTGTGATCTGTTAATCGTGATTGCCAACCTGACTGGATAAAGAAATGCCTATCAGATCAATAAAGCATATACCTGGGTTTGTTTGGATAGGTCATGGAATGTGACCATGGGCAATATCTGTGGTCCTTAGTGCCTTCTTCCCTGATGCTTTTTCCCTACTTTCTTTCCCATCCTCCATGAACTGACCAATTTTGCTCCATCATACCCGTCTGCTAATAGTTTCTTATAATGGAACCAATTGGCTATAGACTGAATCCCTTGAATCTCTGAGCCAAATTAAATTTTGCTTCTTTTAAATTGTGAGTATTGGGTATTTTCCCTACCAATGGGAAATCAGGCTAATACAGTGGGCAAAAAGTTTATCCTTAACTTTTAGGTGTGGCTATGTGACTTGGTTGGCTGCCTGGATATTACTAAATCCAATGTGAGTACATATTTACATTGTACCTGCATGTGCTTAGTATCTTCACTTTCTCCTTGCCTTTTGCCATAAGAAGAATGTACCTCAGAGAGCGACTATTCCAAAGAAGATGCTACCTATGCACTCATGAGTGAGAAAACAAAGCTTATTGTTATTCTTCACTGAGTTTGACATGTTTGCTCTACACCAAAATACAACATACCAGAGCTCTGAAAAGTACATTTTATCAAAAATTGCTAAATCTATAACTAGTACTTGACAGAATAAATAAATCTTAGAACTGAAGTGTTTTTGGATTTTAAAAAAATAGAAAGTCAATGTTCACTATCTACCATCTACGTAAAAACTTTAGGGACTATACTGTCTTAGGTTGCTTACTCTACTATGGTATTAAACAAACTTTTGATATTTACATTTGTTTCTGGAGCATGACCCATTATAATGTTGGCTAATAATGCTCCTTAAATGCTTTGTTATGGTTTCTGGAGAATTCCCAATAGTTTCTGAGTGGGCTTTCAATCTACTTATAAAAATAATGACAAGTGGACCTTCTTTCAATCCAGGGAACTGGGCTGCTGGAGGAGATGAGTTCCTGCACACCATCCCAAGCCCTGGGAGAGTTTAAGATCATTGCTCCCAGTGGTCAAGGACCTGCCCAGCTTCCAGCCACACTAGACTGGTTGCTACAGGTTTCAGACCTGCCTGGGCCATGCCCAGTGACTTTCTTTCAATCCGGGGAACTGGGCTGCTACAGTCTCCCAAGCCCCAGGAGAATTTAAGATCATCGCTCCTAGGGGTCAAGGACCCATCCAGCTTCTAGCCACACTAGACTAGGCTTGGGAGGTTTTTTGGCCAGACAAGATTACGCCCAGTGACCTTCTTCAATTAGGAGAGTTGAGGGCATGTCAAGTGAATTTGAACACTTTGGTCCTTGCCCGGGAGAACTTTGAACAATCATCCACAGTGGTGAGGTGCCCACCCACCTTCCTGGAACACTGGAGGTTGCATGGGAGGTCCTATGGGCCTGACTGGATCATGCTCAGCAACCTCCATTCAGTCTCAGGAGCCCAGGGCATAGGAGATGATTTCCAACATGCCCAGGGGAAGCCTTGAAACGACACATGAAACACGGAAATATAGGAAAATGACAAGACAAAAGGCCAAAATGCGATCTCAAACCTCCAGCCCATCCCAAGAAAGCCTAAAAGCCATGTCCATAGAAGAAAATATATGCCATACACCTGAAATACCTGAAATAATAGCAACTGAAATAAAGAAGCAAGTCCACGAAGCTTTAAAGGAATTCAAACTAGAAATAATCTCCCAGGTAAAAAAGAAATGATAAAAGTAATGAAAGAGATGCTGAACATATCTAAAGAAGACACAGTTAAAAAATTAGAGGAACAAAACAAAAAGATAGAATTCCTAGTGATGAACAATACAAGAAACAAACAGAATACATGAAGCAGATTCAAAGACATATACAGGAAATCAAAAATTCCATTGAAAGTTGTCAAAACCCCCTCAACAAAAGTGATGATAAGAATTTCAGACCTTGAAGCCAAGATTGCAGCTAGTGAACAGAAAGGAGAGATCTTTTAACAATATCAAGAAACCAGGAAATAACAATTCAACATCTGCAAGATGATGCAAAGGAAAACAATATAAGATTGATAGGGATAAATGAAAAAGAAGGGGATAACACAAGTCATATCAAGAGGCTATTTACAGAAGTCATAGCTGAAAATTTTTCAAACATGAGAATGGAAACTGACATTAGGATTAGTGAAACATATAGAATTCCAAATAGCTATAGCCAAAATAAAACTATACCTAGACATATAATAATCACATCCCAGAAATCCAACATAAGAATAAATATTAAAAGCTGTTAGAGACAAAAGACAGATCACTTATAAAGGAAAACCTATCAGAATCACATCAGACTTCTCAACACAAACAGTGAAGTCAAGAAGAGCATGAAGTGAAGTATTTCAGATCCTAAAGGAAAATGATTTCCAACCTAAACTGATGTACCCTGAAAAACTGTCCTTCAAAATGGATGGAGAAATAAGATACTTCCATGACGAAGAACAGCTGATGAACTTCATGATCACCAAGCCAATCCTGCAAAGAATACTGAAAGACAGTTTAGATACACATAGGAAAAAAACCACTAAGCAAGGCAGACAATTAAATAGAATGGAAAGATAAAGATGCAACAGCAGAAAGATAACATGTCAACAATAAACCAATATATAACAGTTATAACTATTAATGTAAATGGTCTCAATGCACCAATTAAAAGAAACAGATTGGCAAAATGGATCGAGAAACAACATCCAACCATTTGCTGTTTACAAGAAACCCATCTAACCCAAAAGGATACTCACAGACTGAAAGTCAAAGGATGGAAAACAATACTTCATGCAACAGGAACCCCCAAAAAAGTGGGAGTAGCTATTCTGTTTGCAGACAATGTGAACTTCAAATCAAGAATGATCAGAAGAGAAAAAGAAGGTCATTATATAATGGTTAGGGGAAAACTTTAAGAGGAAGAGGTAACAGTCTTAAATATATATGTACCAAATTTCACAGCACCCAGTTATATAAAGCAAGTATTAATAGAAATGAAAAACCAAATTAGGAATAACACAATTATAACAGAAGACCTTAATGCACCATTGACACCAAGGGACAGATCAATCAGACAAAAAATCAGCAAAGAAATAGCGGAACTCAATCACACCTGTGAACAAATGGACTTCATAGACATATACAGAGTGTTCCATCCAACAACATTAGAATACACATTCTTCTCAGATATACAATTCTTCTATATTGGACATTCTCTCAAATAGACTATATATTAGCCCACAGAACATATTTAAATAAATGCAAAAGCATTGAAATTATCCCATGCATGTTATCATATCACAGCGGCATGAAACTAGAAATTAATGATAAAAGATACTGCAAACACCCAACAAACACATGGAAACTGAGTAACACACTCTTGAGTAATCAGTGAGTCACAGAGGAAATTAAAGAAGAAATTAAACAATACCTACAAGCAAACAAAAATACAAATACAACTTACTGGAATTGTGGGATGCAAGGAAAGCACTACTTCGACGAAAATTTATTGCACTGAATTCCCACACCAGGAAAACAGAATAATGAATACAAATAAACAACCTGATAGAACACCTTAAACATGTAGAAAAAGAAGAGCAAGTCAAGCCCAAAGCCAAAAGAAGGGAGGAAATCAGAGCAGAAACTAATGGAATAGAAACTAAGAAAATAATCCAGAGAATCAATGAATCAAAGAGTTGTTCCTTTGAAAGAATAAATAAAATTGATGGGCACTAGTCAAGCTTATTTTAAAAAGGAGAGAAAAAGCTCAAATTCATGCAATAAGGAATGAAAAAGGTAAAATTACTACAGACTCTGTGGAAATACAAAAGATCATCAACACCTATTTCGAAAACCACTACTCTTGAACTTCTGGGAGAACATGGTGGATAGATAACAGCAGCTACGGAGGCTCTCTGAGATACCCCACTTAAAATCCAGGAATGGTGTGGGGCGAGAAGTCCTAAGCAAGGGGAGATATACCCTGCCGACCCAGGAATGAACTAAACTAAGAGAAACCAACTGGAAATGCAATCCTGGTGCTATAACAGGAACAGGTAAGGTCTCAGCACAGAAGCTGGAGCCTGTGCCACTGGAAGCCGCGATTTGCATTTTCTGCAGCTGCTGCTGCGTCCCAATTGACACAGGCAGGAGAGAGGCGTGAAAGCTCTGAGAGTGGAAAGCGGTGAATGGAGTTGAGAGTGGGACTGGCTGGGAGCCATGCATTGACCTGCGGTGAGTGAGCAGGTCAGGGACCTTTCCATAGAGTAGGAGGCTCCAGCAAAGGACATACTGGGACTGGGCAGACTAGCTGGAATAGGACGCTGCAGTGTCCTCAGTTGCATATTCCCCTCTCAAGCGGGATTGGTGGGGAGTGCCTGGCTTGGGTGTCTCCACTGACTTAAGACTCAGTAGGCCAGCCCAAACCAGGTCCCAGCATGTGGAGGTGCACCCTAGCAGTGAAGCGTTTGGTAGGCAGACCTGGAGGGGCGGGCCAAGCATAGGCTGCCCAAGTCTGTGTCTCCCTAGTACACTGCAGTGAGCACAATTCAAACAAACTGGAACCGACAAAGAAAGAAATTGGGCCTCCTATATACACTTGTATAAAAGGAACAAAAAATATGGGAAGAGGGAGCAACAAGAAAG
Source organism: Cavia porcellus (assembly GCF_034190915.1). Classification (NCBI taxonomy): domain Eukaryota; kingdom Metazoa; phylum Chordata; class Mammalia; order Rodentia; family Caviidae; genus Cavia; species Cavia porcellus. The sequence goes on from NW_026947514.1 coordinate 29,641,887, forward strand.
GGTCCTCAGCCCCCAATCCTGAGAAACATGCAATATCAGACACGGCACCAACAGACATAAAGCGATATCTCCAGAGCCTCGTAGACGAGTTCAGGAATGAAGTTATTATCAACCTGAAGCAAGATACAAGTAGAATAGTTAGAGAAATGCTAAGCACCGCCCAAGAAAAAACAGATGGTGGAATGGAAGAACAGAAAAAAAGAGGAGAATTGTTTGATGGAGAAAATAGAGAAAACATAGAATACATGAAGCAGGTTCAAAGAGATTACCAGGAAACTAAAAACTCTATTGAAAACTGGCATAACAGCTTGAAAGAAACTAAGCATAGATTATCTGAACTGGAGGGCAGATTTGTAATGTGGGGGCATGAAATGAAAAACTTCTTAAAAATAACAAGAAAACAAACAGCAATAATACAAAGGCTAGAAGATGATAAGAGGATCTATAACTTAAGAATTAAGAACATAAAAGAAGAAGTAGGGACACAAACAAATGGACTACAAAAGCTATTCACAGAAATAATCCAAGAGAATTTCCCTAATTTAGCAAAAGGTAAAGATACTCAGATGTATGAGGCATACAGGACCCCAGCCACCTACAACCCAAACAGAGCTACACCCAGGCATATAATAATCAAAATTCCAGAAATCCAATATAAGAACAGAATATTAAAAGCCATCAGAGACAAGAAACAGATCACTTACAAGGGAACACCCATCAGAATTACAGCAGACTTCTCGGCACAAACCATCAAATCACGAAGAGCGTGGGGGAAATAATTCAAGCTTTGAAAGATAATAACCTCCAGCCAAGATTGATATATCCTGCACAACTATCCCTGGAAATCGATGGAAAAACAAGGTGCTTTCAGGATAAAGAGGAACTAGGGGAATATGCAACCACCAATTCAACTCTACAGAGAATATTGCAGGATATTCTAAAAAAGAAAAATACAAAGAATCCAGAAATAGTGGCAGAGAGGCCACAATGAATGGAGCAGAAAACAAAATGAAGACAAACTGACAACTAATGACAGAAAAAGAGCTCAACAGAAATGAGGCAGAGAAGACTGTATGATAGGAACAGCTATTTTGGAGAAAACGACGTCATAATAGGTAATGCTGATTTAGTATCATCTTGTTTTGAAGTCCCATCAAGCATTTATTCTTCTGTCTCCATCGGTCTTAACAGGTTGTATCTTATTGGATTTTATTATATGTGATAATATAAGCAAAAACTTTTATAGACAAGGAGATTATACAAAACCATTGTTCATTTTCTGTTAGCTGATTCTAAATAGCCTGCAATAATGTCATTCTCTTGAATGGTTTTACATTGTCTGGATATGTTTGGTGCTACAGTATACGAAGTTATACTCAAAGATTTCAAGGAAAGAGACACTATGGTAACTACTTTTATGTCAGGATATCTTGTGGTGAAACACTATTTTGCTTAAATGGTTATGTTTTGACCTGCGCTGTTTTGTTGTTATGCCCTCTTTTATCTCAATCTCCTTTTTTAAATTATTTACTTTTTTATTTTTATCTTTTTAATTAAGGGAAAAATAAATAAAAAATAGCAGGATACATTATAGTAACCCACTTTGATTTCCTATTAACTTGATTTGAAACCCTGTATTGCTCTCACCATTTTGTTTTGACCGATTTTCCTCTATTCTGCCTAATTTGATAGTACCAAGTTCGAAAGTATAGGCAACAACTGTGAAGACAGTAAGATTCATTATGACGCCCATTCTGGTTGACTATTATCTTCTTTTAAAGTCCTGTAATGTCTCCAATGTTTTGGTTTTATTCTTTACTGTTTTGTTCAATTTCATTATAACTGATGATATAGGCAATTCTTAAGATAGCAAGAGGCAGTATGGTATCCATTGTTGATCACCTTGTATTTTGTTTTTACATTATCTATTATGCCCATCCTTTTGATTTGACTGACTCTGTTTTGTTATGTCACATTTGGTTTTACTCTCTTCAAAAAAAGTAGTAAGAACTGTGGGAGTAATAAAACCCAAAATGTGTAATTGTCATTGTACAAAAGAAAAGAAAAGAAAAGAAAAGAAAGTGCTCTAAAGTTATAACTGCATATATGTTTAAGTCTATAAGATAGATAATCATATTACTGAGTTTTGTTGGGTCATTGAACAAAACTGTTTGCAGTCTCACTGTTTGAAAGTCCACTTTATATGCTTTAAGAATATGTAATCTATTAACTAGTAATTTCTTACTGTTTATTTTTTAAATTTTGTATTACTTGTACCCCTTGTCTGTTTTTTTTCTTTTTCTCCTTAAATAAAATTAAAAAACAAAAATAAAAAACCCCACTACTCTCATAGGTTTGATAACATAGAAGAAATGGACAGATTCCTAGAAACATATGAAATACCAAAGCTGGGTCAAGAAGATGTAAAACTGCTGAATAATCCAATTTCTATTAATGAAATTGAAAATGTAATTAAGTCCTTACCTACAAAGAAAAGCACAGGCTCAGACGGATTCATTGTGGAATTCTACAAGAAATCCAAAGAAGACTTAACGCCGATACTCCTTAAACTCCTCAATGAAATTGAAAGGGAAGCAATTCTTCCTAAGTCATCCTGGAAGCAAATGTTACTCTAGTACTGAAACCTGAGAAATCTCAACTAAAAAAGAGAGCTACAGGCCAATCTCTCTAGTGAACACAGATGCAAAAATCCTCAATAAAATTTGGCAAACAGGATGCAGCAAATCATCAAGAAGATTATACACCACGACCAAGAGGGATTAATCCCATTAATGCAGGAATGGTTCAACATATGTAAATCAATAAATGTAATCCACCATATCAATAAGGCCAACAGTAAAAAACACATGATCATCTCCATAGATGCAGAAAAAGCTTTTGATAAGGTTCAACATTCATTCATGATAAGAACCTTACAGAAAATTGGAATAGATGATCTTTACTTCAATATAATAAAAGCCATCTACGACAAACCAACAGCCAGCATCATATTAAATGGCCAAAAACTGAACGCCTTTACCTTAAAATCAGGCACAAGACAAGGATGTCCCTTATCACTGCTCCTATTCAACATAGTACTGGAAATACTAACCAGAGCAATTAGTCAAGAGAGAGAAATAAAAGGGGTAAAGATAGGAAAAGAGAAAGTTAAATTATTATTTGCAGATGATATGATACTATACATAGAAGACCCCCAAAACTCCACTGAAAGACTCCTAGATATAATAAATAAATTAAACAATGTAGCTGGATACAAAATCAATACTCAAAAATCAATAGCATTCTTATACACTAACAACAAAATCACTGAGAGAAATAAGAGAAGCCACACCCTTCACACTGGCATTGAAAAAAATGAAATACTTAGGAATTAATCTTATGAAAGAAGTAAAAGATCTATGCAGGGAAAATTATGATACCCTGAAAAAAGAAGTTGAAGAGAATCTCAGAAAATGGAAAGACATCTCTTGCTCATGGAAAGGAAGAATAAATATTGTGAAAATGGCCATTCTCCCAAAACTCTTATACAGATTCAATGCAATCCCAATGAAAATACCATCAACATACCTCATAGATCTACAGAAATCACTCCTAAAATTCATCTGGAACCAGAAGAGACCTAGAATATCAAAGACAGTTCTAAGCAGAAAAGGCAAGGCAGGAGGCATCACAATTGCTGGCTTGAAGTTATACAACAACACTACTGTAATAAAATCAACATGGTACTGGAATAAAAACAGATCTGAAGATCAACAGAATAGATTAGGATATACAACCACAACTACAAACACACTCAATCACCTTATCTTTGATAAAGGGGCCAAACATGTTCAGTGGAAGAATGACAGTCTCTTTAATAAATGGTGCTAGAATAATTGGCTCTCCATATGCTGAAAACTAAATCTAGACCCATGCCTATCACCATGTACTAAACTAAAATCTAAATGTATCAAAGGTCTGAATATTAAAACAGAAACACTAAATCTATTGGAAGACAAATTGGGTAAAAATCTTGAAGACATAGAGGTAGGTAGAGAATTCATGAACAGGAATCAAACTGCACAGGAAATACTTCCCAGAATCAGTAACTGGGATCATGTCGTATTAAAAAGTTTCTGCATGTCAAAAGAAATCTCCAGCATAGTGAAAAGAAAACCCACAAACTGGGAAAAAATCTTAGTGAACTGTTCCCTCAGACAAAGGATTTCTTTCTAACATATATAAAGAATTTTAAAAAATCAGACCCCCAAAATTCAAAGATCCAATCCAAAAATGGGCATCTGAGAGGAATACACTGTTCTCAGCTGAAGAAATACAAATGGCAAATAAATATATGAAAAAAAAATGTTCAGCATCATTGGTTATTAGAGAAATGCAAATTAAAACCACTTTGAGATTCCATCTCACTCCTGAAAGAATGGCCAGGATCAAGAAAACTACCAACAACAAATGCTGGCAAAGCTGTGGGAAAAAAGGAACTCTCCTGCACTGTTGATGGGAGTGTAGACTAGTGCAACCATTGTGGAGGTTAGTCTGGAGTTTTCTCAAAAAGCTGGGATTGGAAGTCCCATTTGATCCAGCTATTCTGCTTCTAGGCATATTCCCAGAAGAACTGAAAACATCATACTACAGTCATATATGTGCACCCATGTTTATAGCAGCACAATTTATAATAGCCAGATCTTGGAAACAACCTAAGTGTCCATCAACTGAGGAATGGATAAAAAAGTTGTGGTATTTTTATACAATGGAGTACTCAGCTATAAAGAATGATCACATTGAGATATTTATAAATAAATGGATGCAGTTTGAGAACATACTCATAAGCAAAATATATCAAACTAACATGTATAAATACCATATAGTATCCCTAATGTAAGAAATGGTAAGAGTACACAAAAGTTTATGGTAATCATGATTCCCCATTACATTGCTTTGAAGCCTTATAATGTTCCCATTCATTAGTTGGAATGGTTTTATCCTAGGTTGTTTGAATTTATTACCTGTGATGGTATGAACAGCTATTTTGAAGAAAAGACATTATAATAGCCAGTGCTGATTTAATATCATTTTGTTTTGAAGTCCTACCATGCTTTTGTTCTTCTGTTTCCATTGGTTCTATCATGTTGTATCTTATTGGATTTTATTATATGTGGTAGTATAAACAAATTTTTTATGGACGAGATAATATAGTAACCATTGTTCATTTTTTGTTATTTGGTTCTGAATGCCCTGTAATACTTTCATTCTCTTCAATGGTTTTGTACTATTTTGTTATGTTTGATACTATTGTGTATGAAGGTATGTTCAACTATTTCAAGGAAAGAGACATTATTGTAGCTACTGTTAATATCGGATTATCTTGTGAAATACTGTGTTGCTTAAATTGTTCTGTCTGATCTGCTTTGTCCCATCCTCTTTTGTCTTAATCTCTTTAAAATAAAAAAAAAAGATTTTAAAAAATGACAATCAGTTTCAAACACCTATTTTATGAGCAATGTGCCCTAGGCATTTTAAATAAATTCTCTAATTTATTCCTCAATCTCAAAGTTTATTTAATAAAAGATGTTGAAATTGAAGCTCAGTAAGGTTAAGTAATTTATCCAAGATCACGCAGCCAGTAAGTGACAAAGCTAGGATTCCTACACAAATCTGTCTGAATTTAATACACAATTATTGTTTATCAACTCTGAAGCTCATCTAGAAACTTCTAAGATCTTCAGAAAGAGTTGGCTACAATCTGGAAGTGAGTTGTGCAACTATGAGGTTTATAAATGGTGGCAGACCACAGAAGGTAGTTCTGAGAGGCAGGAACTCAGTAAGTGGCCTGGATCCTCCTTTATTCCTAGGACCATCACTTCTCTTGGTACCATATACCAAGATTAGTGCTTTGTTTTCTGTAAGTCCCAGGATAATTTCCAGCAGATGCTGGTATTGCCTACATTACACAATCTAAAAGTGCTGAGTGGAACATGGCGCAAAGGGAAAGCTTTTAGTATCAGCGCCACCTAGTGGACTTCAAACTTTTAAAAACATTTCTACCTCTACTATTTTACTGTTTTCAACACGTCTTTCTTGTTGGAAGTATACTTTACCTTTTTTTTTTTTTTTAAAGGGGTAATCTTTACCCTCTGTGGCCTTACTAGCTAATTATGATTATACAACAGAGGCACTTATACATAGCCTCTTATCTCCCTTCTTAGACAGAGTACTGTATCTTGATTTTCCTTAGCCAATATTTATTATTTACTTTACTTTGGTCCAAGAACAGTTCTAAAAGAGTTAATTTTATAAACTTATTTCATTCTCATGGGAGATAGATTATTACATCCACATTTTATAAATGAGGGAACTAAGGTCGTCTCAACTAAGATCTGCAAACATCCTTTGCAGATACAAGGCGCTTATCTCACTTGCATTCAAGTGAGGTCCTAAGGTGGCACAGGAGAATGCAGGAAAACAATCCAGACATTCTGGCTATCTCAAGATTGACTGCTATTCAGTGTTGGCTGCAGCTTTACTGTTCAAGGGTCTCTCTCTTGTCCTATGTATGTAGTTGGATTTATTTCCCACTGCGACACCACAGCTCCTAGGATTGGGAATGGGGACTGGGAGGGTTTGTACTTATATACTCTTGACTGCTTAGTTCCTCTAACTTCTGACACCTTTTGTTCTTGGATAAGAGCAAAATCAATTCTCTGACATCCTTTACCAAGAAGCTCTGAGCCATTAGAGAGCATGTTTGGACCTAAGTGACACTGTGCCAATCAATAAGCTGGTGGCCCTTATCTGACAGCCAAGTGAAGCAAAGAAACCACTTGGCTGGCTTGGCTGGTTCTGCCTGGCTGGGCCACAATAATCAGGACGTCCTTCTCCATGGAGTTCTGAGTTCAGCATAGCCGTACATGTAAAACATTCTTCCAAAAAGCAGAAAAATGGAAAACCTGACGTGTATAGTGAATTCTCTTTTAAATAATAAACAGTATAAAAAGGTACACATGTTTCCTTGAAATTAGACCAGAGCATGAGACAGGAGTAAGGAGAAGTTGTTCTATGTTTAGAAAGTGAACTAGCATTGGGATGGTAGAAAGAACATTGGATTGAGATCCAAAGATACTTGCCAATCACACCTTTACTGACTTGCTGTTTTGACCTTGGACAAATAGCTTAACCTCTCTGGACTTTGTTTTCCTTATCTCCACAGGTATAGGTGTGCTGCTAGACCAAGATCTGTAATTTAAAGATCTGAGAGGCTTCTGTGACTTGACAAATGCAAAACTGTGACTGCAAGGAACGTGTAAGTAGGCCAGCAGCCTCTGGACTTTTTTTCTCCATGTGCCCATCTCCCCCGGTAGATCTATGAAAAATTCTTCCCTGGGCTAGGACATGCAAGCTAAGGGAGGGTACTGGCCAGTCCTGAGAAGTTTCTGATGTTTTTAGAAACTATTTTGGACAAATGACATCAGATACCAGATGGAGACATGACCCAAAGAGCCCCTGACTGTGTCCCTTCCTGGCCAACCCATGCCTACTCACTCTGCCTAAATGGGTGGCACTCCTAACAGAAATGACAAACAGCCCATATTAGTATTGTTTGTACAAATTAATGATCCAATGAAATAATTTATTTAGCTTGTCCAGTGTTTCCTCAAGAGAGGATTAAAAAAACTTCAAGTATAGGCAAATTATGGTACAATTATTAAAATAATCTATGCAACTTCAGCAAAGGAGACACGGTGTGCCTCAGGCATGAAGGTCTTTTTATTAAATATTTCACATGGACTTTGTGATTGGTTGCCTATTTCTAACTGCTAATGACTGTCACTCCAGCTCCTGCATTTCATTAAATATCCTTCTGTTCTGGTGTCTGTGAATGAGTGAGTGGTTCTTTGCACACTATCTTATCAGCCCCCAGGCAGGAATCATAGATGGCTAACAATTATCATGTTTATTAATCTAACATGCGCATGCTTCACTGAGTAGGATCTGTCCCATATCATCTTCCAGAAGATCAGGCATTTCTCTTTCTTGTTTTTAAAAACACAAAACACTATTACTCTCAACAGTAACCAGTTCATTTAGTGCTTTAACTGACACGCATAGAGCAAATTAAAAAGTGCTTCTCCATGTGTTACTTTCAACAGTTACTAAAGCAGATGAAAGAATCTGTTGTACTTCAGCGTGGAAAAAGATGGTTCAGCATGATCCAGGGGCTCATTGCTAAGGAAGTGTTGAAAAAGTGGGGCCAAGTATTGGCCCCAAAATGGGCAGAGGTGAAACACTAAGGGATTCTACTTCAGGAGGCCCTCAACGTATATTCTATAAAGACCGCCTCATTCTGTACCATTCCAATTCAAGACTGAGATACCAATGGCCTGAAAGGATTTTGGGGATTCCACATGCTAATGAAAAAATGATCAAAATGTGTATTGAGGCAGGGTGTGGTAGCAGATGCTTGTAATCCTAGCCTCCTGGGAGACTGCCAAGTTTAAATCCAGCTGGGCAATTTAGTAATTTTGAGAGACCCTCTCTTAAAATAAGAAAAAGTCTGGGGATGTAACTCAGTATGAAGGCTCTGAGCTCAAACCTCAGTACCAAAACAAATTCATAAAACATGGTTAGGTGGGCACTGACTCCTCTCTGACATGTTTTCCACACCGAAGCCTGAGAGAGTCTACTGAAACATGATCATTAACTCCTCTGCTTAAAATCTATCTACGCTGTCCCAGAGCTTATCCTGTCATAAGCTCTTCTAGGACCCTCTATCATCACTTTAATTTGTATCTCCCATTAGGGTGTTCACCCCTGAGTCCCAACATTTTGGTGCTCTTTAAATATTGCTTCAGTGAATATTGAAAGCATACAATAGGTGAATAGCATGAGGGCTGTATTTTTAAAGAAGCTTCTCTGGAATTCCAGTAGTAAGTGGTATTTTTAACATATGAGGAGAGTCTTAGGAGTACTGACATCCAGCAGCAACTTTCAAAGAGGAGTTGTATGGGCTCCTGGTACCGGCCACACTGGGAGCCAGTTCTCTGATGAACGGGCCTGCCATGAACCACACCAGGGGGGATAAATGAAGCATCATTGTTTGTTTTGTCCCTTGGAGACTTGCTTTAATGATTTTAATATTGCCATATGTAGAATTTTGTAAATTATTTTATGGGAAACATTTTCTCTCATTTAATTTAAGGCAAAGTAGGCAAGAAGGGCAATTCAGGGCAATTATTCAATGACTTGTGGATGGTACTTCAAGGAAAATGTCTTTCCTCTGAGCGTGGTTGAATAGCCAGGCCTTACAAGGCCTCTTTTTCATTGAGTAGGAATCCATCATTGCTTTGGCATGCGAGGGTGTCAGGTCCTTCAGGCAGGCCATGGACTGAGGGCCCTCTAACTACAGAAGGCCAGCTGCAGTGCAAATGAGGACAATGGACACTAGCCAATGAAACATTCTAGCAACTTCAGAAGACCTAAGATCCATTCTTTATTATCTCCTCAAATTAGCCCAATTTGAGTGTGTCATCTGTTTCTTGTTGGGCACCATCCCCTCTTTACAGAACAAGATGCTGTATTTAGGGAGGGTAAATTGTTCAAGGCCAAATGAAACTATTGAATAAATGAGACAATTGATATAAAACCCAGGCAATCTTGCTCCAGAGCTGGCTGCCTATATGCCTACGCCAGCTGGCCCGGGTACATTCCAGGGAGGCTGAGGTTCACATAAGGCTTTAACGGAATGGGAGGGGATACAGAAAACAGGGCCATATCATATGCATAGATGTTGAATATACAATATGAGAGAAAAAATATGCCCCACAAAGCCCATGTTCTTTTTATTTTAATTTTATTAATAAATATTTGTAACACATGTATTTTATAATCATCTTGGGGAGTTGGTACACATACATAATATAGCTCATTTTAAAAATCCCCTCTCTCCTCTCCATCCTCTAATTCTCCTTTCCCCTTTTTATTCTTGTTGGTATTGCTAATCTTAGTTCACATTTATGGCATATAATGTCCATGTTCATCGAGGTTGGCAGGACCTTGTATCTGGCATATCTTCACTCTACCTACATCCCCATCTCCTCCCCTCTCCTTCCCCTTTGGTTCCCTGGATCCCTTCCCATCTGCAGGAGATTCATCCTCTAGTCTTTTTCTATCCTTCCTTTATTTTTCTCTTAGTTTATACTTTGCCTTACTTAGATGAGAGATACCATATGATATTTAGATTTGTGTGTCTGATTTATTTCATTCAATATTATATTTTCTAGATGCATTCATTTCCCTAAAAATAAAGACTACATTCCTACCCCCTCAGACATGTGACTTTGTGCCTTCAAAAGCAAAAGGGACTTTGTAGATGGGAAATTATTTTAGACTGAAAGTGAGCCTAGTCTATTCACAGAAGTCCTTAAAAGCAGAGGATTTTCCTTGTTGTAGTTGGTTAGATAGAGATATGATGATAGAAAAAGGGTCAGTGAGAACGGGCTTTGACACCTTTGAAGATGAAGTGACCATAAGCCAATGAATCTAGGCAGCTTTGAGAAAGACAAGGTGAATTTCCAGAACGATACATGATCCTAATAGTATGTTGATTTTGGCTAAGTTAGACCTGTTTCAGATTTTTGACCCGTGGAACTGTGAGATAATAAATTTGATTATTAAATTTTATTTTAAGCCACTAAGCTTATTGTAATTAATTGCAACCACATTTAAAAAAGTATAGATCCACAGTAAAACTTACCACCACCAGTCAATGTTTGGTTAATCAATAATGTATTTTTTCCAAAATAGACTTCGATGTTCCCCTCCTGCACAGGAAGTGGATGGGCTTCTGTGTACTGCTCTTGTTCCTTCTGATCTGTTTATTAGTCAAACCAACAGTAAACCAGGAACTGCAGCACCTTGCTTGGGAAAGTCTATAACTCTGAACTGCTTACACAGCATGTCAAAATTCCCTTTTGGTCTACCTGAGACCAATTACATGCATAGCTCAGAGGTGCTTTCCAAGAGCTTCTTAAATTAATCAACAGCAGCACCACATTCTACACAGGCAAAAATAAGGATCCCTTTTTATTTCTCAGCTCAAATTTCACATAGCCACATTTTTCAGTCTGTTGCACCAGAGAGAAATGCACATGAAACTGTGCATGGGAGGGGGCTGGGGATTTAGCTCAGCGGCGTAAGTACCTGCCTTGCAAGCAGGCGGTCATGAGTTCGATCCCCGGTACCGATAAAAATGAAAAAGACAAAAAAAAAAAAAAAAAAAAAGAAACTGTGCATGGGGACATAGCCCAAATAATTTAGCTAGCACTGGAAGATACTCCAAATTTGTATGTGAGGCCTTTTATACTATGTTTCTGCAGAAATATTCAAGTCCTAATATGAGTATCACCTTCTCATCACTGCTGCAAAGAGGTTGATATTTTCAAAGAAAACTAAATTCATTCACTGTCTGAGAGTATTACTTTTTCCTTGTAGAGGGAGCAAGGAATATAGAGCCTTGTCTCCTCATTGAGCTGAGCATCACTCAACCTTTCCTGCTCATTTCTTTCCTGACCCTTAAACCCTTTTCTTCTCTATTTTAAACTGTATTACTGAATCAATACAACTGGAGCAAATTTAAGGGCTTGGCTAATTTATGTAAATGATCCCATCAAAAACCTGCTGTGGCTTCCTTCAGCTACAAAATAAGTGCTGAGCTTCCTACCATGGAATTCAAGGTCCTCTACCATTTGGCACCAAACTCATTCTAACCTTTCTGCCCAGACATACTCATCTGCAGAAGCCACCTGCATCCTCCCTTGCTCCTCAAGCAGTGCCTCCACCATCTGCAAACTGCCAGGTCCTGCCCTAAAACTCCTTCTCACCGCCGGGAAAACTCAGGGTATTTCCTCTCCATGTGTACATATGTATTATATAAGTCTGTGGTTTTATTTCCCTTTTCCATGCAAGGAGGTGAAACAAGAACCAGAATAGTGTTTCTCCCTCTGCTCCAGCGGAAACTCCTCTGCTGAGGGCTGATATCATGTCACACTCAGCACCCCTGAGGTTCTGCCTCTTTCTGAAGTGTGGGTTTCTGGAAAGAAAACACAGTTTGTATCTCAGAAGCACCCCTGGCCATCTGCACCTGGCTGCCTTGAATGGAAGTGGACAACTGAGAGGGTCATATACATTCTTTTAAGGGTATTTCAATGAAATGAAATAGTCTCAGTCTCCCTGAGTTCTTGAAAGAAGAGCACTTTCAGATGAAGCAGCAAGAGCCAGAATAAGGTCCCTCAGCATTTGGAAAAGACTTTAAGATCACAGTGCAGTAACTATAGTAGCTGTGATCCCAGCTACTGAAGAGGTTGAAAAAGGAGGATACCAAGTCTGAGACCCTCCTGGGCAGTTTAGTGATACTGTATCAAAAAATAAAAAGGACTGCGGATATAGCTCAGGAATAGAATGCTTATCTAGCACACACAAGGTCCTGGGTTCAATTCTCAGTATGGAAAAAAACCTTACAGAGTTTAAAGGTCTGTACCTGAGGCCAAGTCATCCATCCCCACATAACCCTTTCTTTTATTCCAGATCCATGTTTTCTGATTCATTCTCGATGTTGTCCTCAGCCTACTGGGCCCTGCAGCACTCAGTGGAGCAGAGCGAGCAGGAGGTGGCGCTGTTTGTACCATCCATCTAGGTGCAGTGGATGATGGCCACTCCAAGGCCATCATCCCTCCTTCCCTCCAAGGGTGGCTTCTGCCAGATTTTCCTAAGTGCAGCTGCCCATGATTCTGTGTACTTGAGATTCTGTGCAACCTCTGTCATCCTGCATCTGCCTGAGGGACCCCATTCTTTCACTGCCCGCTGATGGTGACAGCCTCACTGTTCCTGAAACTGCTGTGTTCTCTACCCCTGGGTACTTCCTCTTTGGTTATGTCATTCTTCATGTCTGAGTCCCAAACTGCTTCAGCGCGCACATGAGAGTCACCCTGGGGGGGAGGGAGACAGAGATGAATTACAGCATAGTGATCATCCCTCCCATTCCAAATGGGCAAAATCAGGTAGACAGGTTTATCACGGTTGGTCCTGAATGAGAAATGGGACAACCATCACTTCCAAACACATCTGAGTACCTGATTATGTGCTAGGGACTGGGAAACCAGATAGGCAGAGTCTTCTCATACACTCATCTGTTGGCAGAAAAACACCTTGGGGATTTTAAGTGAGTCTAAAGAAGAAGGAACAGTCTCCAAGAAGCCTGCATGGAAGCAAGTACAAGACAAGGACTTTGCCAAGTAAAGCCTCACCTGAGTCCCTTGCCAGCAGCAGCCCAATGTTCTTTTGAACCTGCTAGGCAAGCCCAGGATCAACCCTGACTTATGCAGCCCCAGGATAGCAGCAAAGATGCCCTTTCTTGGTTTTATGACTGTTGTCTCCCTGCTGATACTTAAAGCTGCTCTAAACACAGTAGCCCATGCTCTGAACTTCCAGGGATGCATCTCCAAATAACAGCAGTGTGCTATCCCTGCTCCGTAACAGTGGTCCACAGCACCATGCCTCATCAGAAGAGTTTGGGTCTCCCTTTCATGGCATTTCTGCACCATCCTCCCTAAACAAGCACCAGGTTCTGGGTCTTTCTGAATTGGATGGTGTCTCCTTTGTCTGGCTTTTAAACTAATGAATAAAGGTGCTTTTGTTCATTCAGGCTGCTGCTATAACAAAATACCTTTTACTGGGTAATTTATAAAAACGGCAATTTAATGTTTACAGTTCTGAAGGCTGGGAAACCTAAGATGAAGTCATGGGAGATGGTGCTTCTGTGAGTCCGCATGAAGGGCAGACGGGCTCCCCCGAGTTTCTTTTACTATAAAGCACCAATGTGATTCATGAGGGCAAAACTTTAAGATCTAACCTCCTCCAAAGCCCCCACTTTGGGCATCAGGTTTCAACACAGGAGTTTTGGGGAGCTACATTCTTAGCATAGCAAATGGTTAATTTTATTCTCTCTCTTTATAATATTTACCCAAATATCTCTAATATCCATAAATGAATATTTATTGATCTTAAAGGGTAATTATGTATTTCTAAAATTTAAGTGAGTATGCAGTATTTGTCATAGTTGTTCACTCCTCAACCAATTTTCACTTCCCTCTTTCAAAATCAATTTTAGTTTCTCCTTTATGTGAAGTGGAAGAGTTGTCACTGAAGATTTACCATTCCTTTCAAAAGTGTATGATTGGATTATCGTCTGTGCAAGGCTTTGAAGAAGTTTCAAGGGACAGCAGCTGGGACTGGAGAGTCACACTTTCAAACCAGTATCACCAAATATCCCTTTCAACTTCACAGGCCCCATTTGGCATAGTTTCCAACTCCACAGAAAATGTTTTGTTAACCAGCTGTGTATCATCCCTGGGCTTCTAGAGCAGCTTAGCCTGCTATGGCTTGGGTGTGACTTGAGTGCTTCTCCTAAAGGTTCATGTGCTGGAAGCTTGGTCATGAGTATGATGAGACTGAGAGGTGGTGGACTCCTTAAGAGGTAGAATCTAGTGGAAGGTGACTAGGTCACCGAGGGCACTCAGAAAAGATCTGTGTGGCCCTTATGGCACCTTCATTCCTGTAAGTGGGCATTGTTATAAAAAGACTGAGCCTGGACCCTGAATCCTCTCCAGCTTTCTGTTTCATCTTGCTCTGCCAAAGGATTCCACCTGGCATGAGGCCCTCAGCAGACACTTGCACCATGCACTTAGTATATGTGCTGTCAAAGCGAGCATTGCATCATGCTCTTGAGTCTCCAAAACCACAAGCTAAATAAAATGCTTTCCTTTATATGTAAACCAGTTTCAGGGATTTTGTTACAGCAACAGAAAACAGACAGACACACTGCCTTATGTCACAGTAGGATAAGTGGCAGGACTTTTAGGCCCACAAGTAGCATTTTGTCACATGGGGGCTTATGTCTGCCTGGAGGAAAGATGAGTTTCACCAGCTCAGGGAAAAATGTCTTTATACTTCCAAGTCCTTTACCTCCTGCTCTTGAAATCACAGACCAAAAAGAGAAATTTATTTCATCTTCAAGAAAATGAGGTTTAATAAAGCTTGTATCGATGTGATTTAATTCCTGTTTTAATCTAAGAAGGAGCTTGAGCAACCCTGGGAAGCATTTGATGGACTGCTGGCCACATACAGAAAATCAGTGGGATAAATACCAGTCATTGAAAATAAACTCCACATGCCCCTTGAGAGAGTAGCAGGGTCATTTGCCAATTACTTCTGTTAATCACATAGATTGCATGACTTTTATAGCTCATCTTCCAGCAGCTCTTCCTCAATAAGAAGGTGAGTGAACCTAAGGTGAGGTTGCAGGCCAGTGAGCAGGCGCTGGGAGAGGCCCAGCTAGAGCGACACTGCCTGGGGCTTCCTCACTTGCCAGTCTTTGAATTGGCCAACATCTAACTGTTTCTATTTGGATGTTCCTGCCCGCTCTCTGTGGGGAGAAGCAAGGCAATTTGACAAAGCATTGAATTTGAAACACTGACCACAATAATTTGGAAGGCATGTGTTTCTGCCTCCTGAGGAAAGAGGCATCTACTGGAGACTAAATACCTTGGGGAAGGGGCAATGACCAGTTCTAGGGCTGAACCATGTTTGAAGGACGTCTCATATGTAACTTGTGCAGTGGAGGTTCTGCTACTTTGCAGGAGCTCTTGAGTCAGTTATATTCTTATTAAATTGTGAATCTCCCTGTTATGGGTTTGATTGTGTCCCCCTTACATTTATATATTGGAGTCCTAACCCCTAGTATGTTGAATGTGACTTTATTTGGAGACAGGGTCTTTCCAGAGGGAACCACATTAAAGAGAAGTTGTTAGTGTGGACCCTCATCCAATATGATTGGTGTCCTTACACAAAGGGGTAATTTGGACCCAGAGACAGACTGCATGCAAGACAGATGATGTAAAGATACAGGAAGAAGATGGGCATCTATAAGCCAAAGAAGGAAGCTTGGAACAGGTCCAAGCCTTGTGAAGGAACCAACCTGCCAAGCATGACTTTGAGTTTTTAGCCTCCAGAACATCACATCATAAATTTCAGTTAAGTCACCTAATTTGTGATACTTCATTATGGCAGCCCTAGCAAATGTCTACACTGCTAAATTACTTTACAGATTGTAGAAATGAAGTTTTTCCAACTATTTTTGACTAATACATAATGAAAACTATTTCCTTTCATCTTTCCCTCTCTCTCATTCTCGGCTCTGCTATCTATTGGCAGGCTCTCTCTCTCTCTCTCTCTCTCTCTCTCTCTCTCTCAGATAATGCCTAATTATTTCAAAAGTAGACAGCATTCCTTGTGCCAAGTTGACTAATTTTACTTATTACACATTGCCTACTTCCAAAGCCCCACAGCACACCCTAAAAATCTCTAGATTTCTGAAAGCCAACACCATGTCTAATATCAGGATGTGGGAGCAAACACTGGATTCATAGATCAGAGCAAAACTATGAGGCTCTGACACTAGGTATGGGGTGAAGGTATCATCTCAAAAGTCCTCTGAGTAGCTTTCCAACTTGTGGTTTCAATACTTGCTTGGTCACAAAGACATCGTGTCCCCTTTGCGGGTCTTAGTCCATTCCTCATGAATGGACTGAATGAGCTCCGTCACAGAAACATCAAAATTTTCAGAAGATGAACAGTTAATACTCATATGTTAAAATCCATTTTACATGTCCATATCTGTTAATCTAAGCAATCCTCTTGAAAGTAAAAATATGCAGTATTACAACCATTGTCAAATTCCTATCATCTTGTTTTGTACACCTATACCTATACTGTTACTGTATTTGGTTTCTTGCTGTTGTTTGTCTGTATTGCTTTTTGTTGTCCTTTTCTGTGTCTTTTTAATCTTCAATTTAAAAAAATAAAAATTTCAGAAGATTTAAAAACTGACATTCCCTCAATGCCCTGAAATCTAAGTGCCATGTGTGGAGAGTTTCCACTGAGTGCCGCAGTGGTGAGCACTGCTCATGTTTCTGGGTGTTTCTAGGTCTGTCCTGCCCACCCTCCCTCCTGCCAACAAGGCAAATGATGGTTCCACAGGGAGGGCTGGAGGAGGGAGGCAGTGAGTTGCCTATCCTGAGGCCTCACCCTCTCAGCCACTTGCTCTGCCACCTCCTTCAGGTTGTCACGGGGTTCCAGTGACCCCTGTATGAAAGCTTTTTCAAGAACTAGGGGTAGGGGTTGCACTTAGCCCAGCTCTCAGGCCCACTTACCCCTGTAGGGAAGTGGAGGTCAGCATGGACCTTAGGGGTGGAATCCTGGCTCTGAATCATTCAGCCCAATGGAAAGGGGCAGCAAATTCGGAGTTTCCCCAAATGTCCTTTGTGACCCCTGGGGTGTCCTTTTGGATACCTACTACTTGCTGGTTTCAGACATTCTCGCAGACTGTCAGCACTCTGGGGTACCGGGAAGTAGACGTTTTAGAGGAGGGGGCGGGTCCGAGGAGAACCCTGCATAACCTGTACTGTGAGAACACATGCACAGCAGGGGGAAGGGACCACTTCCTTATGATAACAGCTTCTGACAGCTAAAAAGCCTTTGTCAAGAGGTAGGTCACTTTGGAATGTGGACATATGATGGGAATGGAAATCTGGTATGTGTGTGCACTTGTTACCTTGCTGTGTTGAAAATAAAACTGTCAGTGGGTGTTCAGAGTGCTGTAGTTCCTCTGGCATGGAGGAAACAGATTGCTTGCCTCCCCAAGGTCATAGTCATGGTGAGGAGGGCCCTTTCCTGCCTTCTGCAGGATACAGTACCAGGCTTAGGAGGAGCCCAAAACAAAGCATTTCAGGGCTTGAGCCCCCCAACTCTAGCTGAATAGCAGGTAGTACATAGATCCAGAGCCAGGAGTGCCTGTGAGAGACCAGATTTTGATCTGGGATGTGTAAATGGGAGAAGTGTAGCTGTGGGTGCTGTATTCAAGCACAGAAGCGAGAAGGTCAAACAGCTGCCCCAGAGTTGCAAGAATTTGCAGAAGCAGGGGTACCAATCATCCAATCATCTACATTGGATCCCAGTGACATGCCAGTTCAGGAGCTCCCTGCTCCACCCTCATAAAGCCTCTCCGGGCTGCTATCTGCCCTGTGACTAGGACAGAAGCTGACTGCTTTCTTGACTCTGTGTTTAATGTCGAAGGCTCAGGGAGAAAGCATCAATGAAACATCTTAATTTCATTTGACTTCATGACATTTCTACTTAGTCATAAATGATCACTTGCTGAGAATGCCAGTGTAGTTACTGTGCATCTCCCAAGCATGTCCCATCCCAAGGTGGGATTGATGAGGTGGAGGTAAGAATCACACCCTCAGGGCCTGGATCTGTATGGATCGAATGGCAATCTGGATCCTGATAGTGAGATTGTAGGGTAAAAGCTCACAGCTATACTACCATAAAGGTGAATTTTATACCATGGTGTGTGGTGGGGAGAGTTTTGAGACTGTGAGGTGTGACACAAGTCAATCCTGACCCTAAATATCTGAAAATCTTGGGTAAGACCTCAGAGCATCTGTGATCCAGTTTCCATTTTCCAAAGGAACACTTTTTTTTTTTTTTTTTGGTATCAGGAATCAAACTTACAACCTTGCACTTGCCAGACAGGCGCTGTGCCGCTGAGCTACATTTCCAGCCTTAGGAACACCTATAAAGGCTACTTGTCTACTTCTTGCAGTCTCAACTCCTTCCTTCCTCCAAAATACACTTTGCTATCTCTTCTCAGGACTGCATGGGCCTAAGGAAGGCTTTCCCTAAATGCTTGTATCTTGTGTGATAGTCTCTACTTTTCCTGAGTTGGAGAGAAGAGAAGCTTCCCTGAAAGTTGAGAAATTGGTCCTTGACTTCTTCCTCTAAAGATCCAGGTGCTTGCAGAGGGTCTGGCTCATTTCTGCTCTCTTCCCCAGAGTCTTAGTCACTTTCTCTGGGGACAAAATATCTGACACCTGCAACTTAAAGGAGGAGAGATTCATTTTGGCACAAGTTTCAGTCCATAGTTGGGTGGCTCCAAGGCAGAACACCCAGCATGGGGGCGTGGGAAGAACAGCTGCTCATCTCATGGCAGCTCTGCAGCAGAGAAAGTAACAGGGAGGAGCTGGAAAGGGGCCCCAGTGACTCATCTTTTTGGGTCAATCCCACCTCCTGACAGCAAGCCAGCTATCAAGTCCCCTATCCAAACGCCTTTCAAAAACCCCACCTCTGAATGCAACACCTTTTTAAAAACCCCACCTCTGAGTGCGTGAGGCTTTGGAAGGATATCTAGAGATAAATCACAACACTTGGGGTAAAAGGAAGCAATATTCCACCCATGGGTGAGGCATGGCAGTGAACAAGGAAGTGTCTTCGCTCCAGGGTTCCAAATAAAGACATCTGGTGGCAATGATCCCTACATTCTCTGACAGGCCAGTAGGTAATAAAGGTGACATTCTGCTGTCCATCTGCCTCACTCCACTTTCTCTCTCTTACTGCTTCCAAGTTCAGATGGGAACTAGGGGTGTTATTAAATGGACTATCTGAAATTCTAATACTAGCCATTGAGCTCACAGTAAGAAGGCAAACCTACCACCTGGATTGAAATGTCGCCAACTCTGCCTTCTTTGGCAAAGCTTTCAGGACTCTGTAAACCCTCTCTCCAGTTTGCATGCCATCTGGAGCCCACAGGATCTTAGTTCAAGTTGTTCTCAAGGAGACCTGACTCTGGTGACAGCCACAGTGTCTGTCAGATGGTTTCCTCAGCCAAGATGAAGCTCATGGGCCACAAACTGTGCCTCCTAAGTAAACTCAGGTTGAACTTCGTCTAGCCAGACACAGAGCCAGGAATCCCTCCAGTTAAATAATTCATGCGCTACTTTTGGGGGTGTAAACACAGCTCTATCTAATGCTGTCTGACAGGTGCTTTCATGCATCATTTAACTCTTTGCAGTGCCCAGGAATGCAATAGAGATTAGATAATCAGAATAATTTCACTTCCGTAAACTGCTTTGTTTTCTAAGGAAAAAAAAATACTGCAAACTTGAACTGTAAAAGAAGTATTTTTCTGTGTTGTCCATGGAGATAAAACACAATCAAGCATTCACGACAATAATGAATTGAGTACATCATCCCTTCCTGTCCTCCAATGGGGTGAGTGACCCTGAAGAAAGATGCCCAAGGCCAGTGGGAGATGCCACCTGAACAAAGGGACAGCCTGCAAGCAGTGAAAGAAATGGAGGGAGCATGGATAAGTGGAAAGGGGGAGGGACAGGGAGAAGGAAAAGGGGAGGGGAGAGAGGAAGGGAGGGAGGGAAAGGGAGAGGGAGAGAGACACAGATACAGAGGGAGGCAGCATACACTTAGATTTTAGAAGCTCCAGGAAAGGCAGCCCCTGCTTAATATGAAGAGAATACTTAGTTATGGCTTTATGGGGTGCTCTCCCAGGGACAATCACCTCTAGTAAATATGTCATTAAATTTAACCCTTTATAATAAAGATTTAGATAGCTTCACATTTATACCCGTCTTACAAATGAAATCCTAATGCTTGATCACTTTTTCAACTACTGTCCTCCAAGAGGAGCAAAAAGCTCTTTTTTTTTTTTTTTTTTTTAAACAATGGGATAGTTTTAAGCCTTGTGATGATTTGTAATAGCAGGCCAGTGCAGATGCCTTGGGTAAATGTAACAGGCGGCCCCATTCCTTGCCTTGAGCCTTCCTGACTCTTGCCTTTGGCCAGAATCTTCTCTTTGGGTGTAGCAAAGTGCTGGCTGAGCCTGCCACCATGTTCTTATCCCTCTGTGGCCTGATCTCTCAAAGGCACTTAGCAGAAAGTCCTCGCTGCACTGGGGCAGTGCCCTATCTGTATTGCCAATGATGAGTTAATTAATTGGGGCACACGAGGGTCTGCTCCATGGTACCCTGCAGCTCACTGAGCTTGGGAGAGAGCATTTATTGACAGAAACTTTCATCTTATCTAGGAAAATCAGGCACACCTCAAATTTTTAAAATGTCATCTCAGGAAAAAGAAAATCCTTTGCAAGTGTAGGTGGAAGCAAAGACATACCTGGCCAGGAATCTTTAGTCCCACACAAGACCTATTGAGAGAGAGTTTCCAATTCATTCTGACAAGAATACAATATTAAGTTTAGGAGTAGGGCCTGTGGATCTGAAATGAAATATCCTGTCACTAACAGGGATTTTTAAATCCCACTTATCTGAGGCATATGAAAAGTTAATGCCCAGCAGAAGAATCAAATTCAGAGAGACATAGCCAGAATCTTTACTTTCAACCTCTCAGTGCCCTCCCTGGCATGAAGGAGTGGTGCATATGCTAAGGAATATGGGGGTTCCTTATGTCCTGCATGCGCCCCTATTTCTACAGTGCACAAATACTTTTTTAAAAATGGAAATGAAAATTTATTAATATTTAACTTACGACTTTTGCATTTTGGAACAAAAGTCTGATTAAGATATAATATGTATATATGCCAATTCTACAAGATAACAATAATTATTACTGTATTACAAAATATAACAATATTAAAAATAGAAAGCCTTCCCTACATGCAAGTTTTCTTAGCACCTTTATGCTTTTTCTTTTAATACTTAAATCATGAAGTTATCTGACATTTATTTTGGTATAAGTTTTGACAGTAGAATCCCGTTGTTTATTTTTTTTTCCAGAAGGGTATCCATTTGTATCAACAGTATTTTTGTATAGAGTATCTGTTGTTGCAAATGATACACTACATTTAGAATATGCAGTTTGCCTATTTCTGACTACTCTTCTGAACCTTCCTGGATTTAAATATTGGACCTACGTTTCCCTTAAAAGTTTGGTAGAACTTATCTATAAAATACTTGGTGACTACTGCCTTGTTTGGAGAAGACTGGTTTAATCTCCCACATTATAAATTCCTTCTATGCTAATTAAATTCCTTAGACTTTTTTTCATCCATGAGAAGTCATGCTTGGTAATTCATATTCTCCTAGAAAATTTATTTAAAAAAAGAAAATGTATTTTGTATATATCATGCTTAGTTTACAAAGGATTTATTGCTTTTTCCTTAAAGAATAAACTTCAAAATCTATTCATTCCTTTTTTAAAATTTACTTTCTATATTTATCATTAATATCAATATATCACAAGCAGAAAATTTAAGCCATTCATTTCTTTCATTTTTTGTTCATTAACGTGCTTAGGCCTATACATTTGTTCTTTTAGAAAATGCTTTGCCTGATCCCATTGAATATGTACTGTGGTTATATTCTTAATTTCATATTGATTCATTTTGTACTTATAATGATTAAAATGTCTACCATTTTTGATTTAAGGAAGTTTGACTTAAGGCAGGGAAATTTATTTAGCTTTCCTGTATAGCATAAGAGTATAGGGCTAGGGATTTAGCTCAGTAGCTTAAGCACCTGCCTGGCAAGTGCTAGGTCATGAGTTTGATCCTCAGTACTAAAAAAAAAAAAAAAAAAAAAAAAAAGTACAGTTTTTGGAAATGATTGGTAGGCATCTAAAAGAATGAGACATTCCCAGCTTATAACTTTGTTGCTTATGATATTTAGGGTTTTTATTTCTTTACTTGTATTCAGTCCATTCTATGTGTCCTATTCAAAGTGTTTATTTTTCCTCTTCTGTAGTTTTTTAATAACTTCAGGTTACTTCAGTTAATGCCTAAATATTTATGATTCCTAGATTTCCCAAGTGGATTATATACCTTATCTTACAAAGCGTCTTTATTTTTCTTGCTTAATGCTTTTTATTCTATATTCAATTGTTTTATTACAAGAGTATTAGACTATGCTTCTATATTATGGATATTTGGTGATTGTTAGTCTTCCATGACAAAATGCCTGAGAGCTTCTACTTAAAATGATGGAAACCTTTGTTTTGGCTCATGGTTTAAGAGATTTCAGTCCAAGGTAAGTTGACCCAGGTGCTTCCAGGGCCAAGGCAAGGCAGAATATCATGGCAGGAACATGTGGAGGAAGAATCCTGTTTACCTCAACGTGGCTCAGGAGGGAAGGAGGGAAAGAGAGAGAGAGAGAGAGAGAGAGAGAGAGAGAGAGAGAGAGGAACCTCTAGTGACCTAACCACCTGCCACTACATCCCATTTCCTATAGCTTCACTACCTCCCACTAGTGCAATGTGTAGGGGACCAAGCTTTCAGCACATGGGCTTCTGGATGATATCCAAGATCCAAACTATAGCACTGATGATCCTTTGTTTATTCATCTAATCCCAAGAATTTTAGTCACTTTGATTTAGGCATATATCTGGTAAATAGCATATGGTTAACTTTGACTTCACTGTTTTGGAATTTTTTTCTTTTAATATGTATAAGATATCAGCTTTCATATTTGTTAATATCACAGACATATTTGGCTTACATGTAATATTTTTTGTTATATTTCCAGTCTCTGTTGCTTTTCATAAAAAATCTCACTCTTCAGTCTGTATTTTCTTTGTTTTCTTTTTGGGAGAATTCTTTGCACTATTTGGGCAGATTCAAGTTGCAGTTAGGTTTTACAGTAATCATCTTTGTAAGTAAACCTTGAGGGCCAGGGATATAGTTCAGGGGCACAGCACCTGCCTGGCAAGTTGAGATCACGAGTTTGATTCTCAAAACAAAACAAAAAATTAGAAGTAAACTTTATGTTTAAGTTCTCTATTTCTTGAAATATTAACATTTAATTTTCCACTACAAAATATAAAAAGTTTTCTTCTCTACCTTTAATTTCTTTTATCACTTGAATTTGGTTTAATAAAGTTTGGTTTAATATATTTATTATACATGCCTATATACTAAACATATGGTTTTTAAACTAATATATGTTAGTTCTCACAGATTTTACCTCTTATATTTAAATATATATATATATATCAATTAATTACTTGATTCATCGTATTTAAATGAGATATTTCAACCAGCTAAAATGATGAAATCAACACATAACCTCTTTGACTTCTCTAGTCTTGCTATTATATTAGTTACAATTATATAAATTCAAAGTTTATCATACATTCTTTTCTGTAACAAAAATTTCCATATTTATTTTCGATGTAATGCAAAGCTAAATTACATTCAGTATACTAAGAAATGTACTTTGGCTGGGGTCTCTTCATTTATTTATCTAAAGAGTCTCTTCATTTCTTATTTATCTGAAGTCATTGTTTATTTTGTTTTTAAAACAAAAAAGAAAACCCCATTTTCTTCCTTCATGGGTACTGTCTTGAGTTGTTAAATATTGGACAAATTTTACTTATTGCCTTTATATGTGGATGACAATTTGATTATACATAAAATTCTTGGGCCACATACTTTGTTCTTTCTTTATTGAGGGCATCATAGTCATTGTTCTCTTTATCTTTGAGAGCTGCTGTAAAAAATGTTTTGAATTAGCCTGAATTTTACAAGAAATTAATTTTATGCATGCTACTTGATATTTCTGCTGAGTTGTTCAGGTGATTCTTTTTGTTAAAGCCTATGAATACTCCTAAAATATAGCATGCTGATAATTCCCTAGCAAGTTTTCCTGGAACATGATTGAACCTTTCAATCTACAAATTAAAATCTTTTCTTATTTTTGAACATTAAGTGCACTGTTTCTTTGTTCCCGTTGTTTCTTTTTCAATCCAGGAGTATTTTCTTCTGTGTCTGTGGGATCTTCTCTGTCACTCATATATACCACTTGCTCTCTAATACTTCTAAACTGTTGTTCCCAGTTTTTAATTTACTTTGATAATCTTCCCCTTCACACCCCTTATTCTGTCTTTTTACAGCATCCCTTTTGCCTTGTGCTGCTTTAAAATCACCTTCACGTTTGTGATGACTTTCTCTCTTCAAGTCTTTTGCTGCCTGTATTGGTGAATGTTTCTTCTCTCATTTCACCATGTCTTTCCTCATCTCTTTTTCTCTGTTTTGATGTCTTCTGTGGTTTATTTAAGTTGCTTGAGCTCATGGCAACATTTCCCCCATTCATCTGTTGGAATCACCCCTAGTGTGTGTTCTGCTTTGACCATTAATTTTCTAGTTCTCTCTCTCTTCTTATACTGCAACATCTTTGTCCTCTTGTCTAGCATGTTGCAGTGCCCTGTGCTGATTTCATTTTAAACTGTCATCATTGTATGCCGAGAATTCTTGACCAGATATTTGGAAGTGTTTATGAGACAGGAGTCAGGATGATACTGTGTGTTAGTAAAAAATTTCCCTAATTCATTACTGAATCTTATAAAAAGTTGGGTATTTATGAGGTGATTTGGTCATTACTTGTTCTCAGCTAACAGTTCACAGGCTGAACTCATGCAGGGGAGGAAACTTTCCTTAGGAAGATTGAGCTTTATATTTCTGAACAGAACAGTGCCCAGTGACAAATGGGCCACACCCTCCAATGAGAAAGCTGGGGATTTAAGGCCTCTGGCTTCTGGGTTAGAAGCTGACACGATAGAAGGGGTGGTACCAAGAGTTCAGTGAGCCAGGTTATTGGGTTTGCCACACTGCCTAGGAAGAACTTACTTTCCAAACAAGCGATGGAAGAGCTTTATTCATTTCCAGAAGTATGGTCCCTGAGTACTTAGCTTACCTCTAAAGATCTTGGTTATTCACCTGGGAAAAGTATAGCTCATAACCATACAGGGATAGGTGAGAATTTAAAGATCTAGTATTTATATCACCTAACCTGGTGCCTGGAATATAAACACTCATTCTTAAACCATTAGATTCAATAACATTCCAACTTGTTTAAACTCTTAGTGAACATAGAAGTATCAAACATGTTAGAAATAAAGGACTCCCCTAAAAAATTCAAGGGGATTTATTTTGTTCACACTGAATTAAAATTCTCTTCGGGACAACCATTATTCAGTTCACCTACAGATTTCATGATTTATTCAATGTTTCAACTACTGACTAATCATTCCGCAGGTGCAGTGCTTCCAATTTACTGCCGGGAGCATTTAAGGAAAACAACAAAAATTCCTCTCACGAATAGTCCCCAGCTGAAAAGGAAGAAGCTGGTGTAAACATTATTCTGAGTACTTCCAACAGAAACATATTTACATTCCAGCTTCTGTTATTTCTGTACCTTGGACTGAATTGCTGTTCAACTTCCTTGCTGGGCTAACGGCATGTGGTGATTACAGAGGGGAAATCCCATCTTGGCTGTTATTTCTAACCTCTCAAGCTGATATTTATACATGTTTCTGACTCTGTCCTTCTTCAGGAAAGCGAGTTTAATAAATTACTAAGGACATCCAAATACAATCATCATATGTAAACAGTTCCTATCAAAAAATAAAAAGGCTGTGATGTGAGAATCCGCAGGGTGGTAGGAGGGACAGCTTGGGGTTAAACCAGTGCTTAACAGAAAGTTGTTATGTGTTTCCAAATACGCTACAACTAGTTTTATGAAATGGCCAACATGTAGAAGTTCTCATGTGCAGAATAAATTTTCTGTAAGCTACCTAATCTCTCAGTTTTATACAACTTGGAGGAAAGTTCCATCTGAGCAAACCGAAGGTAAGGCACAGTAAATTTATCCCCTGCTTTCGGATTTCCACAATGTGGAGTGACCTCTGTATGATTGTCTTGGCAGGAAGCGGCCACATTGGATGCTCCTGAATGCTTTTTTTTGTTGTTGTTGTTTTTGTGAGACAGGGTCTCACCATGCAGTTCAGGCTGGCCTTGATCTTACTTTATAGCCCAGGCTGGCCTCGAACTTGCAAAGATCCTCCCCCCTCAGCCTCCTAAACGCTAGGATTACAGGAGTGTGCCACCACATCTGGCTCTCTTGAATGCATTTTAAAAGGTAGAGGAGTATGGCAGTGTAGCCACATTGCTAAACTCAGGATTGGAGGGCTGGATTCAGGTTCTGTCATGACACTTACTATGCATCATTATTGTTGTGTACGTCACTCATGAAGGGTCTCAATGCTCTTGTCTCTTACCACAAGTAAAAAGGCTAGAAAAGCCCATCATCCACTTTCTTTTCATGCAGCAAAGACTTTCTTACCTTCCATAGTTCTGTCTAATGTTACACAAGGAGAAGTCTGAAAGCCAGAAGATGCCTAAGATAGTTTAACTTTCCTTCAAAAATGAAAGAATATGACTGATACGGTTCCTTCCTATGATGGTAGTAATGCCTGGGGCCAAGGGCAAGGCAGCCATCCTGTAATCATGAACAAAAAGTGTAAAAAGAGCAGCAGGTAGGAGCCATGATGCAGCAAGCTGTCCAACTTCTAAGGCAACAGTCTGCCTCCAAGCCTCTCATGAGGACACCGACCCACCCAAATACAGATTCTGCAGCTTTTTATACTTGTAGATGTTCTGCTACTCAGAGCCCAAATGTTCACAACTCACTTGGTAACCGTGCAAGTTACTCTATCTCCCACCCCACAAAATGAAGACAGAAGTAGCACACTTGAACTCAGACAGACACTTGACTATGGAATAAAATAATCTAAAACAAAATTCTTCGTTAACTATGAAGTTCAGAGACAAAGGAAGCAAATGTTTGATGGTTTTATTTAGTAGACACAGCTCCAAGTTGAGGGAAAGAGGAATATGCGATTTTACAACTCATCTGCTTCAACTGTGCTTAAATATATGGTACCAACTGATATCCTTTGTGAAATGCACATTTTTTCTTCTTCTAATTCCTTTACTTTACCTTGTCTCATTTCATTGTTTGTATTTTTCCTATCACCCCATCATTTATACATACATATTCTAGTATCTTCTTACATATCATGATGTTGTTAGTTCTGTATTTTCTTGCATTGCTTTTGAAAGAGGTTGAGAAATATAGATGCAGAGATGAAAGGGCTGTGCTGATTAACTCTCCTCCTTCAGACCTACCATTTGGCTCCTTATTTTCAGCAAAAAAGAGAAGAGGCAGATTAATCAATCAAAAGGAACCATCCTGAGAGGCTTGTAGAAGAATTGCAACTGGAAATTCAAGAGTAAAACTAATTCTCCTCAGGAGTTTACAGCTCCAAAGGAAAGAAGAGAGACTAGGAAAAGCAACACAAGCAAGCAGTCCTTACTGAGTGCTTACTAAGTAATGGACTGTCACTGCCAGGAGCAGAGCCCAGGGGGGCTTCAAGAGCGTGACTTGTGCAGTTTCATAAGACTTTGTGCTCAAAAGGGTACTGTCCTCTGTTTAATGCTCTGCTGTTCTCATCATTAGATCCTTGAAATGTTTGAAGCAGCACAGGGGGCGGGGAGAACGGGGGTGCACTTTCATTCCACAATGGGCTCTGCAGACCGGGTAGCTTCTCCTGACTCTGGCATTCGTGTCATTTTAACTAACTTCCCTGGGAGAAAGAGTGTAGTATTATCCCCAAATGAAGCAATCCCCAAGATACTGATGAAGTTTTCCCTGTTGGACTCTACTCAGCAAGCAAGGGTGCAGAATTAAAATTCAAACTCGAGTTGATATTGCTCCAAGGTCATTCTGTGTTAATGCCAAATTCTCTTAGAAAAATTCTGGAGAGTTGAATCCTGCAAATATCTACAAAGTTGAAATGTGAATTTTCAGAAAAAGAAAGTCTTTAACGTCCAATAATATTAGTAGCAACGAAGAGACTTAAGAGGCTGTCTTGCTTGCTTTGTGTGGGGCTGGTATTACAGAAGGCTTTGAGAGTAACACCTTTTTAACTTGGTCTTCCAGCTGTCATTTTCTAGGATCTGGTTTTCTTCTAAGTTCCTTGAACTTCCAATACCTTTTACAATAAGTGTGAAATTCGTAACCTCTTTTGAAGCATGAGGAAATGCTACCTAAACATTTTAGAACTCAGCAAACAGACTCATTTGCATTACTGATTATACTTTCCTTGCAATACTATGCTGTAAGGTAGGCTGGGGCAGGTATTATTAGCTGCATTTGATAAATCAAGTCATCCTCAGAAAGACTCAGACACTTGCATAGAGAAACACATTAGGTTAGTAGCTGAGCTAAAACTAGAACCTAGTCTTTCATCTCACCATAGGTAGATTCTTTTCTCAAAAAAACCCCCACAAAACTGTGAATGAGTAATAGAAATAAAAACCCACAATATAACTGGTCACTTCATAGTTTTCTTCACTAATGTTTCTTGGCAAAATGATGAGTGCATGAGAATTTACTTTAGAGTTTTTAATGGGTGTGTTGATCTCCAAGCTATGAAATAATATCTGCCAGTGAAAATTAGATATGAAAAACACATTTACCAGCAAACCCAGGAAACTAAAACTTTGTGTAGATGCTGAATTCTGCCCAGCAGGGTGTGCATACCCCCGCAGGAACTCTGTAGGGAGCCATCCATGCACAGTATGAGCAAAGAGAACTCACAGATTTAAGGCAGCGCCCAGCAGCCAATGCCCTTTTATGAGCATCACATGTTTCCCAAGAACAGTTGCTTCTTTTTCAATTACTAGAAATCCTAGGGCTGGTGTTTTCTGCTGAGCCTGCTTTAGATTGCTGCCTAAAGTAAATGAAGAAATGAATCTTGACCCTTGTAATCTTTCAATTTAGCAAGGAAACTTGGGAACAGAATTCTTTGCAATTTCCTACTGCATTGTTGAAGGTCACTCTTCCTTTTCTCATCAGTATCTGACAACTGCTCTAAAACCAAACCAGAATTTTGTATGCAAATGAACCATGCATATCAGTTGTAATAAAGTCTGGCAGTAGTGTTTTGTGTGTGTGTGTGTGAGACAGTGAATGGGGCACTTTGCAAATGTGGCATATTCCAGAAATGCTTTTTATCGTCATCATAGAAACAAAGAGGAAAGAAATAAACCACATAAACATTACAAGGGAAATTGCCAGATCACCAGGAAATATCTTCCCTGGGCTTGGCTATAATAAGTTTATGTTAGATTCATTTGAGTGAGAAAAATAGATTAACTACAATATTTTCTTTCCTCTTTAAGGGGTGGGGGGCTTTTTTGACCTTCAGTAGCAGGATTATCCCACTTTGATGTGAGTGCATTAAACATTAACAGTTTTACCATGTTACTCTCCCAGGCCAAATCTTATTAGCATTTAGTTATGACATTGGTTCTTGCTGGTGAATTATTTAAAAAATGTAACCATCTGAGGTTGTGTGATAAAAATCACATAATCACATAATGGAGGTTATTAAAGGCCTTTGAAGATCTGAAATAGGCAGGACCAGTTGTACATGAAGCTTTTAGTCTCTGTTTTGGTTTCATTAAAATATTTTATGGAGCAAAGAGCTGTTCCTTTGTGATATGATTCTACACAAGGCTCAAAAATCTTTGGATGCATTGTGCCCTGTAGGAGATTAGCACTGGAAAATTGGCCTTCCTTTGTCTTTGCATCCTTTAGCCAGAGTGATTGCACAAACGGCTCCCTTCTTTTCCAGAACAATTCTAGGAACAAGCTTGCCAGGTGGCTGAGAACCCACAAGATTCAGTTTCTTATTCTATCCAGAGATGCCTGCTATAACTTCTGGGAACTGAGAAGTAGGTGTAAATTGTCTTTTTCCAATGTTGTCCTGGTACCTGTGAATTCTGAACCCTCAAATATGAGTTGTGGCAGGAGAAGTCTTTCAAATCAGTCCCTGAAGAGGTCTGGATTGTTAACATTCCCTCAAGCAGTAGCTGAGACTGAGTCTTGTGAAGGCTCAGGGGAAGCTGACCGTGGATGGAGTTCGGTGTGTGTAAATTATATATGTAAATAGAAAAATAGCCCGCGTCCTGCAGTGTGACTCCAGCCTTGTCTACAGAGTCTGTGAGCAGAAAGTCTGCCTTCAGCAAGGGCAACCCATGCAAATTATCTATCCAGTTGCATTGGGCCCAAGACCTGGTTGATTTAAGAAGCAGGAGAACAGAGAAAATCACTTTCTTTTCTTCCATTGCTTGTCCCCAATAACTAAGCTACCAGCACACATTAGCCTCATTCTCCCTGATTAAACAGAAAATAAAGAAAATCACTCTCAGGAGTGGATAGCTAATGTGTTGGAGTAAAGGTCAAGTGTCTAGGAATCATCCTACTCCAGAAATTCAAAATGCAGTGTTTCATACCAAGGGATCTCTTAGAGTAAACAGTTTAACCTTTTTCTTCCTAGAGCACAAAGTTGAGGAGACTCTAATCTGCTCTAAGATTACAGGCTGCCACTTCCGCCACTGCTGTGTCTCTGGTGCCAAGTATCCTCTGTTAGCCATGTAGAGAAAATGCGCCAGTAGCTTTGAAACAGCTTTCCCACCTGAATGCTGCACCTAGCCCTGCCCAGTGGTGCACAATAGCTTTGAGTAACTGGGGGTAAGAAGTTGCCGTATCCATCAATGATGGATGACTGACACACAGCTGCCAAAGAAAGGCAGAAACCATCCTCCCAAACAACTGGAATAGCCACTGAATGTTGGCAAAACTCATGTTATATCAATGTCAGCAGCAAAGGTAGGGAAGATGGAATGTGAACGCTGTTTCAAAATAAAGATTGGGCTAAACTAACAGCCACACTATCCTGAATGTGTCTCCAATTACAAAGACATTTCTTTGAGCTTCTACTGGTAATACAGTTTTGGCCAGTGATAATACTGGTGACCTATGATTGTAGATTCTTTCTTTCTTGGGCTATGCCCAGAGATTTAAGAGACTGGTCTGTTACCATCATCACTCTTGATTTTTTTCCCTAAGCATGAAAGGAATAACCTCTTTGAAAGAGCATAAAGCTTAAAAGGATTTGCAGCAGCTTTCAATGCATGTGTTCTTTCAAATGCATGAATTAATAATAAAACCATATTTATCAAGCAGGCAACCTAAAGTTCATAAGATTGCCTGAGGACTAAGTTAAGGGAATTTTTCTAAACCAAGGGTAAATATACAAACTACCAACTTCAATAATACTGAAAAATTAGAAAATCCCATAGCAAAAGTCAGTGTGTTAGCCATCTCCTTATGAGGCACACCAGGATCCATCCACGCATTCATGCAACCATTTAGTCATTCCTTTATCTATTTGTTAAGGGCTGCCCATATGCCCTATAGTGTGCTGGCTTTTAGGGTGCTGAGTCTGATTCACACCCAGTCCATGTGCACTTCTCTTCTATTATGGCTTACAACCTAAGGAGGAAAGGCATTCAGGCTTGCTCATTCAGCTTCCTGTACCATATCGTCACTCCAGTCTCTGAGGATGGTACAAAGGAGCTGGTAGCAGGCTCAGGAAAGGCTTCCTTGCAACAGCTCTAGATCTGCAGTAAGCATTTTGAGAGACTTGCAATGTACTATATATGGACATTCTAAGTGCCAAGATACAGCAAATCTGTCTACCTACCAATCAGTATCTTGATTGGTAGGTAGACAGCAAATCTGTCTATCTACCAATCAGAATCAAATCCACTATCTTGAAGTCTTATTATTTCAAGAGAAACTACCTTTGCCTCCTAAGTACTTCAATGACTTGAAGATAGACTTGCAAAGTACTGTAATTGGACATCTCTGGTGTGAGGACGTGAAGAACCACAATGCACACAACGCAACACACAGAGAAGCTGAAGTTGGGAATTCGAAGTCAAGAGGACGTGCTACACTAGATTAAATCAATTGTACATTACAAAGAAACTAAATCTTGATACTGAGGTCACGCTCTCATCCTTGTGGAGAAAGATCTTTTAGAGAAAAAGATTGTGAAAATAGATCTAAAAGGCATGAAATGGCTTGATGATTTACATTCTTTCATCTAAATTTTGAAATCTAACCAAGTTCATAGGTTCTCATTTCTGGGGCTACAAGCTACATTTTCCGTTTTTACTTCAGTGTCTCTGTAGCAATTTAAAGGTAAATGTTTCACCTCCATTTGACTATAGCTAGATATGAATATGTGGATATGGGTATTTCATCAGTTCAATTTATACTTACTATTCATGGCTAGGAACTCTGTATGAGAACCCACATTTTATTCAAGTAGATGTTTACCTGGAGTTTATCTGAGTAGATCTGAAGAGATCTACACATTAATCTAATTAATAATTAAATAGGCACTACTGAGTTGAATATTTCCGGTGTACAAAGCAGAATTCTGAGTATGACTAGGTGGTTGGGTAAAGTCCCTGCCTTCTTTGAGGTTAGACAATTGTAAGGGACTACATGAAACTAGTATGTTTATAAATAACTCTAAAGCTTGGTAAAAAGTAGAAAAGGACATAGAGGAAGAGTTATGAAGTACTTAAGAAGCAAAGGTCATTTCTCTTGAGATAATAAGATTTGAAGAAGGTAGGTTTGAGCTGAGCACTGATTGGCAGGTACCTGGAATACAGCTGATACTTGACTAATGTTTGATGTTGAGAAACCACAGAAGCATTCCTCTTAAAGCTAACAATGAGGCCTTTATCCTTAATTCAATGCTGTACTGAAAGCCAACCCAGAACAATGAAGGGAAAGATAGGGACCACGGTTTTGGCCATAACCATGACTGAGACCCACAGGCAAGTGAACTCATTTTCTATAGGATTTCTTTTTCCTGGGACAGTTTCCATCTCTGTTGGATCACTCCGCTGCCCACTCCCAGCCCCTTGTGGATCCACAGGCTGTATTTGACCATGTCACTACTGATTTCAGTAACAGTCAATTGGATCACAGGTTGACTTTTATCATAATCCAGGAATGTCAGGTCCTCTTTCTCTCTCTCACACAACTGGATGAGAGACAAAGACACACAGCCAAGGATAGGGGACCATATGTGGTTACATGAGGGGGAATAGTCTTGGTTCCTGACATCTTACCTCTATCCCTTTATTTTCTGCCTCTTGCATTCTTTTTTTTTTTCCCCCTTTTAATACTGAGGATTGAACTCAGAGTCTTAGCACAGAACTACAGTCTCAGACTTTTCTTGATTTTTTTAATTTTGAGAAAGGACCTCATTTAGTTCCTCACTTGCCCAGGCTGGCCTGGAACTAGTGATCACCCTGCCTCAGCCTCCCAGAGTGCTGGGACTATAGGTATGTGCCACTGTGCACAGTGCTTGGTTCCCTGCATTCTGCTGACAGACCTTCCCTTGGTTTGAGACAATGAATAGGTTTCTGTTCCCTGTGGTCAAATGCTCCTGACTACCATTTCTTCTTGTTTGCTATTTGGACACTACTGTGTCTATAAATAAATACCTGGATACTAAAATAGATGTAGGAGGAGCCTACTTTTGGAAATAAACACCTACAAGAGGACCCAACGCTACTGTTAGCCCATTTGGTGCCTTTCTACAAATGGAGTGCAATGGTTAATTTTATCTACCAGTCTAACGGGGGTGTGAGGTGCCCACACATTTGGTCAACTGTTATTCTGGCTGTGTCTGTAAGGGTACTTTCTGGATAAGATTAACCTTTGAACTGGTATGCAGAATGAAACAGATGGTCTTTTCTAGGGTGAGTGGGCCTTATCCAATCTGTTATAGGCCTAAGTAGAACAAAAGCACTGATACTCCCAAGAGTAAGGGGCAATTTTTCTTGTCTTCAGACTCAAGCTAAAACATCAGCTCTTCTGGATTCTTGAACCTGCTGACCTTTAGACTGAAATAAAACCATTGGTTCTCATTGTCCTTAGACCTTCAGACTCGAGCTACACCAGCAGTTCCCTGAGGTCCCTAACTTTCGGACTCACATTGCAGACCTTGGCATTTGTCAGTCTCCATAACTGCATGAGCCACGGCCTTATAATAAATGCAAATCTCTCTTTATACACATATACACTCTTATATGATGCACATATATACTTCTACAATGGACATATATACTCTACATATGCCATGTGTATGCATATCACATATGTGATAATATGGTATACACCTATGCATCACATTTATATGACATATATGTACTTATGTTATTGTGGGGACGGGCCTAGGACAGGTTCCTAGGGTCTTGTATGCAAAGAACAAAGAATTGCAGGTGGAACAAGCAACAGTAAGGAAAAAGCAGCCATGTTTCGTAAGGCAATAGTATGCTCAGAGTGAGCAGACCTGTGCTTGTGAAAGGAAAATAGTATGAGCACTGGGCCTCAAGGTGTAAGGGATTAAAATGCTGCACCAGCGCTGGGGCACCTCCCTCGGGGGTTTTCCGGAGCATGATTGACAACAAAGTGCAAGAATAGTGACTCTGGGGATCCAGATATGCCAAAGAGAGGCTGCAAACTGCTTCCTTTAAATGAAAAGGTGAAAGTTCTTGACTTAAGGAATGAAAAAAAAATCACAGACTAAGATCTATGGTAAGAGGGAGTCTTGCATTGGCAAAGTTTTGAAAAAAGACAAATTCTGGTAGTTTTGCTGTTACTCTTCAGACTGCAAACACTGTAGACACAGTGCATGGTAAGTACTTAGTCATTCACCCCCTTTCATGTCATCGTGTAGGCCTTGTATCATCTCATGTCATTGTAAGAGGAAGGGCAAGGTCAGTAAAGATATTTTGAGAGACCACATTTACACAACTTTTACTGTGGCAAAGTATATTGTGATAGTTGCTCAAATGTCTTATTTTTATTGTTAATCTTTTACTGTGCCTGATTTATAATTTAAACTCATTATATGTATGCATATATATATGTATGTATTAGAAACAGCACAATATTGATCATGTTTGACACCATCTGTGTGGTTTCAGGCATTCACTAGGGTCTTAGAACACATCTCCCAAGGGCCAGGGTGGGAGTTCTGTGTATGAGTGTTTATCCATATATCCCACTGTTTCTCTGGAGAGCCTTAACGCATTAGGAAAGGTACTCATTCTGGCTGAACATAGCCTGAGAGCAGACAGGACTTTTGTTTGAATTATAGAAAGTATTCCCTGTGGCAGAATACACAGAGAAGCCAAGCACAAGTTGGATTTCAGATCCCTCTAATTCCCTTTGCTGGCTACTGCCCTGCAGGCCACAGCCCACACATCTGTGAGGGCTAACCCTGCAATAACTTGGCCCAGGGGCTGGCAAAGGCGAGCCTGTGGCCTTAGTGCATCCTGTCACATGTTTCTCTGGAATCTGCATCACTCTGTTGTGCCCAGTTGTGTACTACTGTTTGTGGTTCCTTTGGTGCTACCAGAGTAGAGGTGAGTAATGGAGGCAGTGGCTCACAAGTATGAAATCACCATTTTGTATGAATCTCACAGTCTTTGCAAGTAGATCCCATCTGTTACCTTACCATTTTTCTGTGCTGCCTCAGTAATCTGCAGTACATAGAGAGGTTATGATTAATAGTAAGGGTTGAAAATACAATCTTCTTGAACTTGTTACCTGACAAGTTCAAAAGCAATGAACCAGGGATGGTCTACAGTGAACTACAATAGATAGACGTGGGTTCCAATAGGAATACTGAGTAAAAAAACACTTTTTGTAGGTGTGACTGTACATCAGGTTTTTGTTTAGAGTTTCTTTAAGAAAAGTAAAAGGCGCTGATAAGCCCAGGATGGTTTTTTTTTCTCCTTCTTTCTGTCTTCCTTCCTTTTGGAAAAGGGGTTAAAAAAAAGATGGAATTTTGACAATGGCAGAATGGCCACAAAACATATCACCATGAGAAATCAGTATCCTCCAAAGATCCTCCAAAGATAAGAAAGAACACCTTGAATGAGATTAAGGGTTTTCAGCAAGACTATGAGTTCAGAAGCTGCCATACTGTTCTTGAACCATCAACCTATGTGGCTCCAGGGCGACTGTGCCCAGGCAGTTTTGGCTTCTCTCTCCCATTCAGGAGAGAACTTTCAATCTTCCTAGACCTTTCCAAAGAAATCTCTCAGAAAAGGTCTTTTTTTTTTCCTTAACTTTTTATGCTCTTCAAATCAGTAACATCTTGTTTACTTCAAGAAAGCTTTGGGCTCAGCCGATCATCCTGAGGAAAGAATTCCTAAACAGGAAGTGGACGGTTTTAAAACCTACAAACACTGCAGTTTTGGAAATGGCCTGTAGATGGCATTGTTAAAACAGTCTGACGGGGGAAAATGTAAGTGCCAAACACTGGAGGGAAAAAGAGGCTGGTTAGGGAGACCCATTCATTGTCCTGCAGTCTGCAGACACAGGTATATCTAAATACATAAGATTTCTCAGTTGTTTTTAATGCCAACATTCGACTTGCCCTTGCTCGGCCTTCTTTCCTCCTGTCTGTTCAGTCTCCCTTTCCTTGGCAGCAGGAGATGGGGTTGTCACTCCTCTGTGTGTGGTCAGGGAAAGTGAAGCACTGCCACTTCCTTGTTTACAGGACCACTGGGCCAGAAGACAGAAACACAGAACAGATGACAGCTGGAGGTGACCACACAGGAGTGTCAAAGCTATGCTTGTGACTTGAATGTAAACTTACTAAGTACAAGCTTGGTGCCCTGGCAGGGAATAACTTTACTCCATATGGCAGGGAAGGCAGGCAAGGCAGCCCTTTACGTGAGGGTTCTCCATCCATGGCCCTGGTTGCTGAGGCCAGTCTGAATCACACAGCTCAGCAGCAGTGACAGCTGCAACTTATTGTAATTGAGTCTCTAAGGCTTGGCATCTTCTGAGTGATGGAAAAATGATCAGCTCTGAAAAAGTATTGCCTTTTGTTTTGTAACTTTTTGTTGTGTATACTACTTTGCCCTGTATACTGTTGTCTTCAGTAAATACTACTGATGGACTTTTTTCTTTTTCTTTTTTAGACCTGCTATGGTGAAGAGAATCGTAAAAGAAGAGCTTTCTTACAGCAAGATTTAAGCTAGTCTTGTCCTTCTCATCTTTAGAGAAGCTAATCTGCTGCACCTTTATAGGGATATTTGTGTAGCTCATCAGAGAGCCTGGCTTGCTGCTCTCAATTCAACAAACACTTTCCAACACTGGCTGTGTTCAGAGACTCTAGTAGTTACTGTGAGGTTACAGAAATGAATAAGACACAGACAAACCCCTTGAAAACTTTAGTGAGAAGAAAAGCCATTCGGACTGCTTGTAGTTCAAAACAGAATGAAATACATGGAATGATGCCAGATAAAAAGAGTACTTCAGAAGCATTAGAACAAAGAACAATTGGCTCTTACCCAGAAGTGGAGGAGCTGGATTTGGACCCAGCTATGAAGACCTGATAGAATTTCCTTAATGGGAAGAGAGAAAAAGCAGTGTAGATGAAATGAGGCAATGGGACACAGGCAGATTCACGACCAACTGCCACTGTGGCTGCCTGTTGAGCTCACAGAAGAACAAGAGGGTAGAGATTGATCCAGGGAGGTCATTGAGAAATACGGTGGCATTTAAGGGTTTGAGTCTAATAGGCTAGGCCCTAGGGAATGAGGACCCTAGGAGAGCACAGCAAAGGATCTAGCTGTAGCTTGGCCAAGGGTTTGGGAGAGGATAAGGTAAGAGCCAGGATGGAGAGAAGAGAGACACATTTGGAGGTACAGTGATCATCTGGTAAGAGCAGAAGATAGAAGAACATTCCTCTTACTGCTCTTCCATAGCCTCCTCCCTTGAGGTTGAGGCTCCCCAACTCTGCAGAGTGAGCAACAACAGAAGAGATTCAACACTTTCTTTTGCAAATGTTTGGCAGCTAAAAGCAATCTAACCTGAAAACTTCACTGTTGAGCGCAATTGCTTTTAATTAACTAGTGTGAGGATCCACTAAAATAGGTGCAAATTGAACGCCTCCTTGAAGGTCCCTAATGAGGGCCAATTTCTAATTAAGCATATTTTCTTCCACTGCATGCCTAGTTTCCCCCTTGCTTCTGCAGCAACAGAAGCTACACTGATTGGCAACAAGAGGGCTTTTGAAATCAACCTCAAAGTCATCTCGAAGGTGGGATCTGGGAGACCAAGAATTGCTGAAAAGCCATGATTCAGTGAAGGAGGCTACTCACCCTGGATCAGATCAAAGGAACTTCCAAAATAACTTAAGCTGAAGCTGTGGAGAGGAATAAACTGTGGGTGTTTGGGGAGGGACAGAGGAAGGCTGAAAGAAAAAAATCACTAAGAATCTAAGGAAAGCACGAAGATGGAGCTGGTTTGGGAATGGCAGCAGTTGCCTGAAAAGCCAGTGGTGGACCTAGAAAGTGTCTTTTGAGAATTTCTGATGCCTACTGGGTCTAATGCTTATGCTCTAAGGATCAGTCTGATCTTAGCTTTTCTGTGGCTGTGGAATTCTTGGCAAGGAAATTTCTTTTATTTCATTATGTTTTATAAGACTGATCTCAGGATTTCTCAGTGCCCTTTTTCTTATTTTGTGATTTCCCACATCAAATTGAAATTTTCATTCTTTTAAGACCAAAAAGTTCTATTTGTCTTTGACAAGGAATAAACATGCTTAAATGCCAATTCTCTTTATGCCTAACATTTTTTTTTTAATTCAACCTGAAGAATGACAGGAAAAACATTGAATCTAAAAGAGAGCAACGAGTAACTTTCAGCAAGTGTATTCATTAGGGATATGTTTACATTTCTTGTTATCAACACACATCTGCCTAAATCGGTTTTCCGAGTATATAAAGTCATAACCATCTGCCACATGAGATAATGTTCTCTACTTAAGTTTTGTAAGTATGTGAGAACTAGGAGGTTTATTTCCTGTTTTAACAGGGATGTCAGAAGTGTGGTATCTGCTGTCAGGAGATTGAGTGGGCTGCATGAAGAGCACTGACGTGGACTCAGAAGACCTGGCCTGAGTTTCGCCTTGGAACATTGGGAGCAGAGAGATTTTGGGTGAGTCACTTCTTATGCAGCATTTGTAAAAGAGAAATAATAACACACCTCCGCATGTGACTGTGAATGCATAACTTCTATAGTACTGGATTCAAAGTGATTAAATGATAATGTCCTGAGGAACTTTTGCTAAGGGGAAAAGGGTGGAAAATACCATTTAGTTATCTGGTCCAGGAAGCAACATGGTATGTGAGCATCTGTGAAAGGACAATTCATGGACAGATTGGGCTATAAGCAATAAAAGACTCATACAGCAAACTTTAAATAGAGAGAGAGAGATCTGGCAGTAATCACTCATTTCCAGGGCAAGTAAATAGAAAACAATTACTATATCAGGATCCACACTGAACTAAATCAAATTCCTGAGCTGCTGATTAAAAGATAACACTGAATCCTTGGGAGAGAGAATTTAAAGACCAATATTAGAAAACACTGTACAATCTTTCCAGCTTAATGCATGTACACTGGTTATAATCCTCCTTTCAAAATAGGTATTTAGTGGTTCAGTAGTGCCCTATGCCATGATTCAAGCCATTGAGGAATCTCCTTCATGTTAGCATTTATAAATATCTAGGCTCAATGGACCTTATCCAAGTCTTAGAATCAAGACTCAGGTAGCTCAGAGTGAACAAAACTCTGGAAACTGCTTTCCTTTAAAATTCATCTTAACAAGTCATTTGTAGCAGGTTGAGAAATCTGCAATGAAGCTGAATATCACCCTCAAGAAACCAGCCCAGTGGCTGGCACTTTTGTCTGTGCTTCTTAGAATTTTTAGCCTTCTAATATGTTTGACTTTTACTTCCAGCTCACTCTTCATTCTCTGGAGCTCTGGGGCTGGTGATCCTTAGTGTTAACCAGCAGTTATGGACTAGAATTGTCCCTTCAGTTCAGTATACAACCAGTTT
The DNA here is from genome assembly GCF_034190915.1 of Cavia porcellus. Taxonomy (NCBI): domain Eukaryota; kingdom Metazoa; phylum Chordata; class Mammalia; order Rodentia; family Caviidae; genus Cavia; species Cavia porcellus. The sequence continues at coordinate 29,682,460 of NW_026947514.1, forward strand.
TTTCACAATTTGATTTGACTTTCCTCTGGAACCTTTCCACCTTAATTTGGCAGACTCTAGCAGACTATGTGGGTTGCTCTTCTTCTAGTCCAGTCAGAACATTCAATCCCTGCTAACCTGTCCTAGAACTGGTCAAATATAAAGTCTATTTCCAGCGTTTAATCCCTTTCATTCAGTAGCATAATACAGAAAATTTCAGCACAACAGATTACTTGAAAAGCCAGGACATCACAATAATCAGAAGAGTCTTAAAAGTCAGAATTAATTTTCTAGTAGCTCCTGAGGCGAAATGCATGACATAAAATTTTTGTATTATTTCTGTGTAGCTTCATGAATGAATTCTACCAGTCATTTTCAAGAAGAATTAATACCAGTCATTTTCAAAATCTTCCCAAAAATTGGAGAGGGAGGAGTGCTTCCAAACTTATTTTATAAACCATACTTACCCTGATACCAAAGTCAAAGATACTACAAGCAAAGAAAACTGCAGGCCAATATTTCTGATGACATAGATGCAAATGTTCTCAACAAACTATTGTTGAGACAAATTCAGCAACATTTTTAAAAGATCACATACCTTAACCAAGTGGAGTTTATCCTTGGGATACAATGATGTAGGCAAATCAGTTAATGTGATACACCACAAGCCCAAGTCACTTTCTCATTGCTGGGACAAAATGCTCAGCACTCATTACTTTTAATGGTTTTTAGAGAATTCAGCTTGTGATCATCTGGATTCACAGCAGATCCCATCCAGCCATGAAATCTCAGCACCTCCCTGGGAACCTGGTAAGGTCCTGCCCAGCACCTGAGTCAGACTCGGACCTTTGGGTAGGTCCCTTAGGGCCTGGTTGGGCCCTTCCCAGAGACCCCAAGTGGCCAGGGAACCACCTGTGTTCAGTGGAATGAGCCTAAGGCCTGCACAGTGAATCCCATCCAGCTGTGCAACCTCAGGACCTTGCTTGGAACCTGGGAAGGCCCTGCCCAGTGAACCCAAGCAGCTGAGGAGCATTGATGCACCATGTGGCATGAGCTGAAGACCTGGAGAGCATACTCTGTCTAGCTGTTCAGCTTTGGTATGCCACTCAGAATCCTGCTCAGCAACCTCAAACAGCCAGGAAGCTCCACAATACCATGTGGGTGAGATACAAGCCCACCTGCCATACTCTCCACATTTGAGGAGCCTTTGAGTGCCACTGGAGACATGGTAAGGCATGATCAATGATCTCTATTTAACTAAGGAAACTCACTGCGGGATTGACAGATATCCTCAACCCAGGAAGTAACTGAGACCTTGCATTCAGCTTCTCAAGGGGAATACAGGAAAATGACAAAATGAAAGATCAAAATGCAATCTCAAACCTCCAGCCCATCCCAAACAAGCATAGGAGACACGGACATAGAAGAAAATGTAAGCCACACACCTGGAACATCTGCAATGATAGCAACTGAAGTAAAGAAACAACTCCATGAAGCTGTAAAGGAACTCAAATCAGAAATAATTTCCCAGGTAAAAGAAAAAATAATAAACATAATAAAAGAAATACTGAACACATCTAAAGAAGACATAGTTAAAAAAAATTGAGGAGCACTGCAAAAATAAACCTTGAATGAGCAATTTAAGAAAAAACCAGAATGCATGAAACAGATTTTTTTTTTTTGTCTTTTTCCTTTTTATCGGTACTGGGGATTGAACTCACGAATGCCTGCTTGCAAGTCAGGCGCTTATGCCTCTGAGCTAAACCTCCAGCCCCCGACAGATTCTTAAGTACATTTGCACCAAATACATGAGCACCTAGCTATATAAAACAAATATTAATAGAAATGAAAACTCAAATAAGCAATAACACAATTATAACAGGAGGCCTTACAGCCCATTGACACAAAGAGACAGATCAACTAGGCAGAAAATCAGCAAAGAAATAACAGAACTGAATCACAGTTGTGAACAAATGGACTTGATAGACATATAGTGTTCCATCCAACAACATCAGAATATATATTCTTCTCAGCTGTACATGGGACATTCTCTAAAATAGATCATATGCTAGCTCATAGAACATACTTAAATAAATGGAGAATAATTGAAATTATCCCATATATATTATCTAATCATAGTGTCATGAAACTAGAAATTAATGACAAAAGAAACTTCAAAAACTCCATAAATACATAGAAATTAAATAATACCCTCCTGAACAATCAATGGGTCATAGAGGAGATTAAAGAAGAAATTAAACAATATCTTCAAGCAAATAAAAATACAAATACAACTTACTGGAACCTATGGGATGCAATGAAAGCATCCTCAGAGGGAAATTTATTGTGGTGAATTCCCACATCAGAAAAATAGAACAAATACAAATAAACAACCTGATACTTCACCTCAAACATGTAGAAAAAGAAGAGCAAGCCAAGCCCAAAGCCAAAATAAAGGAGGAAATTACAAAGATCAGAACAGAAATTTAATGCAATAGAGACTAACAAAACAACAGAAAGAATTAACAAATCAGAGAGTTGGTTCTTTGAAAGAATAAATAAAATTGATAAGCCCCTAGCCAAACTTATATAAAAAACCCTCAAATTCATGCAATAAGGAATGAAAAGGGTAAAATCACTATGGATGCTGTGCAAATACAGAAGATCATCAATATCTACTTCCAAAACCTTTACTCTCATAGGTTTGATAACACAGAAGAAATAGACAGATTCCTAGAAACATATGAATTACCAAAGCTAGATTAAGAAGATGTAAAACTACCAAATAATCCAATTTAAATTAATAAAATTGAAAATATAATTAAAACCTTATCAAAAAAGAAAAGCTCAGGTCTTGATGAATTCACTGTTGAATTCTACAAGAAATTCAAAGCAGTCTTAATTCCAACACTCCTCAAACTCTTCAATGAAATTGAAAGGAAAGTAATTTTCCTAACTTATTCCTGGAAGCAAGTATTTACCCTAATACCAAATCCAGAGAAAGACCCAACCAAACAAGAAAACTTCAGGCCAATCTCCCTAGTGAACATAAGTGTAAAAATTATCAGTAAAATATTGGCAAACAGAATGTAGTAAGTCATCAAGAAGACTGTACACCATGACCAAGTGGGATTCATCCCACAAATGCAGGAATGGTTCAACATATGCAAATCAATAAATGTAGTACATCATATCAATAGAGCCAAAGATAAGAATCACGTGATCATTTCAATAGATGCAGAAGAGTTTTTGAAAGGTCCAACACTTATTCATGACAAAACCCTACAGAAATATGGAGCAGATGATCTTTACCTCAATCCGATAAAAGCCATCTATAACAAACCAACAGCCAGCATCATATTAAAAGGTCAAAACCTGAAAGCTTTTACTTTAAAATGAGGAACAAGACAAGGAAGTCCATTATCACTACTCCTATTCAACATAGTGCTGGAAATACTAGTCAGAGCAATTAGAGAAGAGAGAGAAATAAAAGCAATAAGGATAGGAAAAGAAGTTAAATTATCATTATTTGCAGATGACATGATACTCTACATAGAAGAGCTCCCAAAATTCCATTGCAAGAATTCTAGGTATAACCAAATTCAGTAACACAGCTGGATACAAAGTCAACACTCAAAAATCAATAGCATTCCTATTCACAAACAATAAATTCATTGAGAGAGAAATAAAAAGAAGCCACACCCTTCACAATAGCATCAAAAAAAGAGAAATGTTTAGGACTCAGTCTAACAAAGGAAGTAAAAGATCTATTCAGTGAAAATTACAATACTCTGAAAAAAGAAATTGAAGAAGCTCTCAGAAAATGGAAAGACACTCCTCATTCATGAATAGGAAGATTGAACATTGTGAAAATGGCCACTCTCCCAAAATTGTCATACAGACTTAATGCAGTTTCAATCAAAATACCACCAGCATACCTCACAGATCTACAGAAATCACTCCTAAAATTCATCTGGAACCAGAAGAGACCTGGAATAGCAAAGGCAATTCTGGGCAACAAAGGCAAGGAAGGAAGCATCACAATTCCTGACTTGAAGTTATACTACAAAGCTACTGTAATAAAATCAGCATGGTACTAGAATAAAAACAGACCTGAAGATCAATGGAATAGATAAGAAGATACAACCACAACTGCAAATACACTGAGCCACACTGGGCCAAATATGTTCTGTGGAAGAAGGGTACCCTCTTTAATAAGTGATGCTGGAAAAACTGGCCTTCCATATGTCAAAAACTAAAACTAGATCTATGCTTATCACCATGCACTAAATTAAAGTCAAAATGGATCAAAGATCTGAATATTAAAGCAGAGGCACTAAGTCTGCCAGAAGACAAAGTGGAAATCTTGAAGACATAGAGGTAGGCAAAGAATTTATGAACAAAAATCAAAATGCATAGGAAATACTTCCCAGAACCAATAACTGGGATCTCATCTTATTAAAAAGTTTTTTCATGTAAAAAGAAATCTCTAACAGATCTTCTGTCTAGAATTAAAAACAATTCTGTCTAGAATTAAAGAATGGCCAACATCGAGAAAACCACCAATGAAAAATACTGGAGAGGCTGTTGGGAAAAAGGAACTATTCTGCGCTACTGGTGGGAGTGTAGATTGGTACAACTGTGGAAATCACTGAAGAGAATCCTCAAAAAGCTGAGATTGGAAGTCCCATTTGACCCAGCTATTTCAGTTGTAGGCATATTCCCAGAAGAACTGACAACACTGTATCACAGTGATATATGTGCACCCATGTTTATAGCAGCACAATTTGCAATAGCCAAATCTTGGAAGCAACCTAAATGCTCATTAACTGAGGAATGGATAAAAAAGATATAGTACTTTTATACCATGCAGTACTACTCAGCTATAAAAAAGGGTCACACTGAGGCTTTTATAGGTAAATGGATGTGACTTGAGACCATACTCATAAGTGAAACAAATCAAACTCACTTGTGTAAATACCATAGTGTCCCCAGTGTAAGAAACTGAAAGAATAAATAAGATATGAAATCTTCAATAAATATTGTGAAATGTCAAGAAAATGCTCAAAGGGGAAAAAATAGCTGAGACAAAAGGAAAAAAGAGGCAAGGAAAAGAAAAAGAGATATGAATTTGTATATACACACAAGATAGCTAAGATGATTGTACTTCTAATTCTATTAGTTCTTGGAACACAACAGTTAACATTGATAGGATTAGATCAGTTTTGCATGTTTATATCTGGTAGCCTAAGTAACTGTTTTGAAGGTAACTATGCAAAATAACAACCTTAGTTATGTTCCTACCACCTTGTTTTGAAAGCCTTATTGTCATAGTTTTGGGCTCTTTGTTATTGTTATTTATTGTCTCTTTTGTTTCTTGTTTTCCTCATAATTTGTTTTATTTTTTCTGCTCTAATACAAAAAGGATAGATGTCCATGTATAGGCTTATACATGCCTATAACTTCAGAGAAGAGTTTAAAAGAATTGATTTTATTACATGTGATGGTATGAACAGCTACTTTGAAGAAAACAAGACATTATGATAGCCATTGCTGATTTCCTGCTGTCTTGTTGTAAAGTCCAGTAATGCTTTATTCTTTATTTTGATTGGTTTTAATCTGTTTTGTATTATTTAATATTTATTTCAATATGTGTGAAGGTATAGACAGATGTTTTGAAGAGAATAATAGACATTATGGTAGCCATTGTTGATATTCCTATTGTCTGGTTTTGAAGGTCTGTAATGCTCTCATTTTTTTGAATGGTTTTATACATTTTGTCTTGTTTGCATTCATTGTGTGTGAAGATATGAACAACTATTTTGAGGGAAACAAGAGATATTATGGTAACTACTGTTGATTTCCTGTTGTCTTGTTTTCAAATCCTGTGTTGGTTGCATTGTTTTGTTCTGATCTGCTTTCTTCTGTTCTACTTTGTTTTATTCTCTTTAAAATAAAAAGGTTTTAAAAAGAAGAAAAATATCATATCTGTTGTTCATGGGCCAGAAGACTGAATGTTGTTAAAATGTCCATAGCACCCAAAGATATCTACAGATTAAAGGCTGTCCCCACCCAATTCCCAATGACATTTTCATAAAAATAGGAAAACACTTTGAGGTTGTATTTGTGAAATAAACTAGAATGCATGGAAATATTGCATTGCTTCTCTAGTGTGAGAAACAAAGGACCAAAATGTATAGCAGATGTTGGGAAATAGAAAGAAAATGTTCAAATAAGAAAGAGAACAAGGGAGTAGGGGAGAGGGAAAGGAAGGAAAAAGAAAAAAAAACAAGAAAAAAAGGAAAAACAGGATAAAAGCTTTTGTAAATGAGGAAGGGAAGAAGGGTTAAATGAGGAGAAGGGGAATGGAAAACAAGAAGAATTAAGACGTATCGTGTGCAAGTACAAATTCCCTATGAAGAATGAGCTTATTATGTATATCTAAAATGTACCAGTAAACTTAATTAATTAAAAAAGAACAAAAATAGGAAAACATTCTAAACTTTATATACAACACAAAAGAACTTTACTTACCCAATTCAGTCTTGATAAAGAAGACAAAGTTAGAGGCACTACAGTTTCTGACTTCAAAATATATAATAAAGCTAATAGTAATCAAGATAGTATTTTACTGGCATAAAGGCAGACAAATCAGTGGAGCAGCTAAGAAATAAACCTATGTGTATCTGGCCAATTGTTCTTCATCAAGGATAGACTATGCATCCAATGATGCTGAAAAAGCTGGACGTCCACATACAAAAGAATGAAACATTATCTTACACCATACACAAAAATCAACCTAAAGTATATTAAGAAGTTAAACACAAGACCTGGAACTAGAAAGCTCCTAAAGAAAGCATAGAAGGAAAGCTTATGACATTGTTTTTGATGCATTTCTTTGATATGACACCAAAAGCACAGACAAAAAAGTAAAAATGGAATCACATCAGCTAAAGAGCAGCACACGAAGGAAAACAACAGAATTCAAATGCAATCTACAGAATGGGATAAAATATGTCCAAACCATATTTTTGATAATGAGCATAATGTCCAAAATAAAAGAACTCCTACAACTTAATACAACAAAACAAACTCATTTAAAAGTGGGCAAACAACTTGGACGTTTCTCAAAAAGGTACATGGAAAATATTCAGCATCACTAATCATCCAGAAATGCAATGCAACTCAAATAACATTGCCTCATACCTGTCAGGATGGCTTTAATTCACATACACCCTCCACCCACTCATGTTCTTTTCTCAAGGTTGGAGAGAGATTGAAACTTTTATACTCTGTTAGTGGGAATGTAACATAGTGCAGCTACTATGGAAAATAGTATGGAGTTTCCCAACAAAGCCACAAACAGAACTTGCCATAGGATCCAGCAAACCCTCTTCTGGGCACATATCTAAAAGAACTGAATTCAGGACCTGGTAGAGAGATCTGCATATGCAAGTTCATTGCAAAATCATTTATACTGACCAACACATAGAAATAATCTAATTATGTGGCATAAATACACAATGGGATATGCTATAGCCTTTATTTTTTTTTTTACTATAGCCTTTAAAAAGAAGGAAATAATACACTGTGCTACAACTTATATGAACCTGGAGAACGCTGTGCTGTGTATGGTAGATTAATTAATGGTCAACTTGTAACACAAAGTTGAACTGAATCAGTATAGTTTTGGGTGTGGAGGGCTGCCTAAGAATTGTTGCCAACAGAATAGAAAGGAGAACTGAAAGGGAAGATAGTATCCTGTTGATTCTCCTGGAGAAGCTTGTTATGCTTGCTTTCCTGGTGTGAACTCAGCTGTTTCCATCATTGGAAGACCTCAGGCCCTCAATGTTGCTGAGGATGGCTGCAGTTCTCTTTGGGGTAGCTCTTGTCCTTACCTTAAAGTGTTGCTTCCTGCAGATCCCTCAGCCTGCTGGGAAAGACCCTTAATTCTACTGGTGAAAACTTTCTACTTCCACCACTGACCTGTGGGCCTTCCCAGCACAGATTCTTGCTACAGACTTATATGAGACATTGTCCTGGGCTGTAGGCCTCCAGCTGGACTCAGGGAGGACACTGCCATAGGCTATAGGTCCTTAGATAGACTTGTGAAGGACATTGCCATGAGGGTCCAGGTCCTCAACTGGATTCTTTAGGACTCTTAGTGAGTGCACAGATCTTCTGCACTCTTTTGCATTTGACTTTTTGGATGAATATATGAAATAATCTTATAAATTTGTGTCCTGTATTAAATACATTCCCTTGTACACCTTGACTACAACATTGTGTGAAATAAGAGTCATAAAAGGACAAATATTGTAAGATCCCACTTTAATACGATGATTCTATAATAGGCTAAATCATAGAAGTAGAGAATACAATGGTAGTTGGCAGGGACTGGTGAAAGGAGAAATGGGGAGCTATTATTCAATGGTTATAAACTTTCAGTTATTTGTGATGAGCCAGTTTTAGAGATCTGTTGAGCAGCATAATGGTGATAATTAATAATATTGTATTGTACATTTAAAATTGTTAAGCAGATAGATTTCATGTTAGGTGTCCTTATTACATAGACAAGAAGAAATAATAAAATGACATAATAAACATTAGAAGTTTATTGCCTTGACTGTGGAGATGGTGTCATAGATGTTGCATATGTCCAATTCATCAGACTTATGCACATTAAATATGTGTCATTCTTTGTATATCAACTATGCATTGGTGTTATGGCTTATGTCTAAATGTCCCCCCAAAGCCTTAGGCAGTTACAAAGGGGCTTTACAGAGGTGGCTGAATCTAGAGTGTATGATGCTGAGATCAAGTGTGTGTGACTCTTGTATCAATCCACTGATTGGTTTGGTATAGTTCTGCTTAGGATTAAGGGTGTGAGTGTTACATCCCCCTAAACAAGTAGCCCTCTTAAAATGTAAGGGACAGAAAGGACTAATGTGTTCTCATTCACCTGCTTGCTATGGACTGTTTCTCCTCTGTAAATTCTCTCTGTCATGTCACCTTGCCTTGGAACCAGCCAACTATGGAATGAAACCTCTACAAACTGTGACCAAATAAACATTTCCTCCTTTAACTTTTTGTTGTTGTCTCAGCAATAAGAAAAATAACTAAAATACTTAGTAAGGTTGCCAAAAAGAATACTCCCATTATACCACCAGATAAAGAGAAATTAAGCTTGTATTTTAAACCAGAGGTAGCCTGAGCAAAGCAGAGTAGTGGATACCACTGCCCACAGTTCCACTTTGCCGCTGACTCCTCTCCCAGCACACAAGAGACTTTGGAATGCCAGTTCTGTTACAGTCAGATCTTAAGGGATTTCTGACAATTTAGGCATTTGAAATGATTTTAGGAATCCCATGACCAGAAATGGATAAAAAATTGATTATATTATTAACTCCCAATTATTTGATGCTAATCTACTGGGACAGTCACAAAAAAGTGGAAAGAGTCACAAGCAAGGCAGACATATACAATGGAGAAATGTTACAGATGGGACCACAGAACCATCACATATCTCCTATGGCTTCCATAACCCAAAGGTTATGGAAACACAGACAGTATTCTAGCAGTTTCCTCACTCTTACTGACATCCCCAAAGTCCCTGCATTTCTGTCTTATCTATTTCAAATCTGACACGCATGAATGATCCAGTGCACAATAATCTCTAAAAATAGCAAAAGTCTTGAAGTGTTCTATAAGTGACGCCTTTAAAGTAGCCATGGTGATCTTTTTAAAGTACAAATGAGAGCTTGTCACTCCTGCTTACAACCTTCAGGTATTCTGTATAAATTTTCCATTTCTCACTGTGGGCTACAAGGCCTGCTGGCTCCCTGCTACCTTTCCCATTTGCTCATTGACCTTCAGTCACTCTGGACTTCATTCCATGCCTCAAGCCCATCAAGCTCATTTCTGCTGTAGGGCCTTTGCACTTGTCTTCCCTTTCTTCAAGTGGGCTTCCTCCACCTGGCACCTCCCTGCTCCTTCCCTTCCCTCAGTAGTTGCCTTCTCCCAAGGTCTTGCCTCATCAGTCAGGCCAAAGAGTCCTCCTCTCTTTCCCACTTGCTTCTACCTGTTCCTCTTATTTTCTTTGCTAAAACCCTCTTATGCATAGTAACACAATCTCTGTATCACTCTAGTAGCAGAAATTCAAGATCATTTGAATCTATGATAATGACAATGTAGCTGGTTCCCAGATATGACTGTTTCTCTTGCCCTAAGAGTCTTGTTTGATATGTTGCTTTTGAACTCACTTCTATGTTAATACAAATAACTCTGCGTATTACTACTCTGTATTGGTAGTACTCTCTGCATTATCAGTAACTTTCAAATGCATTCATTAGGACCATATTTACATTTCTTTTTACCAACTAAACATCTGTCTAAATGTATTTTCTTACTGTATGAGACATAACCATCTGCCACACGAGATAAAGTACTCTAAATTTTATAAGAATGTGAGAACTACAAGCTTATGTTTCCTTTTGGAAGAGGGATTTATGGAGTCAGAAGACTTAGGCTGAGTTCGATCACTGACAATTGATAGCAGAGAGGTCTTCGGCAAGTAACCTCTGCTTCACCATTTGTAAAAGGAATGAACTTCTAAGGATGAGCATGGATAAATAACTCCTCTGATATCAGGCATTAAGACATTAAATGACAAAATAATTATTTACTTGCTTTTCTCTCTTCTCACTACATTGTAACCTCCATGAGAGCAAGCATGTTGTCTGTCTCTGTCTCCATCTCTATCCCTGTCTCTCTCTGTCTCTCTGTCTCTCTCTCTTTGTCTCTCTCTCTCTCTCTCTCTCTCTCTCTCTCTCTCTCTCTCTCTTCCTTCCTGCCTCTTTTCCTCCCTCTCTCTCTTCATTCCTGTGTCCCTAGTGCAGGGAACAGTTCTGGGCATATAACTTGTGCCCACTACAGTTGTTAAATAAGCACATTAGTAATTGGGTTTTCCCAATTGTTCCGTCACATAAGTACAGTATATCATTACTACTTCACATGTGAGGAGCCTGAGGTTGTACAAATCTGGTTATGTAGTATAGATTTATCTTCCAGGAATACAATCTTTGTACTTTGAAGGACTCAGGGTAAGTAAACTATATATGACACCAACGATCATTCTTGCTAACTCTTCCTAGAATCTCAATCCTAAAACAAGACTTGATAGTTACTTTATATCTCCATTCCATACCATTTCAGAAGACTAACGTTTTTTGTAATGCTTCAACTCTTTCATTCCAAATTTATCCATAGTCTCCAGCCCCCTCAAGAAAACTAAGATCTGTTTCTTTTCAGAAATAAATTCAGGTACATGTCTCATATGTTTACGCTGGAGGGTAGTGGGGATTGTGCTGACTTCACGACCCCTTATTAAAGTAATGAAGGATGAGCCTCGTGTGAATCATTACTATAGACATTAACAATGGAAAATTCCAATATTACCAGGTCAACAGAATTAAAGGAGCTAGTTCCCATTTATGTCGTCTTGCTCCTAGAACCTTCTTTAACCTCTCATTTTTTAGCTTGCTATGTACAGCCATTTTATGCGTTAATACATGACTTTACTGTTTTCCCATCCTTCCCTGTCATACTGTGTACTCTCACAATTGCTGCCCTTGCTCCTTCTTTGTCATTCTTATGTCTAACTCTGAACCAACCCCTTGTCATCATACTGCTCTTCTGTTTTTCACACCATTGTCCTTTTTTTTTTTTGAAAAACAAAGTTCCTTTCCCCTTTTTATGTTTCTAAGCCATTAACTGTTCACTCACGTATTTCTCATGACCTTATCTCTCCAGCCTTAGACAAAATTACTCTTTAGAGACCATGGTGGCTTAGTGATATGTCAACTTGAATGGACTCCATTTCCCAGAATGCCTTGCCTTATGTGTTTCTGATTATAATGCACCACAGGAGACAATCAAGGGGAGATCTGGAATGCAAAAAGTACACAAGACACACATGTCATTTATCTGCTGACTCTATACTCCGGGACAGTGGCAGCCAGGCCCACAATTATTCTGCTTCCTCCTGGCTGTTCCATAGCTTCTCCAACTCCTGGATCTGTTGTATCTTTAGCTCCTTGATAAGGAACACCAGTTTCTCCTTTAGGATACCCATCAAGATTGGAGGCAGAAGACAGTGATGCAGGTTCCAGTCCATCTGGTGGGTTTCAGCTATCACTTGAAAGTTCTAGCTTTTCCCTATTTTATATGTTGTAGACTATTTATGTCCCTACAAAATGCTTATGTTGAACCCCAATCCAACCAATATTACTGTATTTGGAAATAAGGGCTTTAATAAAAGTAATTGAGTTTAAGGAGGTTATAAAGTAGTATAATCCAAATGAATTAGTGTCCTTTAAGAGGAACTCGCTTTCTCATATGTTCCCAAAGAAGAGATCATATGAACACATGGTGATATGACAGCTGCATACAAGTCAAGAAGAAAAGTCTCATCAGAAATTAAGTGCTTCTAGACCTTGCTCTTAGACATTTTGGTACCTAGTACTGTGAGAGAAAGATTTTCTATATTTAAGCCACCTGGTCAGTGGTACTGTGTTTTGTTATGACAGCCCAAGCAGAGTAAGACTATATTCATGTTTCCTCCCCAACTTCTTGACCTGTGGACTCCAGCATTAAACACAAAGACATCCGCTGCACAGAGACTGTAACTATCACACTTGTACAAGGTTGAACTCTTGTAACAATATATTTGCTTATTTATTTTAAAGTACGTACACACACACACACAGACACATACACACACATATTCTACATATTCACAATGTGCCTCAGCTCCTTCTAAAGATGTTGGTTATGCTAAAACAAGCATCAAATTGTGCAAAATATGCCTTACTAGCTCTGGGCCTCCTAAGCAGTACACATTCCCAGCATCACAAGCAAAAATTTCTCTCTGCTGTCCACAGGAAAACTGGCCAAGCAAAGGCAGCTAAGTCTGTTCTTGACATCCCTTTTAGTTTTTCTATTTCTTTATTTGCAGTGCTGAGGATTGAATAGTTGTGCTGCTCTGTTACTGAACTTCACTCCCAGCCCTGGGCTATAGTGCCAGTTCTTCCAGCCCTTCATGGTCTCTTTCTCCCTGTCCCCACCCCACCATTTCCATTATTGCTCCTCTGTCTATCAAAACTAAATCATTTCTGGGCAAAGTGTGTCATTTGGACATACTGTACTTGTTCTGAAAATGCTGGACTCACTGAATGGCACCCACAGATGCATTAATACTTGCTTGTATGCTAAAGGCAACACCCACTAACTTTAGATACCCCCTCAAATTTGTAAAACCTCAATTTAAAGACTATCATAGCCTGTAAGGCCCCTAAGGCTAGCACCAAGGTCTTCTTTTTACTGACTTACTCTTTTTCAAAGCATCTAGTCATCTGCCCTATATTTTGATGGATTGAGATAAAGCAGTATCTGGATCCTCCAGCTGAGAGATTAGGAGTGGAGAGACTGGACAGGAGAGGGAGTAAAAAGGCGGAAAAAGAAAGCTTGGGTCGGCAGGAGAGTGAGCACTGGCATGGTGTGCACAGCACAAGGAAGAGGGGCTCCCAGGTGCTTCTGCCACCTTAAACTACTATGAACACCCCAGAAGGAAGCCAGCTGCTCTGCAGCTGGGAGGCCTCCAGACTTGCCAACTACAAGGCTAAGAAAAAATTGATCTGGGCCACTCAGGACTTGTTCATTAATTCAGTCATTCATTTTGCCTCACATTACCTGAATAGCTCCTAAATCCAGGCACCATTGGAGCACTTAGGATACAGCAGAGATAAATGACAAATTCCCTTGCTTTCACAGAGTTTTATTTCACTAGAGGCAGATAACTGGAAAATACTAGAAACCAGATGTTTAACTTTTAGTTTTTTTGTGTGTTTCTCAATATTTTGATCACTAACATTGTCCTAAGAAAGCTTTTTAGATATCCTTTCCCCAGGTGCCTCCAAATGAACTTTTAACGCTATAGAAATACTATGTATCAATTCGTCTACTATCTCTGCAAAGTATGAAAAAGTAATATAATGTTTAAATTTTAAAAAATTATTAAAATAAAAGACACACTGCCATTAATGACCTTCAAAATACTTCTTTATTTCATCAAACACTTTTGTCCCAACTTCCTTGCCACTTTCTGAAGCAGTACTGGAAGTCCTTTTTTATTATTATTTTAAAGAAAACAAAACAGAACAAAGCAGATCGAAGACCTTTGTTTGAGTGAGTTTAGTTATGCTGCTGCGGCTGCCTCAGCATCCTGAATCAATTCAAGTTTACCTTTGGTGTTCATTTTGACTTTGGGGAAGAGCCAGATACACCATAATGCCAGAACCGGTGAATAAGGTGGATGAGGACACACAGTGATGTTTTCTTTTCTTTTCTTTTCTTTTCTTTTTTTTTTTTTTTTTTTTTTGTCTTTTTCCTTTTTATCGGTACCAGGGATCGAACTCATGACCACCTGCTTGCAAGGAAGGTGCTTATGCCGCTGAGCTAAATCCCCAGCCCCAACACAGTGATGTTTTCACGAGCCTGCCTTTCCAATGGTGGCACTCAGCAGTTTGGCACTTTGATATCATAAAGACTCTCATGAAAGAGTACTTCCAGAGCTGCTTCAGAAAGTAACAAGAGTGATCTAGCATAAATTTTTGAAAATTCACACATTGTCAGGTTTCATGTAAAAGGCATAAGGGAACATGGGCTTCTTTGTTATAAAAATGGAATCTAGGACTAAATGGTGCTGTTTATAGCCAGCAATCTGGTAAATGGTAGCAGCTGAAAGCTTTCAAGTGCTTCTTTTTCCCCAACTCAGTCTGGCCCATTTCTCAGAGTCATGTTGGACCAACCCCAGGGAGAGGTGCGCCCCCTTGGGGTGGTATTGGCTCCCTGGTGGTGAAATGCCCAGTGCCTAGCTGGTCATTTACTGCAAGAAAACCCTGCAAAGTGCCCTCCACAGCAGTTTATAGGAAGTAGAGACTTAGTAATACTGGTGCATAAAAATCTCCCTAAATATCATTTATTCATAATCAAGGCAATAATCTAGGAGCTCTGGTAATACACATATAGACATTGGAGTGAAGAGGGAAGTCATGTGAGATACACAGGCTCTGGTAATATGCAGCAGGACAGACAGGAACATGGGGTGCATATGCCCTGCCATGGCCACCAAAGGATGTGGTAGGCCAATAGATGATGCTATGCGATGTTTGGGAATCCTGCCACAGAAATAGAATAACAGAGGCTAAGATCTATATGTGCAGTAATTGGGGCTATAGACATTGACTTTATAAGCTCATAAATTGTCAGGGTTTAAGCTTATAAATTTGTGGCTTGGATTTCATTATAGTTATGTCTTCTTTCAGTCTTCATACCTAATCTTCCAGCAGCCACAAATTACACTCTTTTGTTGTCTAATCACCTCTTGCACTAGCCTAAATTCTAGGTCTTAAAAACTAAATTTGATTTTTTTAGGGCAGTTAACTGAGACAGCTCATGGGGCTGAGTTTGGTAGCATTGTGGATGTTAAGTGAACAAAACTACCTTTTATTTATAGTGTCTGTATTAGTTTTCTGTAGTTGTACAACAAATTACTATAAATACAGTGGATCTTAAAAGCATCCATTTGTTAACTCTTAGTTCTAAGGCTAGAAGTCCAGCACAATGTGGCTGAATTCTTTCTTCAGGCTCAAGTCAAGGTTTCCATCAAACTGGGTTCTCAGCACTGGGAAAAAAGTCTACCCTAACTTTATTCTTGTTTTTTGGTAGAGTTACAGTTACTTATAGTTGTTGGACTGAGTTGCACACTTTCTTATCTGCTGCCAGCCAAGGCTACTCTAGGTTCCTATAAGCTGCCCATTTTAGAAGCAACTTCCTTGACACCTGCCCACTCCATCTTCAGGCAATCAGTTTCGTATCACAATCTCCTCATGTTCAAATCTGACTTCCTGTCTTGATACCAGCCTAAGAAATTGCTCTGCTTTTAAAGACTATGTGCTTCATCAGGACTACCCAAGTGATTTCTCTGTTTTAAAATCATAACTAATAAAAAAAAAACTACTACATTCATGAATCCAAAGATTGGAGAGGGTACCACACCTTGGGGGCTGTAGTAGTTGATTCATTGTCAATTTGAGAAGTTTAGAAGCTTAACTAATTCAATTTAGCAATTCTACACCCTAGGGTGTAGGGGAAGACCCACTCTAGGGTAGCTCATTGCCTGGATGGTATAAAAGGAAAATGAGGAGAAATGGATGGGCCTGGAGGACCTTCAGTCTTTGCCTTCAGCTTGAATGTTGTCGCCTGGCTTCCAGTGCAGACTTTTGAGCTTCTGCCTTGGACCCCTCCACCTTCTGGCATAGACTCTTCAGCATTCCATCACAGACCCATCAACCGCCTGATACAGACTTGCATGGGACACTGCAGTGAACTCCAGACCTTGGATTGAATCCGTCAGCATCCAGTGTGCAGACAACCTCTGCACGCTTCCTCATCTGACTCTGTGGGCAACCACCATAAGTGAATCTTGTAATTTCTTATATATTTGTGTATCTTGTGCTATTTCTCTTTCTGTAGTAAAACCCTGACTAATACAGGGGCCATCTAAAAATGCTGCCTGCTACAGTGCTCTCTTAGACTCAGGAAACCTAAAATCTCCAGGCAATATGCATTCTTATACATTGTTTCTGGCATATTGCTTTCACTGAGTAGATTGTTCTTTTATTATTTTTATTTTTCTTCTTCTGCCTTCTGTTTGGGCACACAAAACTCACGTTCACAGTGATGATTTTGTAACACAGACTTGGGTACCACAGTGACGATAAATTTATTCCCCTAACAATATTATCACAATGTCATTCAATCACAAAATTAAGATGTATTCATTAAAGATATTTTTAGAAAATCAGAATAATAGAAATAGTAATCCTACTTTCCAAATATAATCATCATATCAGAAAATTGAGCATTTTGCTAATTACAATATGAAAGGAAATTCTATGTCAGACAAATTGACTTCCTCAAAGTCAATGGTACTTTGTGACACTGTTGGAACCAGGGTGGTAAAATTTTATTCTGGTGAGTGAGGGTTAGTTTTTTGTGGAGGAAATGAACATATTCTTATTAGTTAACCCATTAGGTGGTTAACCCCTAAAAAAGGAATATCATAAGCAATGTGAATTTATTGTTTTATTGGCAGTCTGAAGCCCGATGAGCCAGTAAGGACTAAGTTCTTTTTGGAGTTTCTAAGGGAGACTCAGTTTCTTTGCTTGTTTTGGCTTCTGGGGCTGCCACATGCTTTGGCTTTTGGCTCCACACCATTCTGACCTTTGTTTCCATCATTACAACTCTTCTGACTCTGATTATCTTGTTACCTTCTTATTGATTATATTGTGTCCACCCAGATAATCAGGACAATATTTGTATCATAATTTACATTCGTAAAGTCTCTTTTGTCATGTGAGTAACACAGACACAGATTCTGGGTAATGGACATCTTTTCGAGCCATTGCTTTGTCTATTATGTAAGCCCTGGATCTGAAGAAGAGAATCAGTTCCTGTGACCTATGGGTTTACTCTGAGGAATGGGAAGGAAGACTGGCGTGGTACCAGTGGTGGGGTTGAGCTGCCCTAATCAGTCACTATTGTGGGATGCAGCCCTTTGGTGGTTTCAGATTGTTAGACAAGCATCTGACTTGCAGTCCCACTGGACCTGACAGGCTCTCACAGAGCATGCTCCTCCCTTTTAGGCTGAGAGGAAAGCTGCTTCTGGCCTAGTATGCCTGATACTATAACTCTAACAATGCATTGCCCGGTAACTGCAGGTTTGCCTGCAATAAATGGCTTTGTGGTACAGCCTGAACTAGATGAATCATAGGAAGGAATGACTCTGGCTCTCAGATTTTCAGGTCCTAGTCAGGTATCAGCATTGTTTCAGTAAATGCTTCCAAAACACTCTACATACTTGAGTAGGAAATTGCTGGCCTTTTGCAGTTAAAACATTTCCCTACACACTTCTGATGAAATTCACCTCTATGGGCACAAACCAGGTCTTTTTTTTTCCCTCACCTTCCTTCAACAACAGCTTTCACGAGAGGATGCAACATTGCATACCTGCCACATTCAGTGTTTTCAGGTCTGTCTGCAGCCACTGGCAGCTATGCTTTGAGCAACTGCAAAGGTGACATTTCCTAGATGTTTCTGAGGCTTGCAAACCAGGATGAAGGTTACCACAGAGAGATTATGCTGGGGGCACTAGAAGCCATTAAGGGAAACTAATGTCCTCATAAGCCAGGGGTATTTATCAGCCACTGGAAGCCATGTTTCTTCTCATTTTTATTACTTTCACTCTTAATAGGGCCCTTGAATTGTTCAACAGCTTACTGATGCCGCAAGTACAGCGTCTTCTGTTTCCTGTGTGTACATCATTACTACCCCTGCTGTCTGTACTCACGCTGTGTTAGCTGTTGACCCAATTTAATGCTTAGCTGGAAACTTTCCTGTCAATTGTGATTAAAGGAGAGAATAGGTGACTCAGTTACTTGCATATGTATAGTTCTTTGATTAAAGGAAAAAAGACAGTGAGAGAGGAGGTTGTCTAATGAGCCACATACTTAACAGTTTCTTTTTAGGCTCAAATATCTTATCCAGAATGTGAGCTTTGAAAGCATGAATCACCCTTCTCAAGTCACTCTAGAATGCTCACTTTCAATTATCTGTGACCTCATACAGCTCCAAGTCAATTTTCTGAAAGCCATATTTCAACTTTAGAGCCATGATTTTACCTCTAATTCAGCTAATTCCCAGGCATTACTCTTTGGCATAATTTTCCAATTCAGAGGAAACAAGACTGGGGGTAGACGATGTGAATTTACCATCATCAAAAGAAGGAAGATGAGGCTGAGCCCAGGAGAGAGACAAAAGAGATACAGGCTCCGAGTTGCATACAACATCTTATACATTATTGCAGCATTTTGCTGCAGGGATGATGGCCCTGCATTTTCAAAGGACAGTCTTTTTATGTGTTCAGTACATTCCCTGTAGAATGAGAGATCCTTGGTGAGCTAGATACTGAGTTTTTAACAACATCTAACCCCTGCTGTCACTTGTCAGATGAGGAAATGGAGGGTGATGCCACTCAACTTTTTGCCTATATATCCTCAGGAGTTTGCTCATAGAAGAAAAACTAAAATCTAAGTCTCTTAATGACCAGAAAGAGCCATCTTCCTAAAACATGTCATCTATCCTTTCTTCCCTGACTGAGAAGCATGAGTAAGACAATATGAGGTCACTCTTGATCCAGGCCAGGTAACTTCCTCTCTCTTAAGCCCAAGGTGCATACACACAGCACTTACCATATTTATCAACAGTGGTGGTTTTGGAGTCTGGAAGACGGTATATGGCAGGCAGAACAATGTCCTCCTCCTTCCCAAAAGATATCCATAATCTAATGCCCAAAAGCTGTGGCTATGTTGGGTTTTATGGGAAAAGGGAATTCAGGTTCCATGAGTGAAGGCTGTTAAGCAGCTTTTCTTAAAATAGGAATGCCATCCTGGATTATCCACACGTGTCCAAAGTCATCACAAGAATCCTTAAAAGTGAAAGTAAGACAGGGGGAAAGGCCAGAGTGACACTATGTGAGGACTCATTCAGTGTTGCTGGCTTTGATAGGAAGGGGACACAGCCAAAGGATGGCAGTGGCCTCTAAAAGCTGGAAAGGAGGAAACCCTGGCTTCTCCCCCAGAAACAGCCTAGTGGCAACTGTACAAGATTTTCTAACCTGTAGAACCAAAAGAAAATCACTTTTTCTTATTGAAAGCCACTAAGCTTGCCTACTTTCTTGCTTGCCTTTCTTTTCTTTCTTCCCTTTTCTTCTCTTTCCCTCCCCCTTTCCCTTCATCTTTCCCTTGTCCTTCCTTCCCTCCTTCCTTCCTTCAATCCATTTGTCCATCCACCTGTCCATCTGTTCTTTTGTGCTTTAGAATCAAACCTAGGATCTCCTCACACATACTAGCACACTGAGTTAGCCCCCAGCTACCACCAAGTGTGTGGCAATCATTACAGCAACCACAGAAAAGTGATCAAGAACCACAGTGACAACATGCAATCAGCTCATCACAGATTAAAGTGTTACGTTGTGTTACATTGTGAGAACTCCATTCTCACAATGGCTCCTTTGTCTATGGATCAGGTGTGACCCTGGCCATGTGTACAGTGTGTGAGATGAAGGGCACAGGGACAATAATTGTTTACTCTCTTCTTCCCCTGCCCTCCCCAAGATACTGCCATTGTTAGTGCTGTTTCTCTTAGATTTCAATAGCCTGAATAGAAGTCATGGGTTTTTCTATCCACTAGCATAAAGCTTGGCACTACAACAGGCAGTCAACAGATCTTTCTAGAACTGAAATGCATAACTCAAGGAAATGTCTATTTTATGTCTCCCATAAAATATGTACATAAGTAACAGAAAGGAATTATTCCCCACTTTTGGTACATTCAAGATTTTCATTTTCATGAGAACATGTTTACAGTACATAATGATTACATTTATCATGGAGGAGTTGGTACATGTACATAATACCTCTTGAATCTTTTTAATCTTTTTTGTGTGTGTCCCTTTCCACTCCTCCCTTCCTGCTCCCTCTATTGGTCCCTTTCCCATTGGTGGTAGAATGACAGCTTGGGGTAAGGTATAACTATACAAAAGGTACAAAATCCGCTCTTTCAATGCATTACAAAGTCTTCAATTATTCTTCTTATACCGCTTCCCAACAACAAATAAAGATGTATTTTAAGGCCCAGTTGACAGGCTGTGTTGGAAGTCCAAACTATTGTTGCTACCATGGAACAACTTGTCACAGCAGACTAATTTATTCTCTTTCTCTGAAAGCCTGGCACAGGATCTGCAACTGAAACTGCTTTTGTTTAAGACTCATCTAATGCCAACAACCAGACAAAATGCATAGTCACTGTGCACGTCTAGTTGCATGTTAATTGTGGCAGTGTCCTTAGGTGACATCTCACAGGCTGGACAGTTTCAATGAACAACCTGTCACAGCCTGTGCCAGTTGTCCTTACCCTTTCCATTGGCAGGTCCTGGGATTATGCCATTTCATTTCCTTTTTCTTTATTGGCCTCTAGAGGCTTCCATTTGTTTTGGCTGTCACCCTGTCTCATTCTTTTCCATCACCAACATGGTGGGCATGAACCTCATTTTAGGTGATGACGGAGTGCCAGGAAAGTTGCACATAAGCTGAAATCTTACAAACAGAAGCATTTTAAATGCAAAGAGGAGCCTGTGGGGATCAGGGAACCTGACCTAAATTGTTCCCATTAGTCAAGGTCTCTTCTATGAGTCCCTCTTCCTGGGAACTTCTCTGAGTTCCTCCCAAGTGGTTCCCTTTGAACAGCACTTGTTTTTTTCACATCTTTGGAGCATGTCATATATTTCTGTGGTCTCTAGCTTTTTGTTTTCTTCCTCCTCCAAAATGTAAATTTCCTAAGGTCAGGACATGTACATCTTATATCTTTTTATCCTTTAATTTTGCCCAGAATAGTTTATACAGTAAGAACTAAACCCACATTTGATGCATTAAAGCTAAACCATACTTTGAGATAAAATGTATGTGTGCTTGCATGCGTTTTGAAGAAGGCCAAGAGAGGGAGGAAGAGAGATAAAGGAAGAGAGAACATGCTCTAGAGGGGAGAAAATATTCTGTCCTATTATATAATGATATATATATATATATATATATATATATATATCATATATTAAAATAACGTACATTTCTCAAAATCTGATACTTTTAGGGAATCACCAATTCTCACTGAAATGTGATGATTGTAACATTAAGGCAACGAGGCTCAGGGTTTCCTATCATTACAATCTTAAGGAACAAAGACATAGTCATTGAAGTTCTCTCTAGATTAAAAATATTTTAAAAACAAAACAGAAGGCATTTCTAATGCCTGAACTTCTATGAGGCTGTAGCTTTGTACATAGGATATTGTTTCTCTCCCCATCTTGTATAGTTTAATCTTATGTAATAAACAATAGCCCCTTAACACTGATCAAGTCACGAGAGCCCTAACGTTATGCACTTATCTCTTCATGCCTTTGGACTTGGATTGTCACACCAATCCACAGGATCCAAAGATTTCCCATCTATATGTATTATTTCTTGACAGCCTGTACTGTTGACTTTGTGTTAACTTTACCAAACAGAAGCATCTGCTGATTAGACTGCCAGTGGACAAACTCAGGGGAGCCGCATGTGCACAGGAGTGCAGTGTCCTCAGAAGTGAGCCACAGGACCTATTCTCTCAGAAGCAGTTTATCAACCAACAGACTTCAAACTAAGGGCGAGCTCTGAGTTCAATGTAATTGTCTTTAGTTGGTCCAAGAAAGCATATTGATTAACAACGGAACACGGGACACTGCACCTATGACTGTGAGGAAATTGAAAAAAAGAAAATTTTTGTTCTGGTTTTGCAGGGCACTCAACCATTTTTATATATACTCAAAAGGCAGCAACACAAAATAAACAGTACATTACTTTACTTAATTCAGTAGACCAAATGATAGAATTTCAGATGTGGAGAGAGGGGGCAATAATTATCTACCAAATTTTATACTCTATAAATAGAAAGTTAAGGACCAAAGAGATAATGCCTATGGCCCAAGGGCATATATCTGGGAAGCTCATCCTCTGCGATTTTGTTTCACAAAATCAGCCTTTGTAACCATAGATTATTAATATTCAAAGGAATTTCAGAACTCAGAGGCTACTTCCTTTCCTCTGTGTGTATTATTCAACTATTTCCTGAACTAAGCTCCTTTATTTTTTATGACCATAGTACAGTCAACCATCACTATGGAGGGGATCTGAGAGAACAGGTGCTTAAAGTTTCAGTTCTAAGATTGAGTAATTCATTTATTTTCTTATTAATGTTGATTGAATATTTAAATGTGCCATAAACATGAAAACCCAGACAGAAGTCACACCTTCATGGACCTTACATTCTAAAAAAAGGAGGCAGATAATAGTAAATGCATTACACACACAGCATATTGGATGATGAGTAGTGCTCTGGACAAAACAAAACGGGTACAGAGAATAAGGAATATTGGGAAGATAGAGATGAAATAGGAAGGGCTTTAAATTAGAATGGGCAAGGCAGGTTTCACTGTAGAGACATGCTGGGGTGAAGAAGTAAATCATGCAATTTCTTAGGACAAGAGTGACTAAGCAGAAGAAATAGCAAGAGGCAGCAAGGAAGCTGATGAGGTGAAGACAGAGTGAACAACAAATGGATGGAGAGATAATGTGGGTTAGGAGACAGATGGTAGCCTGGTAAAGACTTCCGCTTATTTGGAATGAAATGGGATTTCCCAGCCAATGGGAAGCCAGTAATGAGTTTGATCTGGCTTAACATCCTGTCTATTGGGAGTCGACTTTTAGGAAGAAAGGGCAGAAGTAAGAAGAACAAGTAAAAGTACAGTACAGTGGTCCAGGAAGGGGGCATGGTGGCTAAGGACAGGGAGAGTGGCAGGGCGTCAACTTCTGGGTCTATTTAAAAGTGAAGCTAACAAGGATTTAGTACTGGATTAAAAGGTGAGTGCAGCAGAATATGAGAAGGATAATCAGACCAACCCACTTGACATGAGCATATAGAACAAGGGCACTGCCATTACTGAAATGAAAGGCTGAAGAAGGGGGAATCAGGTGCAATTATAAGCACTGTATCAATCGGCAAGTTACGTAATCTCTCTGAACTTCAATTTTCCCCTCTGAATTTGGTCATGTCTGTTACTTTACAGACTTGTTGTAAGACCCAACTGGCATAATGTGTTGTGTGAGGTATTTCCTGATATAAACACTGAAGGTTGCTATCTTAGTATACTTTGTGTTGCTATAACAGATCCCAAAGACAGGATAATCTCTACAGAAAAGAAATTCATTCCTCACCATTCTGGGAATTGGAAAGTTCCCTTCGAAGGTGCTGATAAGGACTTGCTAAGTGAATCATCTCATGGAGGAGGACAAAAAGGTGAGAGTATAGAGTGCAAGAGGAGGGGGCCCAGCGCAGCCATTTAAGGGACGCATTCCTGCAATTGTGGCATCAGTCCACTCATTCTACCCTCATTAGGCTCCTCCTCCCCACATTGCTGCACTGGTCATCAGGTTTCCAGGCTGAGAGAACTGGGGACACGTACACACCACACAGTTGCTAAGAGTCTGGCAGGGAGGGATTTTGCCCTGGCTGTTTCCCATCCCTGTCTCCCCTTTTCTCCACCCGTCCTCCTACATGCTGTCTCACTGAGATGGGGTGATGACTCACCACTGCAGTCTATTAACAGTCACTGATGAATGAAATCTATTTCAGATGAGAGTGACTGAAACCACTTGCCGAATGCTGACAGTGCTGAGCACATCCATGCAGCTCCTTTCTCTCTGTGATTTGTATAGAGTGGGAGAAAGTAAGCATATCAATCATGTGGGGTGCTGTTCGTTTCTCTCCCATGGAGACACTGCCCAGAAAGTTCATTGCATGTCAAACCAAGTGGGGAGTTTAAAAAACAGTTGCTATGGAGTTTAAAAACTAAAAAATTTAAAATCTTTAAACTATAGCTTCAGGGAAAAACCCACATTCCATTCGCATATTAATATTCTTAGGCCAACGTGAAACATCTTTGCAAGGGGACCAATAGTGTTCCAGAAAAACAAGCTCAGCTAGAACCAGAGTGGGCTATGTTGGATGAGTCTTTCCTATATTGTGCTGGATGCAAGAATAACATTTGACAAAACAAGCCTAAATGTCATCCAGTTTCAATAAGTAAAATATAAACATTTTAACTGGGAGTCATGGCGCATGCCTGAGTAATCCCAACTACTCCCCTGGATGAGGCAGAAAGATCACAAATTTGAAGCCAGCCAGGGCAACTTAGTGAGATCCAGCCTCAAAATTTTTTAAAAAAGGGCTGAAGATGTGGCTGAATCTAAATTGAAGCTCTTAAAGCTAATCCTTAGTACGGGAAACACACACTTTAGAAATTATTTCTAGAATAATTGGCAGGGGGCAGAAGCAGGGAAATAATAATTCCTTCCCAGTTGAATCTACTTCTTTTGATATATTTTGTAAAGCAATGCACGTGTGTGTGTGTGTGTGTGTGTGTGTGTGTGTGTGTGTGTGTGAATAGATGTCACTCTGTATCATCAATGGATCTGGCACTAAGATATAATAGAAATAATTATATTCTTTGCTTCAGGGCAGAAATTAATTGGCTATGAAGACAAAAATACTACTTAATTTTTATATTAAGAATCACTAAGATACAGTGACCTAAAAAAGGGGATTCAACTGCGAGGAATGTTCTAACAGAAGACTCTCATCCTGCTCCCAGTACAAATTTCTTTGGCTTTTATAAGTCATTTACTCCTTGGAGCAGGAATGAAAAAACCATCTATTGGTTTTAATATTCATAATGGTTTTCATCTTTCCTCTTTACATCAGCACCTGTGCTAGTCACTTTCCACTGGAGTAACAAAAACCCAAGATAAATATGAAGAGAAAGGTTATTTTGGTTCCTAGTTTAGAGGTTCCCAGTCATAGCAAGGTAGAACTATTTCTCTTAGGGCTCTAGTAGGGGTACTGCATGATGATGGCAGCTAGCACATGGTGGAACAGATTGCTTTTTCATGGCTGAGAACAAAGAGAAAAAAAAGACTGGGGCCCCAAAATCTCTTTAGAGGGTACAACTTCCATGACCTAAAGACATACGAGGCTCTGCCTCTTAAAGTTTCTGTTGCCTCCCAAGAGCATCAAGTTGGGGAACAAGTCTTTTATCACATAAGCCTTTGGGGTCCATGCTGGGTCCAAATATCGCAGCACTCTGTTGTGTGTTATATGTTTTCTTCTCCTCCCCGTGACTCTGTGCCTAGAATCTAGCTTTGAAAAATACAATGGGTCAGAGGCAGGGTCAGTAAAAAAGCGACTTCTCTGTAAAGAGTAAGACAGCCAGCATTTTCAGCTTTACAGCCCTATGCTTTCTGTCACAGTCACTGAGCTTTACCCTCATAGTATGGATGTAGCTACAGGTAATAGGTGGACAGATGAAAGTGACTGTGTTCTAGCAGCATTTTATTTATGGGCCCTAAATTTGAGTTTCATATGACTTTTATGTGTCACATGAAAATAATTCTCTTGGTTTTTTTTCCTTACCCATTTAAAGATGCAAAAATCACAATTAGTATAAGCAAAAGGGCGGCTTAAGATGCGCAGTTCACTATTTGCTGCCTCTGGCAGCAACCTGGTGGCCCTGCCTTAGGTTTAACCCCAATCTCTGCTTTTTGTTTTTCAACATGAAACACTTAGGAAGAAGTCCATAAATGACTGTCAGCCTAGTTATGAGTCCTAAACTAGGAGACCAAAGGGGCATCCTAAAATTGTTCCCCAAAGCCATAAAATCTCTCAGAGAAAGTAGTCAGAAGATGAACCATTCTTCCTCTAACCCTTCTCATTTCATTTCATATTTCTTGATACCTGACTTAAGTACCAAAAATTCATGAGACATTCTAGGTTTAGAATACTAGGTGATCTCTTAGTACACAGTACAAAAGAACACTAGGTGATATCTTAGGTCATTTTCTGATGCTACTACTGAATGCCTGAGACTAAGTAGCTTGTAAAGAACAGAGATTTACTTCTTAGGGTTCAGGAAACTGGGAAATCCAAGAGCATGGTGCTAGAATCTAGCAAATGCTTTTAGCTACATCATAACATGGTAGAGGGCATCCTATGGCAAGTAGCAGGCACCAGAGACAGGCAGCTAACAAAACCACTCCCATGATGACTAACCTATTCCCATAGATAATGGCATTAATCCTTTCATGAAGCTAGATCCCTCATGGCCTAATTACTTCTTAGAGGACTCATTTCTCAATATTGCTATATTGGCAATTAAAATTCAGCATGAGTTTTCAGGGGAATATTCAAACAGATAGTAAAGGAAGTGTGCTAGATTAATGGTGGGGGTGAATGCTGTTACACTGTACAATGATAGCTAAGACTAGGGTTTTTCCTCTTAAATCTGGAGTATTGTGAACTGCTTGGCCATTGGAATATGCCAGAAATGATGCTGACTCTAGGCTTATGAGACTGACAGCTTCTACTTCTTTTCTCTTGAAATACTCAATCCTGGGAAAGCCCGCTGTTGTAAAGAAGTCTGATTTCTCTGAATCTACTGCGTATGTGTCCTCTAATGCACAGTCCCAGCTGACCATGCCTTCTAGTCTTTCCACTACGCTGAAAAGTATATGAGTGAAGACATCCCAGACCCGCCAGTTGACACATCTTCCAGCTGAAACCACAGACTGACCCTGATTGATACCACCAAGAGCAAAAGAATTCCCCACTGAGCCTTAAAGAAATTCCTGATCTATAAAACTGTGAGATGTAAGTTTAAAGATTTATTAGTGTAAGTCACAAATTATGATATAGCATAGATTAACTGAACAGCAAGTATACCAAAAGAGTAGTATGACTGAAATTCAGAGAAGGAAAGGGTCTATAAGGACTGGGGTGGTTGGGACAAGCTAACTAAGAAAAAGAAAAAGCCTGAAAGTTTCTGTACAAAGAAGGCTTTGTACAGAAAGTATGCAGAAGGACAAGAGAGTGGATGGGAACTGAACTCCAGACTATAGAGAAATGTATGCAAGTGTGAAGGGTAGGGAGACAGCAAAGACCAAACATGACCTTCAACAAGGAAACCTACTAGAGTGACACAGGGAGAGACAAACTGGATCTTAGTGAATATTAGGTTGCTTTTGGCATCTCAGTAACCGCTGGCAGTTAGCGGCAGTGGTCATGGTAGTGATAGTAGGAAGAGGGTTGTTGTCATCCCTACCTCTGGCGATTTCACTGTTACTGGGATATCAAATGACTTTTCATTTAACAAGTATGCACAGACAGTCCTCTGACTGGCATGTGGAACAAACTGTATAAGGGCTGCAGTGGATTCAGGAGGCACGGTTTCCCAAAAAAGAAGAAAGACATAGACATAAAGCCAATGGGATCAGTTATAAAATGCTGCCACCCTGGAAGTGTTGCTTGGCTTGCCAGCTTTCTGATACCTCATTTATGCAAGGATACTGAGTCCTGTACCACTATTCCTAACCAACCACAAAGCATTGATCAGAACTAATTCAATAAATTCCTGAGTGATTTCTGAATTAGATCTTGCCACATGCATTTAGCCAATGCTATCATCTTTATACTTAATATCTGCAAAGCCAGTTTCCAAAAGTCTAAAACTACCTTTAATTACTGTTATGGTTTGTGTCTGGATGTGCCTCCAAAGCCTCATGAGGTCATGGACAGGCTTTTTAGGAGCAGATTAATCTAGAGTGTGTGATTGGTTCATTGTCTAGTGCTGGGATTGGAGGTATGATTGCTGCACCCTCCCTAGGGTGGATTGCCTACATACAATATAAGGAAGGAAAAGAGGATTCCACCTTTTATTTTGCTTTTGTTGCATTTTCTGTTCACTGTCATGAACTATTACCCCTAGGCCACATGTCACCATGCCTTGGAGCCAGCCAATTGTGGACTGAAACCTCTACAAACTGTGAGCTAAACAAATCTTTCCTCCTTTTAACTTTCAGCATTGGGTATTTTGTCTCAGCAATGAGAGAAAAGTAGCTAAAACAATTCCATTCTTTCACACTGATTTCAGCTTATATGTGATCATCTGAATTTATCAGAAGATCCTTTAGGTCTCTCTTCCAACTCACTTCTGACAGGCATCAGGGAGAGGTATGTCAAATTCATCCACGACAGGTACCAAGCACTAGAATGTAGTATCGGGAAATTCTTGAAAACGTGGTATGTTGAAATACATCAAAGCCTCTTGGGGCTGACAGATGGAATAACAGAGATGTCATGATGGTAAATGGTTGACACAAGTGGAAGGAACAATAGCAAAACTAGGAGTGATTCTGCCCTCTGAGTCTCTCTGGGATACAACAAGCACTGCAGACTTCAAAATTACTTTGACTTCATTGATTCCAAGTGGTAAACTAACTTTTCTTTGGATAGTTGAGCTGTTCATTCTCCGTAAGCGTCTTCTAATTTCCGTTCATAAATACAGAAGCCTTGGAGAATCTCTTTGTAGAAAACTCCACAAGAGTTGTTGGAAGTAGAAATGTACGAACAAGTTTGACATTGATCTAACTGCACTCAGTAACAGCCTTTTCTGGTGATAGTGCTTTTTCATCTCTCCTGGAAAGTATGTTGTACTTGAAAGCAATAAAACTAGGCATGGCGGCATATGCTTGTAATCTTAGTACTCTGGAAGGCTGAGGCAGAAGTATTGCAAGTTTGAGTCCATCCTGGGCAACTTAATGACTCAGCTCAATCCTGTCCTAAAAAATAAAAAAGGGCTGGAGATGTAGTTCAGTGCAAAGGCCTTGGGTTCAATCCCCAGGGATGAAAAAAAGTAAAGAATAAACAGAAACTTTTAATTTTAGAAGTAACGCCTTTTGAACGCTGTTCACCAGTAGCGTATCCAAGTGAAGACACAGGCACAAAGTCTGCTCTGTATAAGTGTCAACTCACATAGACAGCAGTGCAAAATGCTGAGTGTTAAAATGTTTCTCAAGTTTTACATTTTATGGAGCTCATTAGGGGCTACTGAAATCCTAACAGGAATATTTATGAGCCCCTTTGATCACACATACAAGCAAATATATATTCAGGGTTCCCTTGCTTATAATTCTGAAATACAAAAAGCTCTAGAAACAAGTCTTTTTCATAACTCATTTAGTGGTAAAACCTGACTTGAATGGATATAAAGCTCTTATCAACAATCTTTTGCCCATATAGTATGAATAGTCACATACTTCACTTTTGAAATGCTAGAGGCTACCAGTATACTACATATGCTGTATGATATTTGCAAAGTTAAAAACTGAGTTCCAAAAAAATCTGACCCAAGAATTACAGATAATGGATCAGGCACCTCTTCTCCCATGAAAGAGCGATACTTGGTGTTTTAACCCATTCAAGATGCTTAACAAAATAGCAAAGACCAGGCTGACAGAGAACAGGTATTAATTTCTCACAGTTCTGGAGGTTAGAAGGTCTAAGGTCAAGGTGCCTGGGAATGGCCTGCTCTGTGGTTTATAGATGGTCATGTTTTTCCTGTATCCTCACATAGTGGTAAGGTCTATCTTAGGCCTCTCTTATAAGGCCATCATTCCAATCTGCTCTGCCTTCAGGCCCCATCATTTTCCAAAGCCTCTAACATCTTCACTCCTGTGAGAGCAATGCAAGAATTCATAGCACAGCATGGGGTGTGTAGCAGAGCAGAGAGAGGTTGGAGGAGGAGTGCTGAGACCAAGACCATCACATCTTGTGGCTGAATTTCCAGATGCTGAAAAAACTGCAGTCTGAAGGGTCTGCAGAACAACATTTGCAAAGGCTAACATGATATACCACTTGAATTATATCAATGCTTCTAAATACAATCTTTTACTCAGAGGACAGTAATTTGAACCTTCTCTCTACCATCAATTATAGAAATCACAAAGTACAAATAAGTTGTCCTGCTTAGAAACCTAGCAGGGGAAGATTATGGATGTCCCTCACACTTTAACCTGTTTGGAATCTTCTGTTTGAGAGCTGGTCCTCCCCCAGATGCTATAGCTACCAGCCCGTAATTGCCAGGGTAAGCCCTGGGTACAGGCTGTGATGCAATCTCACCCCAACCAGGGCAATCAGGAGGGATGCTCAGGACAGTGTCTCTTCATGCAAAGTTGAAAATGCTGTGGGCCCGGTCATATGGAACCTGCCCCAGATTTTCAGTGCCACCACAAGAAGAGCTGATGGAGAAGACAGATATAGGATAGACTCTCGGATTCAGCAGTGGCCAATATAGCTGACCTCTGACCGTGTGCTTTGTAAAAAATACACACCCAAACACATACATATACATGCATCACCACCACTACCACCACCATCATCCTCATCCACTTTTTGCTGATGCCATTTCAAGTTGAGTTTCAGCTGCTTACAAGCAAATTTCACATGCAATTGTTTCTAGGTATCTCTTAAATTTGGAAAAAATATTTTTCATAAATGTTAATTTTATGAAAACTTTTAAAAACACTCTTTCCTGTTCTTCTTTTTATGGACTGAATCATGTTCCTCTCCAAAATCATCTGTTGAGGCCTCAGACCCAAGTGACTATATCTGGAGATAGGGACTCAGGGAGGTGATTAAAGTTAAATGAAGCCTGAAGAGAGGAGCCCTGAAGAAAGTTAAATGAAGCCTTAAGGGAAGAGCTCCACTGGTGTGGAGCAAGGTGAAGAGACATCAGCCAGTTCTCTTGCCCTGATTTGGAGCATTCAGAGAGGAGGCAGCACAGGAACATGAGTAGAGCAGTGGGGAAGTCAGAAGACAGGCCTGAGAATCCAATCCTGAGGGAAACTTAACCTTGGGTATCTAGTCTCCAGAATTAATTTCTGCCACTTCAGCCATTTAGTTTGGGGTATTTTCATATGGCAGCCCAAGCTGCCTAATGCTCTCCTTATAAAGTTTCTGAGAGAGCCAGATTGACAATTATCACATTGTGAGAGTCAACTTTGGTCCTGCCTTCACGACTCTCCTGAAGGAAAAGATGTGAGGAGGATGAATAGGAAATGAGGGTCTACCTTTCAAACACTGGAGCTTCTAGAAGGCACGAGCAAATCTAACACAATAAAAGAAGCAATCCAAGATAACTTGGGTTAATTTCTTCATATATTCTATGAAATATGAACTTACAGTGATTTAATAACTTCACTTGAAATCACCATGACTAAAGATCAAAATAAAAACATATTGCTTAACTATAAGGTATCATAACTCAAAAATTATCTCTAGAATAGATTCATTTTTTTTGGGTCTTTTTGAGACAGCATTTCATTATTAGATTCACCTTTGATAATCAAAGAAGAATTTGTTTTTAATTCAACTGGAAGAGAAAATATTTTCAAGCAAAACTTAAGAGGTTCATGGTTTTTGACTACTGGCTATAACACTTCAATTCTGAGCAAAGAACGTCCTCCAAAAACTAGAAATATGATACTTAAGTTGGCAAGAAAAGAGTTTTGCTAAAATCTTTTAAAAAATATTTCAGTGTTACATGGTTTTGGTAACTGGTTTATTGAATTAGTGGGGAATTAAGGACTGTTGTTTTCTTCTTTTTAAAAATATTTTAAAAATTAAGTTTATTAGTACAATTTAGATATTCACACTGATCACACTCATCACAAGGAATTTGTATCTGTACATGATGTATCTTAACTCACCTTTATTTTCTCATTCCTCTCCCCTCCCTTATACCTTTTTTCTCCTCCTTATTTACAAAGCTTTGTTTCCACTTTATCCCTCTTTTCTCATTTTTTTCTTTTCCCTTCTTTCCTTTCCTCTATCCCTTCTGTAGCTCCCCTTCTCTTTTGAACATGTTTTCCTATTTCACAATATCTATTGTACATTTTGATCCTTACACTTTGTTTCTCATTCCAGAAAGACAATGTGATATTTACCCATGTGTGTCCAATTTATTTCACTTAAAAATATGATCTCGAAGTGCACTGATTTACCTAGAAATGTCTCAAGCTTATCTTTCTTTATGGCTGAGTAGTACTCCACTGTATAAAGAAAACGCATCAACTTTATCCATTCATCAGTTGGTGGGCGTTTGGGTTGTTTCCACAATTTAGCTATTACAAATTGTACTGCTATAAGCAAGGATGTGCATTTATAGCTGTGATATGAAACTTTTAATTTTGGGGAGAAGATGTCAAGAAGGTAAATAGGTGGGTCAAATGGGAGCTCTGGTCCTAACACTGATTTCCACAGTATTTTTACCAGTTTACACTCTCACCAACAGTTGAGAATGTTTCCTTCACCCCCACAACACTGCCAGAAATTGTTAGTAGTTGATTTCTTAATAATAGCCATTCTTTCTAGAGTAATATGGAATGTTAGAGCATTTTCAATTGTGTCTCTTGAATGGCCAGTGATGTTGAATATTGTTTCATACATTTATTTGCCATTTGTGTGTCTTCATATGAGAAGTGTGTTTTCATCTCAGATCCCGATTTTTCAGATTGGATCTTTAAAATTTAATTTGGGGGATCTGATTTTTTTTTAGTTCTTTATATAGTCTAGATAGTAAGCCTTTGAAGAACAGTTGGCAAAAATTTTTCCCACACTGTGGGTTGGCTCTTCATTCTGTTGTTGGTTTTACTTGTTGCATAAAAGCTTTTTAAGAGGATGAGATCCCAGTTGATTCTTTGTGATAGTTCCTATACAACTGGGGTTTTGTTCATAGTGTCTGCCTATACCAATACTTTCAAGAGTTCTACCTAATCTATCTTCCAACATATTGAATGTTTCTTTTTTAATATTTAGTTCTTTGATTCATTTTGATTTTCATTAGGTGTACGGTGAAAGACATGGGTTTAGGTTTAATCCTCAGGACCTGGAAAGTCAGTTTTTCCAGCACCATTTATTAAACAGGCTATGTTTCTTCCAGTGAAGGTGTTTGGCTCCTTTGTCAAAGACAAGGTGGTTCAGTATGTTGTATGTTGGGAGTTGTTTCTGTGTCTTCTAAACTCTTCCACTGATCCTTGCTTTTTTTTTTTTTAAATCATAGTAGCTTTGTAAAACCGTTTCAGGTCATCAGGGATTATGACTTGCCTTTGTTGCCCAGAATTGCCTTTGCTATTCTAGGTCTCTTCCAGTTCCAAATGAATTTTAGGGTTGTCTTCCCTAATCTGTGAGACAAGCTATTGGAATTTTGTTAAATCTGTATAACTATTTTGGGATTATGGACATTTTCACTAGATTTGTTCTTCCTATCAAACAATATCTTTCTGTTTTCTAAAACCTATTCAATCTCATTTTTCAGAATACTATAGTTTTTAATGTAGAGGTCTTTTACTTACTTTGTTAGGTTGATTCATAGGAATTTCTTTTTTTCTTTTCATCTTTTGGTGGAGTTTTTGGGGTCTTCTATGTAGGGTATTATATCATCTGCAAATAATTACTCCTGTTCTACCCTTTTCCATTTTACTTTTTTTTCTCTTGTCTAGTCACTCTGGCTAATGTTTCCAGAGCTATATTGAATGGGAGTAGTGACAGTGGACATTCTTGTCTGGTTCCTCATTTTAGGGAAGGAAATTTCAGTTTTTATCCATTTAGTATTATGTTGGCAATTGGTTTGTCATAGATGGCTTTCAGATTGAGATAAAGATCATCTATTCCAATTTTCATAGGGTTTATTTTTTAATCATGAATAGGTGTTGGACTTTCTCAAATGCTTTTTCTGCAATTATTGAGATGATCCCAAATGTTGTTTACAGCTGTTGGATCTTTGGTTCTCCTGGAGGAACTTGTCATGCTGGCTTCCCTGATATGAACTTGGCTGTTATCACTGGAGGAGCTCAAGGCCTTGTTGCTGAGAGTGGCTGTGGTTCACTTTGGGGGAGCTCTGGTCCTTACTTGAGCATAGCTTCCTGGTTCCTGAGGGGAACATGTTGCTGTTCAATCTCCAGGAGAAGCTTGTCACACGGCTTCCTGATATGAACTCGGCTGTTCTCATCATTGGAAGAGCTTGGGACCTCATTGTTCTTGAGGAGGCTGTGGTACTCTTCAGGGGAGTCCTGGTTCTTATTTTTAGCATTGCTTCTTGGCTCTAGTGCAGAATCCTTGGTTTACTGGCACAGATCCTTTGGTTTGCTGGCATGGACTTTCTAGCTTCCACCACCGACTTTTGGGTTTTCCTAGCACAGAGGTGTGAAACAGACTTGCATGAGTCATTTTTATGGGTTCTAGGCCTCCAGTTGGACTTGTGGGAGGCATTGTCATGGGCTCTAGTGTTTAACTGAATTGATGCAGGGTATTGCTATGTGATCCAGGCACTTGACTGGATTCTCTAGGTCTTTAGTGTTGTGGACAGATTTCCTGTACTTCTTGTATTTGACTCTTGGGGTGACCATTATAAATAATACTATAAGTTATGTGACCTGTATGTAATTGTTCTTATTATAACACCTGATTATGACAAACATTAAACTGCTTATTTGAGCTTGCTCTGTTTTCCTGATATGGGAATTTACTGTTATAAATTTCTCTCATAGGACTGTTTTCATTGCATACCGTAGATTCTGGTACATAGTATCAACATTGTCATTTAATTGGAGATTTAATTTCTTCTGGGAACCACTGGCTATTCAGGAGGGTGCTATTTAATTTCCATTTGTTTTGGAGTTTTTGTGTTTTCTTTTGCCATTGATTTCCAATTTCACTGCACCATGGTCACATAATGTGCATGGGATAATTTTATTCCTTTGCATTTACTTAAGCATGTACTATGTGACCTATTATTTGGAAGAATGTCCCATGCACAGCTGAGAAGGGTGTATATTCTGATGTTTTGGGGTGGAACACTCTGTTAGCATCTACTAAATCCATTTGTTCACAGATTTGGTTCAATTCTGATATTACTTTGTAGATTTTGTGTCTAGTTGATCTATTTGTGACAGTAGGGTATTAAGGTCCCCCATTACAATTGTATGAGTGCTTATTTGATATTTTGTGTCTGTTAATATTTGTTTTATGTAGTCGGGTACACTGGTATTTGGTGAATATATATTTATACTTGTTATCACTTTCTTCTAGAGTTTTCCATTAACAAGTATGTAGGAACCTTCTCTGTATCTCTGTATCAAGTCTTCACTTGAAGTTTCTATTGTCTGCAAATAGAATAGTTACCCTTGCTTTTTTCTGGGTTCCTATGGCATGGATTATTGTTTTCCATTCTTTGACTTTCAGCCTATGAATTTCTTGAGTTAAATGTGTTTCTCATATGTAACATATTGTTGGATCTTGCTTCTCTATTCATTCTGCCAATCTGTTACTTTTGATTGGTGAATTGAAACAATTGACATAGGTGGTTATAACTGATATAGATTGGCTTATCCTTGTCATATTATTTTCCTGATGTTGATCCCCTAGATTTATCCTCTGTTTAATTGTTTGCCTTGCTTTGGGGTTTCTTTCTATTGGTGCTCTGGAAATGTGATCTTCATTTTCTCTCTCTAAAATACTCTTCAGAGCACTTTGTAGAGCTGGTTTAGTTGTCATGAATTTCTTCAATTGTTCTTTGTCATGGAAGTATCTTATTTCCACACTGACTCTGAAAGATAGCTTTACAGGGTTCATCCATCTGGTTTGGAGCCTGCCTGGCAAGTGCAAGGTTGTGAGTTCAATCCCAAGTACCAAAAATAAATAAATAAATAACTTTAAAAATCTGGTTTGGAGACTGTTTTCTTTTAGGACTTGAATACTTCACTCCAAGCTCTCCTTGAAGTAAAGGTCTGTCTTGAGAAGTCTGCTGTGATTCTGATGGACTTTACTTTATAGATGACTTGTTTCTTTCCTTTAACAATCTTTAATATTGTGCTTTGTGCTAAATTTATGGAATCTTGATTATTATATGCCTTTGTGTAGTTTTATTTTGATTGTGGCTAATTGGAGTTCTACGTGCCTCACTTATTTGTATGTCAAAATATTTTTCCATGTTTGGCAACTTTTCTGCCATTTTTGCCAAGTTTGCTGTGAACAGGTTTTGGTTTTTTTTGTTTGTTTGTTTGTTTGTTTTTAATGACATTTGTGCTGTCTTCTGCTTTTTTTTTCATTGACTCCAGTCAATCTTATTTTGTTATTCTTTGCATCATTTTGTAGCTGTTGGATTGATTTTTCATAGTCCGTTGATATTTTTAAGATATCTTTCTTTTCATGGTCACTAACCATAATACTGTGTTCTAAATCTGATATTCTATTCTTGTCTTGATTAAATCAGTTGATATAATTTCAATGGAATTTATAATCTTTTCATATCTACTTGAATCTTTTTCTTGTATTCCATTTGTTTTCTATGTTGGGCATTCATGGTTTCCATCATTTTCTTAAGCTTCTCATTTTGTTTGTTTTTTATCTGAGTCTACTGTAGAGTCACTAATCCCATCATTTTGATTGTCATTTCTTTTTAATCTGAAAGATTATTTCTAATTTTATTTTCTCTTTAGCTTCTTTCATTTGTTTCTTTTTTCTTTTTTCTAACCTCTGCTGCTGTCCTTTTGGAAAATACACATGGGTTGCTTTTGATTTTTTTTTTATCTTGTTGTCTCCTAAATTTCTCCTATGTGGGTTGGATGTCTTTGGTTGCATTTTGCTTCTGTGTCTTGTCATTTTCTATTTTATTTCATTTTTTTGTGTTGTTGCTTATAAATTTTTATGGTAGATAGCTTTATCACTCGTATCATTACCCTAGGATATGTCCATACCTTAGATATATCTTCTAGGTATAGGTAGTTCTTGGTCTTTGTATCTGTCCCCAGATCCTACCTCCCCAGTTTATTAGGGATGAGAAGTAGCTATCTATTTGGTTCAGCATCCAACCCTTTGGTACTGGACTATGTTAATAAGTATGACCCCAGACAATTATAGTGTTGTCATACAAGAGAGAACAATTGATTACAACAGGTATGGTACCCTAGCTAAAGTAGTACAATTAGCAAAAACAATATCATCAAGCACAGCCTAGAAACTGAGAAATTATAGTAACTATTAATTTGATACCTTTAACCATAGGAGCAGTATCTACAGTTATACAACAAAATCTAATGTAAGCTAGCAACTTGTTTACAATGAATTTCCCCTTAGCAGAGAGATTTATTTACCCTGTGTGTATAGGGGAGTACAATTTAAGAGGAATTGGGGGCAGATAAAAGTGATAAATGAAGAGAAATATAGTATAAGTAAAGCTGGAGGACAAAGGATGATCACTCAAGCTTTGGGAAAGGAGAGAAAGAATGCAGGAGAAAGCAAACGATTATCAAAGTGAACCAGGAAGCCTAGAGACAATGCTCACTCACATCAATATAAAAAAATCAAGCAAGACAGTTGCAGAAAGAGAAAGATTATGAACAAAACAAAACAGATAATAAAATAAAAACCTAAACAATACAAGAAAACCCCACCAAAATAACAACAACAAAACAACCAGACAAAAAAAGGAAAATAAAACAAGAGGAAAAAAACCCCAATAAAATTCCTTTGGTGTCCACATTTCTGTGGTAATATTCAAGTCAGAGCCCAAAACTGGTGGGTAACCCTGCCAAGTCTGCAGTAGGATTAGTGCCTTGTATTGGGCTGACCTTGGCCTCTATATGTCCCTCAGTGGCCTATACGTATCTCCTTACCCTGTTTG
Organism: Cavia porcellus; assembly: GCF_034190915.1. NCBI lineage: Eukaryota > Metazoa > Chordata > Mammalia > Rodentia > Caviidae > Cavia > Cavia porcellus. Next base: position 29,720,777 of record NW_026947514.1, read on the forward strand.
TCTCTGCATCGCTCCCAGATGCAGTGGAGCCCTCAGACAGCCAGCCTGCGGCTGCTCCAAGTCTTCTGAAGTTGGCTTCTCCCAGGCTTTGCACAGTCTGCTCTGTTCATATCTCCGTCCTCTCATACCACTGGTTGCAGGGTTATGGTAGGGTTAGGGGTACTGATGCCACCATGGAGCCAGCTCAGGGCTGCTCAATCAATCCCCTTCAGTCTCCTCTCTAGTGGGGGGAGTGCTGACCTCCCACCCATTTCCCCACAGCAGCCTAAAACTGCTTAAATCCCACATGTCTGTGTCACTCTGTCAAGCCACTGGCTGCAGGACAAAAAGGGTCCTGCTGTTTGTTCCACTCACTCCTTTTGCTGCCTCTGCTGTGGTCCCTGTCCTTGTTGTTGCTAGAGGTTAGCCGTTGTAGCACAAGACTAAAAAGAAAACAGAAAAAAAAGAGAGAGAGAGAAAAAACCTGGCAGCCTGTTAGGGTGAGAGCAGCCTCCTGGTCACTTGCCTCTACGAGCTGATGAAATTGCTACCAGGCTGCACGTCCTCTTTGTAGAAGAAGGTAAAATGGACGAGGGACCTTATAGTCCAAATTCATCATGTGTGGCTTGATTTAGCCACACTATTGCAGTCCATCAGCTTTTCTGGAAACTCCCCATAATGGCAGTTCCTGCTCTGCATATAGGTGGCATTTCTGCTGGCAGCCCTGTTCTGTGGTTTGCCATTTTATAAGGTCCTATGTTTATGTCTTGTTTGATCTACAAGTTTCTTATTTTGGATTGATTTTGGCTTTTGTTCCTGCCTTTCTTCTAATTACTTCTGTTTTTAGTTAATTTTCTCTGAGTAGCTCCAATATAACTCTTTCTCTATTAAATCATTTTGAATCTTTAGGACCATCATTTTCTTGTCACTCTCTTTGGCATTTTCTTTTGGATTCCTATTCCCTGCAGCTAAACAATCTCAGAAAGACCTAGTAGTTTTTCAATCACTTTCACTTTTAAGAATACACTTATTTGTAGAACCAAAGACCCACTCATTTTCATTGTTGGTCTCTTATCAAAACTTTAATCTCTTACACAGTTCAAAGTTTTCTCCTTGTCACTATTAATTATGATCGTCAATGTCACTAGATTAAAAGATGCTTAGCAGATTAGTAGAGTATACATCTGTATGTGTCTAAGTGGTCATGTGGGTGTAAACTTGAGGATTTTATCTGGTTCCTAGCCCTCTGGTCCCTGGTACTCTCTTTCTAACCTCTGCTTTTTTTCCTCAATGAAGTAAGCATCTTTGTTCTACTATATAATTCTGATATGATGGTTCTGCCTTGGAGACAGCTAACCAACCACAGACTGAACTCTGGGAAACCATGAGCCTAAACAAACCTCTCCTTCTTTAAATGGCAAGCATTGGGTATTTCATTCCAGCAACAGAAAACCTAATACATCTTTCCTCAATAACTTGCCTGACTTGTACTTGGGAGGAGACCTAAAGCCTTTCTTTTTTCCTTCCTTAGCTTTCTCCTTGTTCTTTCTCATCTCCCTTCTTCGTAGCTCCTCTAAGGTCAACAGAAGGGAAAGCCACTTCCTACAAAAATTGTCCATGTTGGGTAAGTAGTCACATACTGGTGCTTGCGTGGGGTTTTGACTGCTTTCTGTGACTACTCTCCTCACCTTCTATATATACCTCCTACTTCAGCATTAATTTCATAGTCTTCATAGCCTGGTTCACCTCATTCCAAAAGGACACTTTCTAGGCAAGGAGACTGCAATAATTCCTCCAACTCTACCTTCCCAATGTTGCTTTGTCTAATAAAAACCCATCTTCATATGCAATATGGTGAAAGTTGAGCTTGTCAACTGCTGAATACCTTTTTTCCTTGCTTCACTTTCTTGATATGATTTGGCAAATCTACTTTTACCAAGTTCTCTGTTTGCATATTCAGATACTACCAAACCTAGCACTGTGGTCTGCTCTGAAAGGCCTGGAGGCTGCTCAGCAAGCATCTAAATGGAAAGTGAGATGCTAGTCTCTCTCTGCTATCATAACACTGATCATTAGTTGAAAACTCTTCTCTCTTGGCTTAGGGTAAAGATGAGAGTACACTCTCCTCTCTCATAGCAGTTGGAGAAGAAACATCTCAGTACTCTTACAGGGCCGTTTGCAAGATGATTGTCTATAATCACCTCCAAAATCAATAATCATCTCTAATGTAGGGTATAACTATAAGAGAGACTTGTACTTATAGATCAATTTTGACATCTTTTATTACATACTACATAGTCCTGTCCAACATCACATTTTAGAACATTATTAATTAGCATTAATATCATTAATCATCATTTTCTACTGTTAGTAGCAATTTCTTCTGATAATTGGGAAAATACCATTCAACATCCTCATTTCTAATGATGGTGTCTGGAAGATTAGCAGCTCAGGGATGACAATTTCCCACCAAACTCATGGGTCTAAAAGCCAGAAGTAGACCTTGACAAAAATTCCAACTTTATAGAGATTCCATTCTAACAGCAATGACTATTACAACTATACAATGGAGTCTACCAATCATACTTTGTGTACTTAAAGAGATATTTAAGAGGTACCTTTGCTATAATACTGCTATTAAATTAAAATAGACAGCTCTGTGAACACTTGAATGAAATAATCTTAAATTTTTACTTGATTAAAGAGCAATTAGAACAGATGCTAAGCTACCTGCAAGGAGAAGAGTACTTTAGGATATTTATGATTTTGTTGAGTCTCTTTAGTTATTTAAGATACCTGTTCATTGGGCATTTTTTTCCTCAGTGATCTGATTTCAGGGTATTAAAGAGTAACAATAAGAAACTGTATTTATTATACTACAGTGTTGTACTGCATGCTACCATTTTCCTATATAGTCTTTCAATCAGTTCCCTCAAGGATTATCAGTCCTATAAGATATTTTAGGATATTTTGCTGAGTCTACTATAGAGAGGTTGCAGAAGAGTCACTAAATCAAATGCCTATGTTGTCAAGCAGAAAATATAATGCAGGATATAATGCAGTGGTAAATAGCAGGGACTGTGGCAAGCCTGCTACATTAAAATATAAAAACTGCTACTAAATGCCAAATAACTTTGAGATACAACTGCAAAGTTACCTAAACATTTGATTTTTGATGAAAATTTGAGAATACAAATTGTTAAATCTATTAGTTCTTTTAAACATTGCATCAAATTTTTTTTACACTCAGATGCAGCCCAGATTTAGATACTGTAAGAGCTTTGGGGAATGTTGCCCAAACACAATGCATTGTGGAGGAGCACAATTTCTTAGAAGTAATGTGATCACAGCACAAATCATCCCCCCCCCCGAGTTAAATCAGTCATTAAAATCTAGTATACTCTCAACAGCGACAAATCAACGATAAGACTTGTACTTGGCACCTCAGTTTGAGAACTAAGCCATGGAAACTGGTCAAATATAATACGTGGAGACATCTAAGGACCCTGAATTGTGAAGATAAAGTGGAGTATCCTGTAGCTCATCTTGACAAGGCCCTCACTATAACTCTGTCTCTAAAATCTGGGCCAGGGGGCAGCTTTATGAGAGCACACAAAGACATTCTTTGAATTTTCCTCTAATCAAATTTGAGAGTGCTCCCAAAGGAGTCTACTGTGTACAAAACTGTGTTTTTTTCCCTAAAATTGAATTACAGTATGTTTTCAAAGTAGTTGGATTAATTATAACTGTGTACAAGCACAGGATGTTCCCAACTCTTAAGAAATTCGTTGTTCAAAGTCAGTATTGTTCTTATTTTGTTTCTTTTTGCTCATAAATAATGCTAAAGCTGTGGGCTTGTAAGTGGGAGAACAATCCTTCCAATCAATCCCTTTATGAAACACAGCAAAAACTCTCCTATGTAACTATATTGTATGTGCATGTGTGTGGGTTGCTGGGAATTGTAGTGCTGTGTGGTTGGGTGAGGGGAACAGTGCACTGGCCCTGGGTGGACTACCCTATTTTGACCAGAGATTTTACAAGCATAGATTGGACCTCCCCTCTCTCCTAAATGGAAGCTGACCTTCAACTGTTGTCTCTTGATTGAGCTTTAATGGAATCCACATGTTTAGGGCAACATTTAAAGTTATTTTGAAGAATCTTAGGATTCTATAGTACATGACTCAAAAAATACTGTTTTTCAGAACGTACTGTTAAACAAGTCATTGTCTGGATGATCATCTACTAGGAACATTTCAACATCATTAGAATAAATAAAAAATGTAGTGTAAGCTAATTCTTGTTTCCACAGCAATTTCTAATATTGCTGGTGAAACTCCCACTTAAGTCAAAAGTATCCTCGTGTAAAAAGATTTAAAAGTACTCAACTGGTAGCTATTGACCCATTAGGTGTTTTGGGGTTGTACATACATGTTTCAAAAGAATCTACAGGTTTTGGCCCAATCTCAACATCAAAAAATTGAAAGTTGCCTCTATTTACCAGTGATTTAAGACTGATTAAGCATAGCATAATGCTGTTTTACTTAGAGCCAAGTGGTTAGTTTTATTTTTAAATCTTAAAAATTGTACTACATATCAAAAGAAATTTCCTTTTTCTAAAGTCATTCTGGCCATACATTAAAGGTCTTCAGTAATAGAAAATTGTAATGAGTAGAAGATGCTCAGTATTGGGGCTGGGGATTTAGCTCAGCGGCATAAGCGCCTGCCTTGAAAGCAGGCAGTCGTGAGTTCAATCCCCGGTACCGATAAAAAGGAAAAAGACAAAAAAAAAAAAAAAAATGCTCAGTATCTAGTCTTAACGTTGTGTGTGTGTGTGTGTGTGTGTGTGTGTGTGTGTGTGTGTGTATTTGACCCTGTTTTCAGGCCCTGGTTAGAGGTAGTCTGTCCTCCTTGAATAGTCAATTAAGTCCACACCCCAAGAACTTCCCCATACCACTCTGGTTCACTGGGCACTTATCCTAATTGCCCAGGGCCAAGCAACTAGAGACAGGCTTTGTGCCACAGAGCCAAAAGAAACTGTTCAAATAAGCCAATTAGAAATTTGCCTACCCCATCTTACCCTTTCCTTCTAGTAGAAATATTTGTCCTTTATCCTGTCTCTTGACCTCATGACTCATGACCCACTACTCCACCCAGTATTTCCCAGAGTGGTCCTGCATAACCATCTGTATTCTCTCCAGGGAACTGTAGGACTTTTGGGAAAACTGTAGAGTGGTGAGCAGGAGCAAATAGCCTCTCTAAGATTTGAAGTTCAGATGCTAGAATATAGCAACAAGAGGAAGAGAAGAAAGAGAGAAGTGGGTCTTTAGGCTCCAGCAAGGGTTTGAAGTGAGCATTGGAGTGGTCACTAAGAGAGGACCTCAAAGCAGAAGAGGGGGTAGCAAATGGGGATTCTCCCTGAATCCCAGATTGTGGCATGAGAGAGGCAAGCTGAACCTATAGTGACATGATGACTAGGAGTAACTCCAGACGCCTCTAAGGAGAAATGCACCAGTGGAACAGAGCAGTGGACACTGCGGGCTGCAGTGGCTGGTGAGTGATTCTAATTGAAATATCCCCAAAGGAGGACAACTGCAGTTGTCATTTTGGAAAGGGGCCAACTAAACCCAGGACTCAGAGCACCCAAGGGTTGGCTTCATCTAATGGCTACCAGTGACAGGAAGACACACATCTGGAGGAGATACCCAGGGTCAGGAAGCCAAGTTCAAATTATCCAGAGACATTCAGAGTGTTGTGGGCTGAACAACTCAGACCCCAGCCTCATAGCCAGAAACCAAGATCAACCTAAACTTCAGTGGAGCTGAAAGGGCAGGCTTGCTGGGATTGACTACCACCCAGTCATAATTCTGCTGCAGATAGCCCATCACGCATCTGGGCACTGTCTGTTCCCTTTGTCTACCAGTAACAACAGAGACTGTATGGAAGTAACTTTTAAAATTCCTTTTCTTTACTTTTTTTCCTCTCTTGATAGTTTGTTTATATTCTTATGTGATTGTAAATAGTTTCTAATTTTTTGTTGTTTTGTTCAATTCTTATTTTTGTTTCTTTTTTCTTATTTTTCCTCCTGCTTTTTCACCTGTTTCCAAAAGCTGGTGAAAAGTTTCCCATAATCTTTCTTTGTCCTTCAACTTTGCTTCTAATCTCTTTCTCTTTTGTTTTGCTCTATTTTTGCTCTTAAATTTTTTCCTCTCAGGGTAAAATCACTCTATTGAGGGGATATTTACTATATACTATTTTTGGTTTGTTTTAGATTTTGTTAAACAAATCTCATTCATATCATTAAGATAGCAAATGAATAGTTACCACATTTTGTCATTTTTAAAAGAATGTTTGATAATATTGCTATTACTTTTGTCCTTCTTTAGCCAAGGTGACATAATTGTTCTAATTTTGTTTTCCCTTGTATGCTAACACCAAGATAAACTGAGGATCATAAACATACTATAGGTCAGTGCCAAAGAACCAGGGGCTAGGCCAAATAGCAACTTCTCATCTCCAATAAATTGAAGAGGTAGGATCTTGCTATAGACTCAAAAGTCAAAAGCCAGCTAAATCTAGAAGGCATCTTTGAAATGTAGTTATTACCTAAGCAATTCTTGATACTAGTAATAAAGCTATCAACTATAAGCAGTTTACAAGCATCATTGCAGAAACTAAACTAAAAAAAAGTAAAGTCTATGTATTAAGGCTTAGTCCCTTAGCCTGTGGCACTATTGGCTAATGATGGAACCTTTAAGAGGTAAGGCCTAGTGAGTAGTCTTCTATTTGCTGGGTGTGACCTTGAAGAGGTTATTAAGATCCTGATCCTTTTCTTTCTTCTTCTTTCACATCTTGGCCATGCAGTAAATGGTTCTGCCATGTGCTGTCAGCATGATGTGCTGTTTCACCACAGGAACAAAAGGAAGGGGACCAACCAATCATGGATGGAAACTTCCAAAATTATGAATCAAAATAAACCTTTCCTCTTTATAAAATATTTACTTCAGGTATTTGTTGTACTAATGGAAAGCTGACTAACACAAATTGTGAGTAACAGAACTAAAAAATTCTTTCAAGTTCCTATCTCTTGATCTTCTTAGGTCTTACCATATCTCACTAAAGGTAAGATGACAAAGACATTAGTCTGCACCCTTTTAGGATGAAAAAAAAAAGAACTCTAGATTAACTAGATGATACTAGAAGGAATTTATAGAAAGTAAGAGTCACTGGCAAGATACTAAGGAGCTCAGATCCTATTTGGACTCAGAAAATGATGCTGTAAATTACGATGATTTGACATGCTAAGCTGTAAAAATAGTCTTAGAATTAAGGTCTTTCTGATCCTCTGTCTGTCTGTCCATCTCTCATATAGGCACAGAGAATGACTTATTCTGATATTCTCTTGTTTGCTGCAAGACTGGTCCTTATCTTCCACCAATCCCCTGAAATCTCATTATAGAAGAAAAGAATCCTAAAGAACATAGCCATACATGGATGAACTCTTGTCACAAGATTGTCTGCCTCTTGGGTTTACTGAAATAAAAAGAATTTCAAAAGTTCATTTCTATCCCCAGGCCCATTCATTTTCCCTAATGATAATTTACAAACCCTCAAAATTATCTAGGATTATGTATTTAAATGCCCCCCTTTTCCTCCTATGAAGAAGTTTATAAGTGCTGAATTTCATTAGGTATCGGGTAATCACACTCCTGTGGATTTCCCCTGTGCATGTGAAAAAGGTCTGCGTATTTTTTTTCTGTTCATCTGTACGCTGTCATGAACTTTCAGAGAAGCCAGGGGAAGTTTGAATTCCAGTCTTTCAAGCTTCTGAGATCCACCTCCACAGTGATTGGCTGTTCTCTGAGCAGTGCAGGCCTTTTGCCTCTTGTTTGGTGGCTCCATTCATGGTTTATAGTTAGACCCACTGAGGGATTGTTCTCTCCTCTGATTTAGCTTTCCTTGAGCACAAAGAAGGGAGAAAAGCTCAAATTATACAATAATTTAAGGCTTCTTATTGACATTACACATAGAAATAATTAACCAGAACTGGCTAGGGACAGGCCCTGTGTAAAGGACAACTCTCAAACATGCACTACTAGGAGGCAGATGGGGCCCTCCACATGTGAAGAGAAATAAGTCAAAGAAAGCCACAAGTCCAAGCAGACTGTCAAACAAGAGAGTTAGACCTGACAGAGTTAAAAAAAAAAATAGGCTAGTGTTACACTGATCGTTTCAATGAATGTGCTTTTCAATTATTAAGCCAACGTCCTGTAATTAACTCTTAGGTATCAGATTAATAAGACTCACACTGCATTGTCCAATTTTTAAAAGATAAGGCCTCTGAATTAAATGATTAACAGAGTTTATCCACCACAAGTTGAACTAAAAATTATTTCAGTTGATGTAAGACTTAAAAATATTCAAGAGCTCATGAAATTAAATGATGTGTTCTTGAAGTATTTGTAGTCATGTTGTTCGATCAGAGCAGTCTTTCCTCACTGATGTTACTATCAGAATGTCATTTAAGTGAATTCTATCACCAGAATTAAAAAGTAAAAAGTGATAGAGAAGACAATAACCAATGCCACAGAGGTGCTCAGGGATGGTAGAGACCAAAGGTTCTTTAACATGTGATACCTCATAGTCTTGTATCAGCAAAAACAGGCTAGGTTGTAGTGGGTTACCAAACACTCAACACACCTTGGTGGTTTAAACAATAAAGATTATTTTTTTTAGTTGTTCCATACATCCATCATGAGTTGGCTAACACTCAGCTTTTTAATGGTCTCTTGAAAGTCAGGCTAACAGAACAGCCACCACGTAACGAAAGTTCTTAAAATGACTTGCATTTCACTAGTCAAAGCAAGTGTCATATGCAACTTTACTGGCCACATCCAATTTCAGGGAGGTAGAAAAGTAAAGTCTATGATGGGGTGGGCAAACTCCAGCAACAGCCCAGCTACTTGTGTTGATAAATAAGATTTTATTGGAATACAGCCATCCCCATTTTTTAAAATATATTTATTGTCCATGGGTACTTTTGGCATAGAATTGAGTAGATATAACTATCTATGACCCACATATCTAAAGTATTGCCCTTTTAGAAAAAAATCAGGGGCTTTTGGGTTTGGCTTAGTGATGAGCATTTGTAAGTGTGCCCAAGGCCCTGTGTTCCATTCTCAGAACTGGAGAGGGAGAGTGGGAGACAGGGAGAAGAGAGAGAGAGAGAGAGAGAGAGAGAGAGAGAGAGAGAGAGAGAGAGAGAGAAATGAGGAGAGAGACACAGAGACAGAGACAGAGAGAGGAGGGAGTCAGAGACAGTGAGAGAGAGAGAGAGAGAGAGAGAAGGAGAGAAGAGATAGAGATTTTACATGGTTATACTGTAGTAAAAATCTCCCATTGCTAAGGCTTACAAAAAGTAAAATTCTGTTTTCCACTACAAATAGATGGTGGGCTATGGTTCTGCTTTGGCTGCAGAGGCTGAAGGACTATTCTCATCCTGATGTGGCATTCTCATGGGAAAACAAAAAGCACCGCTGAATCCCAACCTTGGCGCTCAGGCATGGGGTGGACAGTTGCACCACTTCTGCTCATATTTCACTAACCGAAGTCACATGGCCAACATTAACATTATTGGGTAGAAAAATGCTCCCCACATACAAGAAGGTATATAAGTCACCGTACTATGCGTAGACTGTGTAATACTCTCACAGAAAATTAGAAATAATGAGGAACAGTAACACTACTGACATTTGCCTCACACACTGAGCAGCGTGGGTGGGCAGCTCCAAAGGCTGGGCACAGCACCTTAAGGAATAACTCTGGTATGCTCAAGTAAGGTCAGTACTGTAAGGAAACTCAGGACTAATAAATAAAAGATGGGGGCCTGGGACAAATCACTGCACTTCTGGGGACATTTTATAGAGGCCTCCTCCACAAATGAGGGAATTAGACAATATGATGATTTTCAAACTTTTTATATTAAGGCATTTTGACATCAACTCTCCTTTTACCATGGTTATTATGAACACACACTCTGCTAAAAACATCATCTTCATTATTTGTTAATCATCATTTACTATATTGAATGGTAAATTCTGAGAAAAGAGTAAATGACAGTACTTCTGTCCTGGGACCACTTGAGCAGATTTGTTCAGGCTACAGGAAGATGAGAGCAGACAGACTAGTTTTAAGGTAATTTTTTTAGAACTTTAGACACCTAGATTGATATTGCAGATAGATACAGTGGGATTGGTATTAATGTCATTAAATGTTAATCACCTGTTACTCTGCGTCTCTGTGACTTAGTCCTGTCTGGTTCACGTCTGTACCCCAAGGACTTAATACATGGTTGATGCTCATCAATTACATCTGAGCTAATGGATACAAGGAATAATGTGTTTTATAATGCTTTAAAGTGATTTTTAAAAATTTTTCTGTCAATCAAACCCACACATACATTTGAAAGTGAAGGTTAAGGGTGTGCATAAGTGAATCATACATGTTTAGTTTACAGATAGTGCTTGATTTTGTATGGACTTGCATTCCTTGCAAAATTTCCCCAAGCCTCCAGCGGCTCTTATTCCTGAACCAAAGAAACACAAGAAAATCTATTCTGTGGTACAATACTAGTGCCACACATTCCTTTAGTTTGGTTTAGTCATCACTAGTGCAATGCCATTGCTCATGTAGGCAGAAACTAGATTTGAGAAATTGGCATGGCTCTCCCTACCTTCAACAACTTTCCTATTGGGGTTAATAATCAGTTTTTAGAAAGATAATATAAAGTTACAAAATCCTTAACTCATAATTTTTTATAAAAAACAAAAATGAAACAGAATTTCAAAACAACATAATAGGAGATTAATAACGGTTATTACATTACATATTACTGTCCTCAAAATAGTTGCTCAGGTTACCAGATACAGGTATGCAAAATTATTAAACAGGCTTTGAGTTCAGATCTCCAGACAGGCTCCATCCCTAGATAAGAGTGAAAATACATGATTGAGCCTATACACTTAAAAACTAAGTCTCGTTTTTGCTATCTGTTTCTTATAACATCCATCCTTAATCCTCACTGTACATCAGTGCCACTTTGTCCAAACTTTTTATATACCACAGGTACTTGCTACAACAAATTATGATTCAATTGCTCAGGTCTGGAAGGTTTTTGTGAGTCTATGTGCATCCAAGACTGAAATCCATTGGCCAACATCCATGAGTATTACTTTCTTAAACTGAATAATTGAAACAGTTTAAATTGGTTTTTTTTTTTTGTCTTTTTGATACAGGGTCTCACTATGTGGTTTAGGCTGGCCTTGGGCTCACTTTGTAGCCCAGGCTGGTCTCCAATTTGCAAAGATCCTCCTACCTCAGCCTCCCAAATGCTTGGATTACAGGAGTGCACCACCACACCGGGCTCAAAACAGTTTAACCTTGAAAAACAGAATATTTTTCCTACCTCTCTCAGATCCTAGAAATTTCTTATACAACTTATTGGATTGTTGTTTTTTAGAGAAACCAGTCAATGTTTTTACATCTGAATTTTTGGTCATTTGATTTACTTCTAAAAGCAAAAGTTCACACCAATGAAAAGCCCTTTCTTATGAATTCAAGGTAGAGGGGTTCAAGGAAAATCTCCATAAGGAAAAATTGTAGGAGAGTTTGTGGGTGTGTGTGATAACCATGAAACAGAAGGAAACACAAGTTTTTCTGGCAGTTTATCTTCCTCCTCACTTGACTCAAAGAATCAGTTCTAACACTTGTCTACAAATCCAAAAGGCCACTGAAAAACACAACTGCAAATGGCTTCCTTGCTCTGCATACTGCTGAGAAAATGTGAATATGAAGCAGACGGGCCATTTGTCAGATTGTATTAGAATATTGTCTTAGTTTATTTTGTGTGGTTGTGACAGAATACCACACACTGGGTCATCTGTACAGGAAAGATGATCTATTTGGCTCACAGTTCTAGAGACTGTGGAGTTGAAGATCAAGGGTTATGCCTGGAGTAGACTTCCTTCCTAGATCATAACATAGCAGAAAGCATCACTTGGTCAGAACAAGACCAAGAGGGTGCTGACCTCATTTTTGTAACAATCCATTCTTGCAATAAACAACCCAATCCCACGAGAATCTCTTCAATAACGATAGCAATCTGCATGACACAGAGCCCTCATCACCTGGTTATTCCTTGTTAGGCCTCACCTCCCAACACTGTTGCACTGGGGATTAAGTTTACCACACATAAGCACTGGGGAACAAATTCAAATCATAGCAGAAGTGACAGAGTTCAGGACACATCACTCCAAACTATGACTATAGGAGATCAAAATATGCCACTCTAAATATGCCTCTTGGGCATAAGGCTCATTTTAGGCTGCTTATTTTGAGCTACTACCTACAGAGGAGAAACCTAAAATGTTACCCTTTGTAAGTTAAATTCATATCTTTAAAGGAAATCTCCATTTCTAAGAATATTTCCCTCTCTGTACCTGGAAGAAAAGGATGAGTAAAACACTAAAAACTTATCAGCTAAAAAGACATGAACTGAAATCTGCATAAAACACCTTATTTTTCTTTACAGAAGCTTTCCTGGCTGTGTCATGGCACACTTTCTAGTAGCAGGCTTTATCCTCACACCCACCTTTTTTCTCATTCCTGTAAACTGTCATATTTAAGCATGAAATCTAAGACATCTTCTGAGAACTGAATTAGAGTTTTATACATTTCTCTAGAATTTCTCCCATGAAGACATGTTAGTAAGTTTTTATTTGACTATCTCTTTGATAATCTGCCTTTTGTTAAAGGGAGACCCATCTAAGAACTCACGAACTAAGAGTTACTAAGGCAAACTGCTGAGCTATGCAGTAGCTAAAAATCTAGTGGAGAGAATTAAAGGGAGAGGGTTGATTAACACAGCCAGGAGGAGTCAGAAAAATATCCCAACAAGATTCAGGAAAGCATAGTTAAGTGGCGTTCAGAACTCTCAAACCTGCTAGATCTTGAATTATGTCTTAAAAACCACCAAAGGATCTTGCAAAATGCAGATTCTTATTCAGCAGATCTGGGGTAGAACCCTAGAATATGAATTTCTAAGAGACACTAGTTTAAGCAAGGCCAAAAGTGAACATAAAAGCTAAATGACTTTTTCCATTATATTCTATTACAACACACTAACTCACATGACTTGGGAAAAAGCAATTTTAAAAATCTTTTTAAATATGTTTCTTAAAATAGCTTCCTTGGTTTACAATAGTTCTCAAACTCATTGATCTTTCTATTCTTATCAAGAAATTTATAGAGCTTTCATTTTGGGGAGTTACACCTAGTGCTACTCACCATATGCAAAATTAAAACCAAAGAACTTAAAACATGTATTTATTATTTAAAATTAACATTTTTAATATAAAGAGAATACTTTAATGAGTTACAACTATTCTCCCAAACAAAAAACTCATGAGGAGACTGGCACTGTTATATTCTTTCCAAACATTTTTACTCTCTGGTTTAATGAACCACAGCTAGATTCTCTTATCTGCCTCCACGCTCCATCTACTATGATGTGGTATCTTGAAAGCTCCACCTTATACAGGACTTGCAAAAGGAAAGTGAACAGGCAAATGATGTCTGGATAATGTTGTGGAAATCAGTGGACATCAACAGAATCCCTGAATAGTTCTCTGGGATTCCTGGAGTCCCCTGGACCCTATTATGACATAGTTTGAATCTTAATATCTTCAAAAGCTCATTATCCCAATGACCCCAAAGAACCCCAAAAGTCATCAGCCATGGCACTAATGGAAGGTGGCAGAAATTTTAGAAGGTGAAGCCCAGTGGAAGCAAGTGAGAGATCCCTGCACACTAGAACCCTGGTGTTTCTCTCTCTGTCTCTGTCTCTCTCTCTCTCTGTCTGCCTCCTTTGCTCTTTGTCTCTGTCTCCATCTCTCTTTCTTGCTCTGTGTCTCTAAGGTCTTTCTTTCCCGGGCAACACGAGGTGAGCTCCCTTCCTGTGCCTCAGCTCAGGGACTACTTTGCCACTCCCCAGAAAACAATGGGAGCAATGTATCATGGACTGAAACCTCTGAAACCATGAGCTCAAAATATTTCCTTTTAAATTGATTCTCCTCAGGTATTTCGTCACCTTGATGGAAACCTAACTTGATGGCTTTCCCTGACATAAATGAGAGTATGCTTAGTATCTTTTCAATGAGTAATACCTTGATGTCGTAAAGTCATAATTTTGGAAATAAAACTGGACACTAACTGTAATGTGGATTTCTCTTCTCTCCCCATCATGTTCCTTTGGAACAAGTGTCTGCAAAAAGCTCCATTCCTTTAAGTTCAGTGATTGTATTTGGTTACCCACATCAAAGCTTCAGAAGAGCTTGATAAAAGACGATCACATAAAGTGTGAGAGAACAGTGAAGTTTTCAATGGTAGAGTTGTTATCAAATAATTGAGTTGGTTACTACAGACCTTGGGTCTGAACTAGATGCTTCTATCAGGTATAGTTTATAGGGATATAAAATAAGAAATATGACTTATAAACAAGACTTTTGGGGGGCTCACATTCCATTTTGGAAAAACAGCATTAGGAAGAAATCTAAGCTGATATGTCACCAAGTACCTCACAGGGACCTAAATGTGTTAGGGCAATTCACAGAGGAGAAAAGGAAGCTAAAGTCATTAGGGCAAATCTTACAGAAGTTATTCTGGGGTTTTAGAAAGGCACAGAGATAGGGAAGAGACGAGAGAGTAGAGACTATGAGAACCCAGAATATTTGATACCCAAAAGGCATTATTTAAAATCCCCTTATCTATTTAACAAAATTATCTTCAGTCATTATCTTCTAATAAACTAGTAATAATAATGTCTAGAAAAGAATAGCAAACCTAAAAAATTCTTTATTAAATTTTAATTTTTAAAAATCAATTGTTATAGTACAAAAAAAGTGGATTAATAATTTTTAATTACATTGAAGTATTCTATGGGAAGGGGCACATAAAAGAACAGTTTTAAAAGCTCATTCAAAGTTAAAAATTTGTACACAGCTGTACACTGCAATATGATAAGCTCTGTTAATCATCTTTACAATTATGTTACTGTTGTTTGAATCCATTCTTTAAGCAGAAGGCAGTGTCATAGGATATAAGTATATAAGCTATATACTAAGGATATAAGATATATTCTATATATTTTAGGCCTAAGATATATTCTAAGTATATAAGCTATATTCTAACATCAAACTCAAGTAATTCAATTTTCATGAGTTTACACTCCATATGCATAGCTGAATCACACGTAAGGAACTGGACTGGAGTTCTTCAAGTTAACTTCCAAGTAGAATACAACTTAATGCATAAGTCATGAATGTACTACTTTGATTATTAAGGCTCAATAATCATTACCATTAGTTCAGAATTCACCACAAAAGAATTTTCATATTAAGTTACTGATGACAAAGCTCAGGACACCTATCTCAAAGAATGGTATCTTGGTGTAACTGAATATTTTAAGTTGATGATATTTGAAAAATTGTATGTGCAGGAAGGATTTCCTGATTTTCCCCTAAAGCACCAGTCATCAGTCCATTATGTGAGAAGTGGCCTCCCTATCCCTGGAGGAAGAGAGAATTCTTATCCTGGAAGACACAGGGATGCAAAGAAGATTCTGAATGCATACAGGCCTTGATGCTTCTCCCAGGTGTTAGTCAGCTTTCTATCACTGTGATAAAGTTAGGAAAAAACAATTTAAAGGATGAAAGGTTTATTTTGGCCTATAGTTTCAAAGGTTTCAGTCCAAGTTTGCTTGGCTGCATTGTTTCAACGGGCCATCAGGACATCAAGTTGAGGAGTACGTGGTGGAGCGAAGTGTCTCACATGCTGTGTGACAGAGAATGACAGAGAGGAAGGGGTCGGGGAAACATAATCCTTAAGGATTATATTCCCATTCCCTACTTCCATCAGCTAGGCCCTGCTTCTTAATTTCCCATCACCTCCAAATAATGCCATTAAATTATGAATTCTAGGTAAAAAAATTTTTTTTGGTCTTTTTTCATTTTTATTGGTACCAGGGATCGAACTCAAGACTGCCTGCTTGCAAGGCCATCGCTTATGCCACTGAGCTTAACCTCCAGCCCCAATTCTAGGTAAATTTATAGCTAATAAACCCTGTCTTGCCAGCGCTTTGAAATGTTTTTTTTTTTGTCTCTTCAATGTTGAGGCATTTGGACTCAGTGCGTTTTGTACACTAGACAACTGATCTATCACTATTTTACCAACATTTAGACAGACATTCCCTAAACAACTAATTCTTATATGCAGAGCTGAGAAGTATTTGACTCAGAGTTTTATAAAATGGAGATCATGTCTTGTTCTTTTAATTATCTGTATTCATTAGACTAATCCTCTATGGAGACGTCATGAGCCAGTCACCTTATATAAACCCTGTCTCTGAACACATGAAACTTTCATGGCATATTTTAGAACTAAATCATAATACCCAGTTTACTACTGTTGGCTCATTTTTTTTCTTCACCTTGACCCATTTTTCTATTTCTTATTTCTCATGAAACCAACAATCACCACACCTAGACTTTACTTCTGGTATTTTCTTATGAAGTTTATCATGTCACATTGTTATGAGTTAGATCTAACATATCCCCAAAATTTTCATATGTGTGGAATGTGATTGGATCATGGGGAGCTATCTCCATTAGTGGGTTCATCTATTAATTAGTTCAGCAGTTAAATGTATTATCGGGAGACGGGGCCTAGTTGGAGATGAGTCACTGGGCAGAGGGGATGACACACATTTGGAGATCAGAGGCCAATGCTGACCTGGAAGAGGAATTCCTATCCATGGTACCACCTTGCTCTCTGCTTCCTGGATGCCTTGAGCACCTTTTCCTCTGCCATGTCCTCCTGCCATCTTGTTTCTGCCTTGCAGCCAAGTGACCATGGATTAAAACCATAAGCCAAAATAACAGTTGTTGGGCATTTTGTTCCAGTAGTAAGAAAATAACTAAGACATACATAAATGTGTGTAGTTTTCTCTTGTTTACATGCCTTTTGTAACAGGGTCATAGCCAATGAATCTAAGATGGGTAGAAGAAAAAATATTATTCTTCCCCTATGCTGACATTATTTAGAATTATTAGGAGTCTGTAATAACAAAAAACAGATTGGCTTTTAGTCTGTTTTAATGTTGATTTAAAACTTTCTACAGGCAATGCTCCATAACTTACTACTGTTATCTGGGGCCAGTGGTACTCAGGCCTCGTGTTGGTTTACTACCAAAGGCTTGGAAACGAGAGTAAGGATGAACATGAGTTAGGAATGTGGCGTGCAAGCATAGTGGAGGTTACTCTAGGCCTAGTACTACCCATGCCACCATTTTATTTTGCTGTCAACTTGTGACTAATTGGCTCATAACGTAGGGGAAGGAGCCAGCGACTGTCATAGGAGGATTGTTATCTTGGAACAGAGTCACAGGCTTCACTGGGAGGCAAAAGAGATGATATCTAGAGATCAGATATAGCTAGTCTCTCTCTACTGTGGGAGGCAGTGTCAGCAAGTTTGACCCCAAACCAGGTCATTTCCACTCTTCAAATAATAATAATTATTATTATTATTATTACTTTGTCTTTTTGAGACAAGGTCTCACTATGCAGTTCAGGATGGCATTGAACTCATTTTGTAACCCAGGCTGGTCTCAAACTCGCAAGGATCGTCCTACTTCAGACTCCCACACGCTGGGATAGCAGGTGTGTGTCACCATGCCCAGCACTCTCTTCAAATTATTGAACCAATAAGATTAAGGAGTGAAGGAAGGTTAGTGTTGGCCAAAAAATTGAAGAATTAATGAGACAGGCTTATATATCAGATTCTCAACTCTAAGAATCCAGACAGTTATAGATAAATAGTTAAAAAAAAAAAAGAGGACAGGCTAATAAAGGGGAGGAATATTTGTGTCTTTTCTGGAATTGAGTGGAGAGTTTTGCAGGAATTCAGTCCTTATCTCTTCTTTGCTCACTTCATGATTATTTCTGGATGTCTCCATAGCAAGTGGCAATTGTTCTGGTGAGGGGGAATATCATTAAGCATGCATAGGAGATTATAATGAGTTAGAAATTGTCTGGTGGTCACTGGGGCAGCCATGTTAGATTCGGCAAGTTTTGGCTAGCCTACTTAAAGAGGAACCTCTGGACTATAGATATCCTGTCCTAAGGGACCACGCAGAAATTCAGCTAGATATAGTAGGGAATGCCTGGGGAACAACAGGGAAAGGTGAGAAGCACATGCTAAGGAACTGGCAACATTCTAATGATAGGCAGGTGGTTAAACATTAGCTAGCCTGAGGATAAAGGGTGTCCAAAATAGTATGCTCTGCCAGTTGAAACTAAATGAGGAAACAAAGACCTCACTGTATCATATATTTATGCTCACGTATTAGGTCTCAGATCCAAAGGCAATCCCACAGAGCACAATGACATTTTAAGGTTATACACTGTGCAATTCATAATGGCACAGAGCTGTCTATTTCCAGAACAAAGCAAACAATGCACCTGATTGCCATAGCTCATGAACAAATGATATCAAAAAGAGAAACATTCTTTAAAGACCCTCTTACCTCGGGCTGACATCTGATTTAAATGAGAACTTTTTCTTTTGTAAATTTGTTTTGTAAGTTTTCTTGGTATTACTGAAGCCCCAGAGGAAATACTGATCATCTGCAAAGAGGGAGGAAGACAATTTGCAATTCCAGAGTAACCTCTATTAAAAATGTTGATAAGTATCATAATCACCACAGAAACTCATGTGCATAAAAAGTTATATCCAAACTCCTGCTTAGTGCAGATGCCTACATGGCACTGCCTGTCTTCTTATTTAAAGGCATAAATCTCTCTATACCTGTCCACAATAAATTCACTTTCTTCAAGGCCACCTATGTGTCTTGATTCAATTCTTCCATCAAAGACACAAAGGACTGAGAATTGAGTTCTTGTCCTTTGCAGCATCAGGACCCTGCTTCCAGGTGACACAAAATGCCATGCGAGATGGAAGGAAGGCATAGAAAGGACTCATGACATGGGTGGTAAACAGAATTTACTCAGGCAGAGATGAGAGTAAAGAGAGAAATTTATTCAGACCAGAGTAGGCTGTCAAGGAGGTTAGCAGGAGAGCTTCTAAGAGAAGAAGCATGGTGAGAGATTGGGATTTTTATGACTTTGAAAATACAGTAAAATCATTCAGGCAGTGTTATGGTTGATACACTGTGTCAATCTGAACAGTTAAGAAGTTTAACTAAGAGACTCATCAAGGAGCCACGGTTCTTACTTTATAAATATTCTCATCCTGTGCAAGAGGAGACCACAGAGATTTTGTGAGTATTATACCCGCCCTAGAGGTGGGGTGGTCTGTGTATAATATAAAGGAGGAAAACAGGATTGCTTTTTGTTCTGGCTACTTTTGCTGGCCACTGCCTTGAAGTGTTGCCACTGCCTTGGAGCCCACTGATTATGGATGGAAACCTTCACAAACAGTGAGCTAAATAAACATTTCCTTCCTTCATTTTGGGTGTTGGGTATTTTTCCCAGCAATGAGAGAAAAGTAAAGAAGACAGGTAGCAAAATATGATTACCTTAATAATGTATTTTCCTGGACTATTTAGCAACAGTAGATGTTCAGAGAGTACCTGGATGGTGCCTAAAATTATATAAATATATCTACAGTTGCAACTTTCACATGACCATTTCCTCTGGCTAAAAGGAGACCTTTTAGCTTTCAGTAAAGACTATACCTGCTCTCCCATGCCCACACCAGCTTGTCAGCAGGAGGGAGAAAGCAAGCAAGCAAAAATTACTGCCTGAGTTCCACATCCTGTCAGATCAGTGGCAGTGTTAGATTCTCAGAGGAGCACAAGTTATACTAGGAACTGTACCTGTGAGGAAATGGAAATACTAAGGAATCTAGGTTGTGCTTGCCTATTGTTTCTTTGAATCTTCCCAAAATGGTCTCCCCTCTTCCATCAGTGGAAAAATTATCTTCAAAAAACTAACTCTGGAGCCAAAACTAATCTCTGGGGACTGCTGGTCTATACATATTTTCTTTTAGACAGGATAAGGTGAGACTAGGACATACCAGAAGGAATGAATGGGTCATTGCTAAAAGTTTGTTACTATCAGTGTTTCTATCTTCTGACCACCTAAGAGAGCTTTAACCAGAGTTCTGCTGGGAGAGGGTTTTAACCACTTTGTTCATGGGCAGCCACTACGCTAAAGTAATGGGCAACCAGGTGGTTGGCATAAAAAATGTGGGTGGGTTGCTAAGAGACGTAGGTAAGTAGACACCTGAGGAAAGTAACAAAAGTGTGAACAGAGCATCTCCAAATTAAAACAAATTATTAGATAAATGAAAAACAAAAGACCTGGGGCACAAGCTAGGAATTTTCATGGAGGTCCTTCCATACCTCACATTCCATCTCAATCATGTTCCCTGCACTTTGGTCATCAGTGTCTCTTAGGGAATAAGCAGAACCTTCAGGATCTTGCTGGGTTTGATATGGTTAGCTGTTCCTGGGAAAGTACTTTTCAAATTTGCTAAATACAACTACTATTCTATCTTCTATATATAATTAGTCACTGATTTGAGCCAACAAAAATGTTGAATCAAATTTAAAGTAAAGCTTTCAATAAATCTTCGGAGAGCAAAATTTCTGGCCCCTGAACTCACAGGCCATTATATTTCTGATAGAATGAATTGTATTCTCTTTAGACCATCTTCATAGCTCTAGAACTTAAAAGTCACTTTGTCCCAGACTGAAGAGGGGAATCAGTGACACCAGGTACTGGGGGTTTGAAGGGGGAGAAAAAAGGTACTTTTCTGAGCCACTGTAGGAAATGTTTATATGCTCCCTTCCTCAAATAAATTGAAAGGAACAAGGTGGTTCTCTGGGAACCCTACATGTTAAATCTGAATGAAAGAGAGTTATGGATTGAAATGGAAGTAATCCTCTCATCCTAGTGACTTACGTCTTTAGGCAGTGAGTAGTGTGTGCTGCAAGGATGTAGTGGAGAGTTTAGATGTATCGCTTTGTCATGTAGAATGGGCCTTTGTTTTAAGATAGGCAGTCCATCTTCTCACCTGTCATGCCTTTCAATTGTGCATTATTCACACAACTGGTGGAAAATATTCAAATCAAGGGCGGCTACAAAGGTCAAGATTCAGGAACTAAGATTTGCTTGAATAACAGCCTGGACAATTTATTTCTTAAGTGAGTTTCAAAACTAGGAGGAATTAATCTAATTTTCATCCTATATGTTTATGATCATTTATCCCAAACAGTAAGACACAGAAGTTCTAAACATTTCCCATGACTGTGATCTAAACTAAATGAACTTGGTGCTGAGAGGTATGTAAAAACTGTTTGAAACCCATAGCTAAGTTCAACTCTCCCATCCCCATTTGGTAGTATCCATTTTTTTTTTCCTAATTTGTCTTCTAAAGTACTGTAGATGTCAGTTCTAAGCAAATATATTCATATCTGTGATAAAACTTATTCTTGTGATTTTCTTTCACTCTTTCATTCTTCTATATAATTTCTTCCTGATAATTTACCTATTACAATGGCAGAAAAAGCCATGAATCCTAATCCTCAGCATAATTTAAGGTGAAAAGTGTATTCATCATTGAGCACATTTATTTGTGATATAAAGTACAGTGTACAGACTGACTCAGACCCCCCAGAGTTGGTGTGAAGTTTTATCTCGAAGTGAAACATATTAGCTGCTGATGATACAGTAAGGAATCTTACCTAACCTCCTCTTATAAAGAGAAACTATTAAGTAAACCTCCAAAACACAGCTGTCATTAACTTTGCGATGGTTTGAACGTTCTTGCCAAAATTCAAGTTGGAATTTACTGCCATCATGATGTTAAAGAGGTAAGATCTAAAAGAGGGGAGTAGGTCATAAGGGTTCTCACTCATGAGTAGATTATTATTCTAGGAACAAATCTGTTACTGAGAGAGTGACTTAGTGTGGCCTTACTGTATTTTAATGCAGAAGGTAAAATTGAGGCTGATGGGTCACTTCCTTCCACTCACTTAAATTTGGGGAATACCCAAGGGCTAATCCCCCCACTTTGTCCTAAAGCCTACTATTCAAAGGTAGAGATAAAACATGCACTGGCCAGATCTTCCTGCATGACTTACAGTAACTTTCTTTACTTAGAGTTCATCGAAGATACATGCATATTAACTACCACTCATACATTTACCTATAACAGAGTGAATTATGGGAAAGGACACAGATGACAGATACAGTTTCATGATTGTCAATCACATTGCCAATCATGTTCTGGAAGATCCAGTGGAGAGGTACCCTAGGCCCGGTGCAAGATTTTAAATTCTTATCCTCAAGCACTTGCACTGCTTTCCTTTCTGCCAGCAAGACCCTATTCACTCTGAGTGTGCCACTGCCTAATTAAACTTAAACTTTGCTTTTTGTCACCATTGCATGCCATATTCAATTACTGTTTGTCATGCAAAAGGTCTTAGGAACCCAACCAGAACTCCATCACTTGTAATAGTTTGAATGTGTCTTCTAAGGGTTTATATGCTGGAAGCGTGGTCCCCAATGTGGTGGTATTAAGAAGAGGGGAACCTTTACGAGTTGGGAAGTATTAGAAGGTAACTAGAGTGCTGGGGGCCCTGTACTCAGAAGGAATGCTGGTCTTTTGGAGGGAGCTAGCTAGTTCTTATGAAAGTGAGGCTACCCATCTGGCCTCCTCTGCTTTGGCTGATTCTCTTTCTGTTTTTCTGTCATGTAGTAATGCAGCCAAAAGGGCCCTCACTAGGGGCTAAACCAAAACAAAGACCCAATTTTGGATTTTCATTCTTCAATACTGTGGGCTAAGTCAATCTTTATTCTTTACAAAGTACTAAGCCTCAGATATGCTGTTATAAAAATAGAAAAAGCATTAATTGTTATACTAAGACGCTGAAAAATTAAAATAATTGATTAAAAGATAATTAGCAAAAATAGTTAGTTAAAAGGATAGTTATTAGCAGTATTGTCATTCTGTACTGAGTTCGTTACCCTAGTAACCAAGCACCAACCACATAGTTATAGATTAACTGACCACGCTGTTATGCTGTTCTATAAGCTTCGCCCCCCCCCCCAAGTAACCTGTGTGCTGTGTCAACCTTTGTTCCCCCTTGTAAGAGACAAATGATGTTGTGTCAACCATTGTTCTCTTTATGAGAGACAAATGTTCCTGGAATTGGCAGACCAAGGGCTATGAAGTGGCTAACCACCCACTGTGAAATGCCTCACCTCAAGCAAAGGGTAACAAAGGCCCACCTTGTTTCTGTTTCTCATCACTATGTACTTAATGATCAATGGGCTAATCATAAATGAACTATAAAAATCAGTCAAAATTGTAACTCAGTTACACAGCTTTGCAAATTCCATCTGTACTGTGTCACTGGGCCAGCGAAAATAAAAGCGCTTCTTCCTAAAAAATGATGTCGTTTTGCCCCACCTTTTCCATCTCAGGGGTTTTGCCCCATTTTTCATCTCGGGGGCCTTTTTGGGGAAGTACAACATTAATATAGGACTATTTGCCCCATCTCCATATCACGAAGGCTTGATGATCTCCCAATGCATGGTGAAAATATGAAATCCTTTGCCAGATTCTGGCACCATGCTATTATTGGCCTTTCTAACTTCCAGAACAATGAGTCCAATAAACTTCTATTGTTCACAAATTACCCAGTTGTCGTATTCTGTTAACAGTTATAAAATAGAAAGATGCAGCTGCTCTTCAAGGGAGTTTCCTGAAAATTCAGCTGCCAGAAAGACATAATTTCCATTTTCATTAGCATTGCAAGACCCAACTGAACCTAAATTCTTTTTCACTGAAGCCTGAACTGCTGCTCCCTCTCTGCCTTTGTTAAATTTGTATACAAATACTTGTCTCTGACTACTCAGTGACTTACCTTGTAGTGAGCAGCCCTTCCCTGAGTGTATAAATGAACTTTTCTCTTATTAGTTTGCCTCCTATCAATACATTGGCAGGCCCTCTCACAGCTGAACCCAAGTTTCTCTTCTTAACAAAAGCAAAGTGAAACTGAATTAAAAATAAGTCGGACTTGTGCTGGCTTCAGCAGCACACATACTAACAAAAACAAGTCAGACCTTGTTATTCTGGAATGTTGCACCTGTCAAATTTCTAAATTCAAAATTATAAAGTTAGCAAGAGAATGGTACTATCTTATTAAATATATTAAATTCTGTGACTGCAATGACATAGGTACTCTGAAATGCCTTTAATGGATTGGAAATTGGCACAGTTTTCTGGAAAGTAATTTTTCAGTATATGTCAAGAGCTTTAACAATGTTCTTTAGGCATGAAATTTTCATTTCTCAGGCATCACAGGCAGTAATAAGATGCTTTCAAATATTTATCTAAAGAACCACCCAAACACTATATATTTATTATTTATAAGAACAAAATTATAACCAATGTAAATGTTCAATAATAAAGATCAGTTAAAACTTTAAGGAGTAAAATCCAACCATAAAACTGTGATGTAAATTATGTGTTGATTTATGTGGTTGGAAAGGAATCTAGAAGGAAGTATCTTAAAATTCACATAGTTCTTTTCTCTAGCCTAAAGAATTATAGGTGAGTTTTTTCTTCTTAGAATAAAAAAAAAGGAAAGGACCAAGTTACACATAACCGGTCCAAAATGTACCATAATCACCAGATTATGGTATTCTGAGGTCCTGCGTTCTTCTTCTAGAAATTCTTTCCAAGTTCATGTTGTTCTGAATAAGAACTAGACAAAACAAGCGAAAAAGTTAATGAGGTTTTAAAAGTAGGAGATGAATGCTTGGCAGAGCAAGTGCAGGTCAATTAAAGTAGGAAAAGAAGTTATCTCTGCAGAGTGAGAGTGGACTACTTGGAAAGAGAGAAAGGACACAGTGCTCATGAGGTTAATGGCCAACGTCATCTAATTTCCCACTCCTCAGGCTGATGTCAGATCTAGACCACCTTGTCAAAAACCTGCTTGATTTTATACCACAAGAGTTAAGATAGCATTTTCTGATTGGTCCCAGGCACAGGGTTTGGAAACTTTTTGTGCATGTGTCCTGGATGTCTGTAATCAATAAAACTGGCTCTAGTCTCCTGCCTCAGTCCCAATTAGCAAAATTGTCCAGGCAGCTGGATCAAGAGATAGGGAGAGGTTTAAATCATTTTTGAAATTAAGCATATGGATAGGGTGTGTAGGTATTTGTTACACACACAGATTCACTGACATCTATATTTGACCAACATTGTTTGAGTTTCCACTATACATAAAATCCTAAAACAGAACTTTTCTTTTCAGTCTACTCTGTTTTTATGGTTTAGTAAAGGCAAAAAGTTAATTGCTGGAATTAACCACAAGCTGTCACTGAATAAGCTACATCTTTTCATACTAACCCATATCTATAATATCTAAATATAAGATAGAAATTTCTTCAGCCAACCTCCGAGATAAGATTTCCATAAGGAAAGGAAATACAGTTAAAAGCTCAGCTCTCAAACAACCTTTCAAGGGCAAAGTGCTCAAAATAAAAACTCTTATATGGAAATGGAAGTTAAATATTTATTATTTCTAATTTTAAATACAATTTAAAATTCTCCTGAAGAATTGTCTACTACAATAATTTTATATTGATACAAGTAATAACAATAGCAGATTTAGGAACTAATAATGAAGCTATACATGTAATTAACAGCTCAGAAGAGTTATGTTTCTGATCAGTTTCTCCACTGTGAAATGGATCTCCATATAAATGAAAGTAACTTATAACAGCCAAAATTATATTCAATTCCTGGTACCAAAAAAAAAAAAAAAAATCAAAATCAGAACTGCATTTAAACTTAGATTTGCACTGAAGCCTCCCAACACTTATCCTGGGGAAATTCTTCCACTGCAAGCTTTGCCAACTAGCTACTTTGTTAACAGTGATGAATAGGGAAGACAGAGTTAACTCTAGCTGTACTAAAGTTGGAGGAAGGAAATTATGCTTACTAACAAATTTCTCTCAAACTGACAATTCAAGATTCCCTAGGAAATGTCAAACATCTTAGGAGAAGGGTGTAGAAATATAAGGACAATTGTACTACCCCAAGTGATCTGTTTTACAATAAAATACTCCAGAATCAATGGTGAGTTTTATGTGTGTATGTGGATTCATGTTAAGCCACTCCAACAGTTACTAGTTAATTTGTAGTCTCAGCAGGAATCTGCAGATAGTGATGTTACGATCATCTAGCAGATCCATGTGGTGTTCAGGCTTCCAGAGGAGGCTTCTCAATCGTTTGAAGTCCTCCTATGTAAAATTGCACCAGAAAAGTTACTAGTTAGTGTAAAGAGATATTAGAAATGATTATCCAGTGGTGAAACAAGAGATGTGAGAGGTGTGTGGACAGGCTGGAAACCTCAGTTTGCATGAAATGGATGTTAGGTGTGGAAAGGCTAACAAACGAATTCTCTCAGGGGAAAGCTGAGATCCAAAAGTTCATTTAGTTTTCTGTCCCCTCACTTGGAGAACTCTGTCTTGAACCAGAAAGTATCTAGCTCTGCCATCAGATTATGGTCAAGAGAGGGACTCGCTGGAGTGCCTAAAACTTTGGGGACAGGCTATATGAGTGTTGCAGGCATAATGCATGAATTTCGTTGTTAAGAAGTATTTCTGTGTGTTGCTGAATCAGGTCTGACACTGGCTTTCATGGTGACAGAGCTGCTGGTGGACTGATGGTACATAAAGAAAAACTTTCGGACTTTACACCTAATTTCTCTCATTAGAGATAACTAAGAAGCGCTGGCAAGAGCTGCCAGATTGTCTTAGGTCACTTCTCAAAACCTGCCCTTCCAGAATTCCTATTTCATACACAGATAGCAGAAATCTAACATTAAGAAACCAAGGTAATTTTGAAAAGAAAGAAGTTCTTAAATTCTCAAGACCAAGAACTTAAATTGTAAGAGCCATTAGTTTTTCTTGTTCATCAAAATACAAACCAGAAACTCTTTAAGACCATGACTATGGTGCAGAGCTGGTGCTTGGGATGGAAAGCACAAACACTTTCAGTCTGGCCCTTGGATAGCAACAAAGAGCAAAACTGGGAATCTGAAAACCTAGGTTCTGATTTAGCTCCTACAAAGAAATAGCCAGTACCTTAACTTCTCAGCTTCTCTTCTGTGACTAGCTTTTGCCCTTTTGGAGCCTTATGGAGTTCATACAATAACAGATAGAGAAGAAACATTCTGGCTCACTGTAAAGTCCAGTATGCTGTGTAAGTTTGTGCCAGGGTAATAAACATTGATTACAATGTGTAGACCTTATTTTAGACTACAAATTTAACAGGTTTCAAAGGTAAGCAGAAGATGTATGCCTACAAAATGACTTGTGCATATAGCATTGTTATAGTAACTTCAAAATGGAAATAGCCAAGGTAACCTATAGGTAAACAGATGTTAGTATTCTATACTAACTATACAGATTCTATATTAACTATACAGATGTTAGTATTCTATATTACAGAAAATCACTTAGCACTAAAATTACTGAAACAGACACATACACAAGCATACACACACAGGTGAATTTAAAATATATGCTGAGTGAAAGAGGCTTATGCAAAATAATATATAATGTGGGCACTTTCATTAATAGTATAAGAAAGTTCTAGAATAGGTTAAAATAATCCATGTGGAGAAACTTCGGAGCATTGGTTACTTCTGTGTGTGCAGATAGTGTAGAACTGACTAGGAAAAGGCATTTGCATCAATATTCTAGGTGAAAATAAAGTCTATTGCTTCATTGGGGATTGGAATTACAGAGGTTATACATTTGTCAAAACTCATTGAATAAAAACTTAAAAATATGTATGTTACAATATGTTAATCCTACCTAAAAATACATTGAACTCCACTTCATGATATGTATTCTGATATGTTTAGTGGTGACATGTACTGATTTCTAAAATACATCAAAAATAGGATAGAGAGATAGATATGGATAGTGGTAAAGCAAATATAGCAAAGTATTAAATGAAAATGTAGGCAGTGGGTACATAGGTATTCACTGTGTTATACTTTACACATTTATTTGAAAATGCTCTTAATAATGTGTTAGAAAAGTCCCTAACCACCCTCCCTTTCATTCTGCCAAGCAATTTTAAGATATTAAGAAAATGAAACTGATAAACACAGCTGCTAAAAGAACACATTTTTCAATACATCATGAACATTGCATTGTCTACAAATCTTGCTTGCTTGCTTTAATTATTGAAGAAAGTATAAAACTCTCTGGTAATATCTTCATTTGATTTGGAACAAGGTATTATTTTAATGGCCTTTACAAAGACTTAGAGAAAATAGTTCCAATTTCTAATACAACAAATACAGCACAATTTCTACAAAAATGTATGTATCCATATATCAAAAGGATATACAATAAGCAATACATGAGTAAAAATTTTGTAGGTTGTAATCCCAGCAGTTGGGAGACTGATTTCAAATGGGATCTTGTGTTCAAGACCTGCCTGTACTATATGGTAAGATCTTGACTTAAAACTAAAAAAATGAAAACAAAACTAATTGTGGGTAAATCTCCATATATATATATTTCCATCCATTGATGAGCTATTAACAGCTAGAAAATTGGTAGACTGCATATTTGAGTCGTATCCTGAGTTTGGAGCTACAAAAAGCAACTGAACTAATTTATTTTCTAATCCGTATCAAAGTCTAAAATGAAAGTGGCTACAACCAGCTAAGTGTTGTTGCCTTTGTATGTGACACTGCAGATAGAAATACATACAATAAAAATGATAAGTAGAAATTATGCACGATTCATCTGGCTCCACATAGTACCTTCAAAGATATTACAAATGGAATAAATTACTCAGAAAGGTTTATTTCAATTATTCCACAGAAACACCTGGAACATTCTTGTGTCTCAGTGTGTGTCACCAGCTCCAATAGCTACCAGACCAGGCTGGTTCTTTAACTTTAAAAAATTTTTAAATTTTTTTATTAGTACTTGTTTGCAGTACACATAGCTTACAACAATCTTGGGGAGCAGGTACATGTGCATAACACAACTCACTTCTTTTTTTACTTCCTTTCCCTACCTCACTCCTCCCACTCTCATTTTTAAATTTCACTTTCCCTATTTTCATTCTTGTGGATGTTATTAATCATAGCACATGCTCATGGCATATGATGTTTACATTTATTGAAGTTACTAAGTTTCTATAGAGGCATAAATTTATTCTACTTATTTCGTCTTCCACTTCACTTCACCCCTTGCTCTTGGTCACTTGGACACCTTCCCATTTGCAAGAGATCATCACTTTGTCTCCTTCTACCCATCTTATATTATTCTCCTTCTTTGTACTTTCCCTTGATCAAATGAGGGATCATTTGGTATTTAAGCTTACATGTCTGGTACACTTCATTCAACATAATAGTTTCCAGTTGCATCCATTCTCCTACAAATGTCTCAAATTTTGTTCTTCAAGAAGAGGTAGGAACATAAGTCCCTCTAGCAGATTCTTTGAATTTTCCTTTGATTAATTGGATCATCTCAGATTTCCTCTCCTCCACTTCTTTGCCAAGCTGAGGTACAGTTCTTAGTGTCAGAAAGGCCTGGGATTAAACGCTTGACCATTCTTCCAGCCAACACATGTATTTTACTTGCCTACATCAACCTTCTGCCACACATACTATTCCAGCTCCTGGGAGTAACATAGTGAATAAAATAAAGTCCTGTGCTCATAAAATTTAGATTCTAATGGGG
Organism: Cavia porcellus; assembly: GCF_034190915.1. Lineage (NCBI taxonomy): Eukaryota > Metazoa > Chordata > Mammalia > Rodentia > Caviidae > Cavia > Cavia porcellus. The sequence continues at coordinate 29,750,620 of NW_026947514.1, forward strand.
AAAGTAGACCATAAATAGATAATGAAAATAAACAACCAATGGAAAATGATGATAGGATCTAGAGAAAACAAGGTAAGGCAAACCAGTGGGACCTAGTTTACTAAACTCTAAAAGTAAGACCTCGCAGATAGGAGATGGGGCAACAATATGGTGACTTCTCTCTTTTTTCTTTTTTAAAAACCCTTTCCCAAAAATCTGGGAATGGCACAATAAATTTTCTCTGCAGTGCTTATAGTCATAAATCAAAAGTAACAGACTGCATCATTCTATCACTGGGACAAAATATTCATACTCAGAAGTTAAAAGAGAGGTTTACTGTGGCTCATAGTTTCAGTTCAGGGTTGACTAGTTCCAAAGTAGGAACAGCAGGGTGGAAGGGCTGGTGGAGAAAGTTGTTCAACTCAGCTTGACTCCATCCCCTTGTGCAGCCAGGGGACATAGAGAGGAAGGGCGAGCCATGACGGGGTTACCCCCTTTCAGATCACTTCCCCAGTCTCTGGCCAGGTTCAATTCCTAACATCACACTCAATGGATTAATTCACTGCTAAGTATAGCATCTCCAAGACTTAATCATCTTTCAAAATCTCCACCTTTGAACAGGTAAGATTTCGGGGGGACATTTTAGATCTAAACTGTAGCATGGACTAAAACAGTGATATGTAAAGATAGCAGCACAAGTGAAGATATTCTCAAAGTAACATTATAACTTAATGAAGACCCAACATTAAAATGTCTAAAGAAAGGACACAGCAGCCCAGTCAGGTGATGGTCAGTGAAAGCCTTGGATCTGGAATGTTCTCCAAGGCCCATGTATTGAAGGTCTGGTCCCACTCTGTGGCACTATTGGGAGCTGGTAAGACTTTTAGGTGGTAGGCCTAGTGGGAAAGTTTAGGTCATTGAAGAAATGCCCTTAAAGGAGATATTGGGACCAAGACCTATCCTTTTTCCTCTCTTTTGTGTCCTGATTGCCATAAGGTGAGCCAGTTTGTTCCTCCATGAGCTACCCACCACGAAGCGTTGCCTCACTGTGGGCCCAAAAGCCATAGGGCTGACTGACTATGGAATAAAACCTCTAAAACTATGAGTCAAAATAAGCATTTCCTTATTTTAAGTTGATTACTTCCGGTATTTTGTTATAGAAATGGGCACCTGACTAACAGTCAGTGTTGGAGGGCCTACAAGCAGCGACTGAGAGTTGCTGGACAGGTGGTTCCTCCCATCCCCACTCTGTGACCAACCATGACCTCCACCCTCAGAGCCTGAAGGTTAGCTTTGCAGCTGAGACTTTTATAGGCCTAAGACACTGTCAATGTGAACCCTAATTCAGTAACCTGTACTAATTAATGTTCATAACCGGTGTTTTATTCTCATCTAAGATTGCCACCACATAAAATGCATTAGTCACAAAACATATACATCTGGTTCCCAGGAATTTTTCTTTTGACACACTGTAAAATAACCAGCTGGCATTCCTGTTTTGTGCACTAGTCCCTGGTGTACATGAGTCAAGATAGTTCTCCAGAGACCTACCCACTCACCACAGGTTACACAAATCAGAATATGTAGCATCTTGCCAAGGGATCAACCCTTCTTAATTGCCTGCCTTCCTCCAACAGCAAAAAGGAAGGACTGGAAAAATCAAAGGCAATGTGTGCCGATTTATTGGAATGTGGAGCATAGTAAAGCTCACTATGAGCTGTAAGCCACACAAGGTTTTGAGGATTCTGCTTTCACCATTTCTGAACAATGAACATGGTCTCAAATATAACACAACCCTGGCTGTCCATTCCTTAATTAATCTAAGTTGTCTCTCTTGAGTGCTGGATTTGGAATCTCTCTATATCAAGAATGCTTAGGAAGGCCTCTAGCCACTCTGGTGTTTACATTATTCCCCCAAAATGCCCTGGTCCTAAAGCCACAGCCTGCCCTCTACAGAGCCTTGTTTAGCCAAAGCCCACATCATGGGCAGAGGGCATCACTCTGAGGCCCCATCTGGTAGATAAGGCTGTCGGCTTCTAGTCTGTTTCATGCAAACCTGTGACCCTCTTCCTTCTCTCAAATTGAGGGGCTCTAGTCACCATATACATTAATTTATAACCAACCCTACCAAATATGTATAAAATAGTTAACAGAAAATAGTATTATAAGCATTGCACTAATAGCAAGTATATAAAGAATCAATCTAGACCTTTAGAATTTAAACCTAAGTGACATTTTATATGCAGAGACTGTGGAAGTTGCTGTTTTCAATAGTTTCCATATTTTAAATCATTTTTATTGTCCCACAAGCCTAGCACTCCATAAACAGTTTACTCACCTGAGACATGCCTGCCTTCTCTATTCATAGATGTAAACACTGAGATAATATTTGGCAGATAATTGGATACTCAAGGTCACCTTGTTCAGCTCTCAGGACATATCTGAGCCTCCATCCTCCATGTTGCTCCCATGTAGTGTCTATTTTATTGCTTAGTGATAGAGACTCCACTTCTTTACAAATACACTAAGGCTGGCACTAGAAACAGACGGCTCATGACCCTGCTGTGTGACAGTGTGAAGAATGTGACTATTATGGATAAAGATGCTTTGAGGCTTGCTCCTTCTCTGCCAGTGCCAGTTAGCTTGGATTCAGGACCTCAAAATTTTCCAAGGTACAGCTCATTCAAGAATGAAACATCCCCTGTATTGGGGACCAGATTGCATAAGAATTAAAATGATGATTTAAATATCACAGCTGAAGCCTGTGTTGTCTTGCTTTGAGAATGGAAAATTGTGTGTTTTCTGCCCGTGTATGGGAAAACCCATAAGCACAGCACTCTCAGGCCAAAACAATACCTGCTGAGGACACTAGAAACACAGCTAGTTTCTGATTCTCTTGTCCAGGCATCCAGGTGGGGAGAAGGGATTATGCACCTTTTACCTCTTTTGAAGTAAACCTGTTCCGTATTTTTCAAAATCTCCTCGAACCATGTCATGAATGACACATGACCCCACCCCTCTGTGCTTCTTGCTGGCTAATCAAAGTGAATAGGCTGTGCAGGCTGAGGAGCTTGTTCAGCAGCAGCCAGGCGCCTCCTGGTCCCCCCCTGCATTTTGAAATTTGTCTTTCGTCTTTGTCTAGTCCTTGCCAACCCCCTTCAGGTATTTGGGCATGTGATCAGACCCTGGCAGTAAGGATTACCGAGGTGGGGTACTTCTCACTTCTTGGTCACCCTATGCAGCACCTTAGGCAATGCCCACTTACATCTCTTGTGCTCTGCCCCCTGCCCCAGGAAGTGTACAGGCTGCACACACTGCTGCCTTCAGGCTTGGCAGGACCTCCAAGGTCACCATATCCTGATTTCTGCTTTCTCAGCTTGATCATCTCATCAACTCCTCCCCACAGATCCTTTCCTCCTCTACTGACCTACCCTTAGATACTTCCCATTGTGCCTGCTCAAACTCCTGGCCCGTCATCAATAAAATCTCTAGCATTTTCACCCTTTCATGGGACAGACATGTCCTCTTCTGGCCTCAAGCCAGGCTTGTGTTTTCCCTACAGATACTACTTCCAGGTAGACATTTCAGGAAGGTACTTGTGTCAATACATTCCAGTGATGGAGGGATACAGATAAGGGTGTTCATTTATTTCCTACCTGTGCAATTAAATAGCCAACTTCTTCCAGCCTATTTAAAAAGAAACCTGAAGGATAACAGAAGAGACTAAATTATGTCTGTATGGGAGAGGGGATAGTTTCAGGGAAGAAGGCAGTATGTGCAAAGGCCCTGGAGTAGGAGCCACAAGACCCTATCTGATGCTTACCTAAGCCTGCTCTTTATATGCCTTTGCTGATGTCCTTCACCACCTTGTCAATCATATCCCTTCTTCTGACCTCATGAAGGATTTCGGAACTGGGATCAGTCCTCCTACCTCTTCCCATCTGCCTCCTGTCTTGCTTCTTGTTGAAGCTCCACAGCCAACAACAGACAGTGTCTCCAGGAATGTTAGTGTCCTGGGTGACCTTGATCTTCACAGCAGGTCTACTGCATGCCACGGCAATAGCCTGGCCACATGAGCAATGAGAACTGCTGTCAAATCTCAAATTCTTCTTTCCTGGATTATGGTAACAGCTTTCCAGGTGGTCCCCTTTCCCTATCTTGCCCTCCTTGTCCATTCCTCACTCACTTGCTCCAACTGATCCTTATGAAAGGAAGTGTCATTGTTCTATTCAAAATTCCCACTGCCTTGTCACCTTATTTGGCACAAATCCCAGAGACCTTACAATGACCCTCCATACCAAACTTGGCCTTTTGCTACCTAAGCAAGTTCATCTTCTATCTGCTTTTCCTTAGATAAGGAAAGAACAGCTTCTGGCCCCAGGGCCTCTACACAAACCACTCTCCCCCCCCCCCAACACTGTCTTCCTGCTATCTCCATGGCTCACTCCTCTCATTCCTTCAGGGTTCTAGTTAATTGCCACTTTATCAGATTTTCTCTCCTGATTTTGTTACCCCAACCCAGCCCTGTTCTGTCCCATCACTCTCTATTTCCTTACCTGACCCTCCTCTTTTCTTTGTATCACTTTCCTCTTTGGACCTGTTGCTTACACTGTTTGTCAGCCTTGTTTGCGTATTTGCTGATGCCTTCTCTCTCCAATAAAAGTCCCACTAGGGCCGGGACTTTGTTCTATTCTCTGCCATATTTCCTGCACCTAAAATAGTGCTTGGCTCATAACTGATGCTTATTAAATGACTTGGTTGGGTAAATAAACAGACACCAATACATGCTTATCTCATTCACTTACTTCCACTAAATCTATCCTTTGACTTCATGGAAACTGCCAGCTCCTTGACCACTAAAGGAAACCACAACGATAGCAATTTAAAATTAATATAGTACTTAGTTCAGTGCCTAATATAAGTGTTTTTCATGCATTATTTATTTTAATCCATGTGGTTGATGCACTCATTATCACCACTTCACACTTGGGAAACTAAGTTCTCAGTCCAGATGTGGCCCGAGGGACATTATACAAATGTTCTCAGGATAGCAGTTCTAACAATTCCCCTTAGACTCCAGCAGCCCACCCTGAAAACTCCTCCCATCTTTAACCAACTGAACAGCTCCCCTCCTCTATTCTTATCTGACAGATATTTAGCTCTGCTACACTGAAGAGGAAAGAAATAATCAAAAACTCAGGTTGGCCCATAGAGTTTATGTTCTGTGTCATAGTGCAGTGTCTTAGTGCAGATAGGCTAAAATACCCAGCTACTCAGTCCAACACTAATTTAGGTACTGCTAAGGTGGCATTTTGTGAATAGAATTAGCAGTTACAATCAACTGGTTTTAAGTAAAAGAGATATTTTTAATAGGGCAAATGGGCCTCATTCAATCTGTTAGAAACCCTTGGAAAGCAACACTGAGGTTTCCCTAAGGAAAAAACTTCTGCCACAAGATAACTACATCAAATGCTGCCTAAAGGCCTGTCCTACAGATTTCAGGCTCATCAGCACCCATAATCATGTAAGCTGATCCCTCAAAATAAACCTGTTGTGTATACAGTGCATGTGTGATATATGTTAACATATACAAATATTATATATATGTATATCTTTCTCCAGAGAACTCTGATATAGCCTTCATCTTCACTGCATCATCATATCTCTTAGCAGCTCCTTTTATTGTCATTGGTCAGTTGCATCTGTCATTCCTCAAACCCACAGCTAGTTTTTTAGGCTCCCAATGTGCAGGCCCCTGTTTTAACAGGTGATTTTGTTTTCAATCTCATAAAGACATTTAAGGTTATGTATCAGGTCTAAACTTTAAATTCCAATTTCATATATCATTATCAAACTTCTAACTGTCATGGGAAAAAATTTCCCAGAAATATAGAACAAGAATACTAAGTGGTCTGTCAGTCATTTGGTGGGAGAGCTGGGGTCAGAATCAATCTTCAGACATGCCACATACTTGAGAGTATAGTAAACTGAATAATTGTAGCCAAAGTTGCTCAGAAAGACCCCCGGGGTAACCTGTACAAGACACCAGCCTGCAGTCAGCAGCCCCAGCCTTGGAGGGACCACATGGACAACAAGCAATCTAGAAACCACCATGGACATAATTTTCCTCAAGAGGATCAAGATCTCCTTGATCAAGGGAACATGGGCACAGAAGCTGGTCCTTGCAAGCAATTACAAGTACAAAAGGGAGGATGAGAGTCGGGGAGTGACTATTTAGAACATAGTGTAAAAGAATATGGATGCTTTAAATCAAATTTGCTCATAGATTATATAAGTTTTACAAGACCTTATTTTAGTATAGGTTTGCAAGATGATACCACTGGGAAAAATTAGGTTGAAAGTACATAGACAGAATCTTTATTTCCAAAAGGTTGTGTATATAATTGGTTAGTCTGGTTCATAAAGTATTCTCTAAAACAGTGTTTGTCAAACCTTAAAGTTTAGAAGAGTCAACTAGGAATCCTGCTAAAATGATTCTGGCTCAGGGTATGGACTGATATCCATGGGTCTACTTATCTTACAAGCTCTCAACCCACTGATGCCACCAGTCAGTCCATGGACTACACTTCAGCACCCTTGCTAAAAGTGCTCTGAAATTGACTTTCAGGAGAACATGACGGACAGATAACAGCAGCTACAGAGGCTCTCTGAGATTGCCAGCTTAGAATCTAGGAATGGCGCGGTGTGAGGAGTCCTAAGCAAGGGGAGATATACCCTCCCAACCCAAGAATGAACTAAGCTGAGAGAAACCAACTGGAAATGCAATTCTGGTGCTATAACAGGAACAGATAAAATCTCAGCATGGAAGTTGGAACCCACGCCACTAGAAGCCGTGATTTAAATTTTCTGCTCCCACTGCTGCGTCTGAATCGGCACAGCAGGGAGAGAGATGCGTGAAAGCTCTGAGAGTGGAAATCAGCGAACAGAGTTGAGAGCAGGACTGGTGGGGAGCCCTACATCGACCTGCAGTGAGTGAGAGGAACAGGGACCTTTTCACAGACTAGGAGGCTCCAACAGAGGACATTCTGGGACCAGGCAGACTAGCCTGGTTGCAGGGACTTTAGTCACATATTCCCCTCTCAGGCGGGATTGGTGAGGAGTGCTTGGCTGGGGGACACCATGGACTAAGATCCAGTAGGCTAGCCCAAACCAGGTCCCAGTGCCTGGCAGTGCACCCTAGCAGTGAAGTCTTCAGTAGGTTGACCTGGAGGGGCGGGCCCAGCAGAGGCTGCCCCAGTCTGTGACTCCCTACACTGCAGTGGGTGGGAACACCTGGCTGGCAGATTTAAACAAACTGTAACCCACAAAGAAAGAAACTGGGCCTCCTATATATGCCTATATGGAAGTAACAAAAAATATGAGAAGAGGAGGCAACAAGAAAGGGTCCTCGGTCCCCAATCCTGAGAACAATGATCCAAGAAAGGTAAATGCAAAGGAGAATGAGGACAGAAAACAAGTAATGTCAGACATGGCACCAACAGACATAAAGCGATATCTCCAGAGCCTTTAGAGGAGTTCAAAAGTGAAGTATTCAATGAAGTAAACCAAGATATAAGTAGAATAGTTAGAGAAATGCTAAGTACCGCCCAAGAAAAAACAGATGGTGGAATGGAAGAACAGAAAAAAGGGGAGAATTGTTTGATGGAGAAAATAGAGAAAACATAGAATATGTAAAGCAGGTTCAAAGAGATTACCAGGAAACTAAAAACTCTGTTGAAGGCTGGCATAACAGCTTGAAAGAAACTAAGGATAGATTATCTTAACTGGGGGACAGATTTGTAATGTGGGAGCATGAAATGAAAAACTTCTTAAAAATAACAAGGAAACAGACAGCAATAATACAAAGGCTAGAAGATAATAAGAGGATCTATAACTTAAGAATTAAGATGTAAAGGAAGAAGTAGGGACACAAACAGATGAACTACAAAGGCTATTCACAGAAATAATCCAAGAGAATTTCCCTAATTTAGCAAAAGGTAAAGATACTCAGATGTATGAGGCATACAGGACCCCAGCCACCTACAACCCAAACAGAACTACACCCAGGCATATAATAATCAAGATTCTAGAAATCCTATATAAGAGCAGAATATTAAAAGCCATCAGGGACAAGAAACAGACCACTTACAAGGGAACACCCATCAGAATTATAGCTGACTTCTTGGCACAAACCATCAAATCATGAACAGCATGGGGGGAAATAATTCAAGCTTTGAAAGATAACAACCTCTAGCCAAGATTGATATATCTGCATGACTGTCCCTAGAAATTAATGGAGAAACAAGGAGCTTCCTGGATAAAGAGGAACTAGGGGAATTTGCAACCACTAATTCAACTCTACAGAGAATACTGCAGGACATTCTAAAAATGAAAAGTATCAAGATTCCAGAAACAGTGACAGAGAAGCCACAATGAATGGAGCAGAAAGTGAAATGAAGAAGACAAACTGACAACTAATGACAGAAAAAGAGCTCAACAGAAATGAGGCAGAGAAGGTTGGATGGTAGGAACAGCTATTTTGGAGGAAACAAGACATCATAATAGCTAGTGCTGATTTAATATCATCTTGTTTTAAAGTCCCATCAAGCTTTTGTTCTTCTGTCTCCATTGGTCTTAACATGTTGTATCTTATTGGATTTTATTATATGTGATAATATAAACAAAAACTTTGATAGACAAGGAGATTATACAGAAACCATTGTTCATTTTCTGTTAGTTGGTTCTAAATACCCTGTAATACTGTCATTCTCTTGAACGGTTTTACATTGTCTGGATATGTTTGATGCTACAGTATATGAAGTTATACTCAAAGATTTCAAAGAAAGAGACATTATGGTAACTACTTTTATGTCAGGATATCTTGTGGTGAAACACTATTTTGCTTAAATCATTATGTTTTGACCTGTGCTGTTTTGTTATTATGTCCTCTTTTATCTCAATCTCCTTTTTTTATTATTTACTTTTTTATTTTTATCTTTTTAATTAAGGGAAAAATAAAAAAGCAGGATATATCATAGTAACCCACTTTGATTTCCTATTAACTTTATTTGAAACCCTGTATTGCTCTCACCATCTTATTTTGACTGATTTTTATCTGTTCTGTTTTGCTTGATACTATCAAGCTTGAGAGTATAGGCAACAACCGTGAAGACAATAAGATTCATTATGACGCCCATTCTGGTTTGACTATTATCTTCTTTTGAAGTCCTTCAATGTCTCCAATGTTTTGGTTTTATTGGTTTTGTTCTTTACTGTTTTGTTCAATTTTATTATAACTGATGATATAGGCAATTCTTAAGATAGCAAGAGGCATTATGGTAACCAATGTTGATCACCTTGTATTTTGTTTTTACAGTATGTATTATGTCCATCCTTTGGATTTGACTTACTCTGTTTTGTTATGTCACATTTGGTTTTATTCTCTTCAAAAAATTAATAAGAACTGTGGGAGTAATAAAACCCAAAATGTGTAATTGTCATTGTACAAAAGAGAGGAAAAGAAAGTGCTCTAAAGTATATAACTGCATGTATATTTAAGTGTATAAGATAGATAACCATATTACTGAGTTTTGTTGGATCATTGAACAGAATTATTTGCAATCTCACTGTTGGAATGTCCACTTTATATTATTTAATTTTGTAACTTGAACTATTTCTAAGATGACAATATGTAATCTATTAACTAGTGATTTCCTACTGTTTATTTTTTATGAAATTCTGTATAACTTATACCCTTTTTCTGTTTTTTTTTCTTTTTCTCCTTAAATAAAATTTTTTAAAAAGTGCTATGAAATTAACACATGATAAAAGTGACAGCTCTGGGTCTTCTAATCATGACATCCATGCTAATAGAAAAGTTTCATTGTTTTCCCAGAGATACCTCCATACAAACATGTCCAGTATTATACTCTTATTTTATCCAGTTAGAAGACAAATCTCTTTCTTTATGTGGTACACATAGATAAGACATCTAGATTCTAAAATCTTAAAGTCTGATAAAATATGCTTAACAAGAATATACCAATTAAAATGCCCCCTTGTTAAAAAATAGTACTTTGGGAGACCAAATTATAACTTGCTTTAGGCACTGATAAGGGTCTTATTAAAAATGAATCCAGTGGGATTTTTAGTTTTTTCCTATGAAATTACAGAAACTGAAGCTGCTTAACTTTGGGGGAGGGTGAGTATTGGGCTCTGGATTTGGATTTTTATTTGTTCTTAGATTTCCAGAACAAAGTGAAAAATGCATCTAAACACTGTTAAGTCTGAGGAATTCACAAGACAACTGGGCTGTACAAAGCACATACTTCTTCAGACTTCAAGATTAGCCATCGGAGCAGCAAATATTCCAAATGTTAATATCTGTAAGCACAGAAAGACACTAAAACAATCTAATTTATGGAAAAAGCCTAACCAGCAATATCAATATTCTGGTAAAAAAAGTGTACTTATAACTATTACAGAATACTAGAAGTCAGTCAACATGATAAAAACATGTAATTTTAAGACACATTAAGTAAAGAAATCAGATTTCCAGTATGTTTAAATATTGCAAAAAAAATACAATATTTTTGAAATTATAGAATGTTTGCTAGAAGAACAGACTTTAAAGAATTAATATTAGATGTCTTTGATAATACTATTATAGGATATTTGATGCTTTTTTCCAAAGTGAATTTTTAAAATTCTAATTCATCATAGACCAAGGCCAAGTCCAGGGCCTGATCCTAACCTAACTCAAAATCATCAAACCCATAAGGTAGACATTATTATTTTCATTTGCTATGGCAAAATACAAAGATACAGGGGATCAGCCTGAACAGAAGTCTCAAGAAATTAGCAGCGCATAATCCTATTACACTCATTACACATGCCATTAATTAGGGTTCCTTAGCTCCATATGACTTGCTATGCCAGAGAGGTAACCTCTCATATTCTTGAAGGAAAGCAAATGTTTCTGTAGCAAATCTGACAGATTTATGTAGGTCAGAGTCCAGCCTCTAAGAGCAGCTGAGTTCCTTAGCATTGTTTTTATCCATTTGTTCCACTCAAAACTATGTCATTTCCTTCCTTGCTATGGTACACGCCAGGGTATCCTGAGTCTATAGATTGCAGACTGGGTGGCTTGGGTAGGGGTCAGGGGTCCTTAGCTTAGAGTTCATAGGTCCTGGGTGTATAAATCCCCAGAAATTAAATGTAAATTTTATACACTGATGAATGTACATTTGTGGAAATCAAGATCCATGCCATTTATCAATCTCAAAACATAAAGTACCCTAAAAAATTATGAATTACTGAAGTTAGAATTTTTTAAGTAAAAGAAACAAATTTGAGTACAGCCATGATTCTTAGATTTATAAGAAAATGTGTAAGAATTTACACAGTTGACTCAAATGTAAGTTAAAAAATACTACATTGAGCAAAGAAAATTCAAAACGTATAAAATTTTTAAAAATTACTTATTGCAAATGTATCCTTACTCCTAATAGTTTACTCTAGAGGGCAAATATCCCCAAAATAAATAAAATAGAATTGTTTCTCAGTGTTTAATTACCAAATTCTCTGATGTTTTTGGTGCATATAATCTGCCACCACTATCCATTCTCACAAGCATCCCTGTGACGGTTGCCCTAGGAGGGGTCTGAGGTGCTTGCTAACCATACAGTTCCCTAGATACTATTCCCAGAGGCCTCTAAATGGCCCTTATTTATTACTAGACTAGGTGATATCACCCTGCCTTAGCTGTTTCAATCAGATCTCCCAGACTAATCCTTGTGAATGGTTTTTAAATGGTCACATCATCCTGAACCACAACTAATGTGTATTCTAAGCAGAAAAACCACTTAACACGCTAAATAGAAGTGGAATACAGATTTCTTCACAACCTTATCGCAGACAGGGACAAATGACTATAATAAATAAAAATTTTGATACAATCTATTAGAGGCAACGACCAGAGGTGTGATCAAGACACAGCTAATGAATCTGCTAATTGGACTTCAATGCCACATTCCAATTTGGTTTGAAACCATTACAAGAATCTCTTAAGTGAGTGAGTCACCTACTAGACAATGAGTAGCACAGGTGTGTTAGGTTGTCATTATACTTTTTACAGTAGAAACTGTCAAGAATAGCTCAGAGGTTTTCCTTGTAGGGCTTGTGGCCTGACCATTTGTTTGCCAACCTCATTGTGAGGTCTAATGAGAACATTTCCTTAACAAATCTGAACTCTTGAAAGGCTACTGAATTTTAAGGGGTTTTAATTAGCATGTGGTTAAACCTCATTAATCTGGGTTCCACAAACATGAAATTTATTATAATTTCATGTTATATAAATTATACATATACAAAACTATAATATATTCATGTCGAATATATTATAAATCACCATAGAGTTGGACTTTGTGATATGAAGAAAAGCTTTTCAAAGCAAATTAATGAGACAAACAAAACTGCTCAGCAACTAATTTTAATGAGTACTATTTTAGAGCTGGAGAACTTTGTGATCATTCAATTGAAATGATTTGTTCATAGTTGTATCCACAGTAAGCAATATTAGCATTTTAAAGTTCCTATCCTTCAGTCCAGAACTCTCTTAATCCTATTGATTATTACTGATAAGCTCTCTGTCACCCAGCAGTACATTTTATAGTACTCAATATAGTGAGTTAGCCACAGCCCAGGATTTTCAGAAGGACACTTGGCAGCATGAAGTTTACAAAGTCAATCTGACTGTTCTGCAAAATTGCCATGCGCTCTGGAGTTGATATCACTCTGGCTATGTCTGTCACCTCACTCTTTACTGGAACTTCAGCAGATCAGTGATCCCAGTTTATAGGGGTGAGGGTTTGGGAATTTTACTGACTGAACCTACCCCACTCCATGCTCTGCTTTGGTAGTCCTGCATGTGGTGAATGTCACTGCTGAAATTACACAAAGAAAATACAACATTTATGGTATCTAGGACAGTTTTGGGGGTACAAGTAGACTGCTAAGAAGTGAAACAGAGGGAGATTCCTAGCAGGTGAGTGGGCTGGATGCTAAGGTAATTTCTGCAATACCATTTACCTAGAGAACCTGCCAGTACGGGATCTGGCTCTCATTTGTTCAGACCCCAGGCCTAGTTTGTTATTACAGCCAGAGCAGACCCAAGTCCGGGTGTAGAGACAGTGCATTCAAATAAACCAAACTCAGAGATGTTGATTAGTGAAATCATATATATATAGTCTAGCAATGAGACCATAAGGCTCAAAATCAGGAGATTAGTTCCTATCACACTATCATATGTTTAATAGGAAGTCAACTCTATTTAGTAGATTGCCTATGACAATAAAAACAGATCAAGAATAACTAGGAATAAATTTTAATGTCATATCTACAACAGAGGTGAAGTAGATATGTTACCTACCTATTTTATATTCAAACATTCCTTTCTTTTTCCTGTTAGTACCTTCTCTCTTATGGAGTTGTAAACAAGTAGGATCAATATAATTGACCACAGTTTCCAAGACAAAGACCTATAGGCTTAAACCATTTAGCACACAGCATTGTTCAAGCCAAAATAACTGGATAGAGGGTAGGTATGGACTCTAAACTGGCTCTCTAGTGAAACCTAGAGATTTTTACTTCATCTAGGAGAAAACTGGTGCTTTTAATATCTTTGCTACATTTTTACCCCACTACCTGGTCATTATTATGTTTAGCTGAATGGAAGAGTAAATTTAACTCCACAGTGACTTAAATAAATTAGGTTCCATTTTCTCCTTCCATTAAACAATCAGAAGAAAAGTACTAAGTGCTTGATGTAGTTTGTCCAAAGGCATAAAAATGTCAGATCTAAGTGTTAGCAATTCTCCTGGCCTTTCCCTCATGAACATAAGATGAAAACCATAGTTCTAGAAATTATGACCATGACCAGGCAGAAAGAATGAGAGAAGTATAAGAAGGAAGAATATCTCCTAGGATACTAAAACTGTTTTGTTTTGTTTTTGAAACAATCAGCATATTTATATTTATGTTTCATAGCTTTGCTACATGGTCACCTCTAGAGGCTAGGAAGTTTGAGAAATATACTTTTTCAGTTGGGTCATTGCAAAGTCAAATGCTCTTGTTATGAAGAAAAATAAAACAGGCAATGAAGACCCACATGCAAATTTTTGTAGACATAAATTGCAATTGACAGATGAACTATTGCAATATTTGTAGCAGAAGAACATTTTTGTTCCAAGTTATGAGTTTCTGATTAGCTCTCTGGGACATACTGGGACTTGACATCAACTAGATGTATGGAGGCAATAAGGGGGTCTTGAGAGTAGGTGATGAACTGGCATGCTCTAAGAAGGGAGGCAAGGTCTCTGCAGGGTCATCAGATAGGGTTATGTCCTTCAGAGGAGAAGGGCTTCTGAAGTGAAGATGATTTAGTGAGGCATGGGAGACTGGGAATGAATCATCTGAATTCTTTCAAATGTTCATTGATGATGTCCTATTCTTTTCTTCTCAATGCCCTGGATTTAACTTACAGAGCTTAGTAAATCTGTGAACTCAGCCTGTAATATAATTCAACAAGTCACAGAATCAGAGCACATAGCGCATGTTCAGCTTCATCAACTCTGTGTCTATAAGAAATGATATATTTTTAGGCCAGTCATAAATTCCTTTGTTTTGTCAGCCTGCATTGAAGCAAGAATTTAAAACCTTGTGCCTGTTTTCTGTCTCTTTCCTTAAGCTTTTTAGCACAATTGTGTATAGCCAGGACAGTGCATTTATTTTAAAATATTGTATGGAAGCAACTACTTGCATTCAACAAAACAATATCTTCAGTAGGCACTTGTCTCCACAGCCAATGTTTAAGAAAATGCTTCACGCCCATATCTTCAGTCCAATTTGATCAATAATGAATCTCAGAATTCCATTTCCTTGGCAGTCTGTTATGGGCAAACATTTCCAACATCAATTTCTATTGTTAGCTGTAAAAACACAATTTGCTTTAACCAGGATAAAATGAAAGAGATCCATAAATGATGGCAGATGGCTCATAGAATCCCCAGGAACCCGCACAGAGGATAAAAACAATCACTTCACTTGATATAAGTAATATAGCTACCTACTACAAAAAATTACAAGAATGAATGCAGAAAACAAAATAAAAAATTTTGAAACAGAAAATGATAAGATGTAGAAGCAAAATGCAATCTCGGAACTCCAGCCCACCAAGAACAAGTCCAGGAGACAATAAGAGGAAAACACAAAACACACACTTGAAATTTCTGAAAGGATAGCAACTGTAGTAAAGAAATTAATTCACGAGGATATAGAAGAAATCAGATAAAAATAATCACTCTGTAAAAAAAAAAAGAAGTGACAACAATCATAAGGGAAATGCTTAGCAAATCTAGAATAGAGATAGATTAAAAAAATAGAGGACAACAGGAAAATGAAGAAAACTGAATGACCTATATAGGAAAGAAATCAAATTCATGAAAGGGATTCAAATAGATATTCAGGAAATGAAAATTCCATTGAAAGCTGGCAAAACCACTTGAATGAAATTGAAGAGAGGCTTTCAAGCTTTGAAGACAAGATCATGGATAGTGATCACAGAAGAAAGATCTCTTAAAAATAACAAGGGATTAGGAAGTAACAATTCAACAGGTACAAGATAAGGCAAAAAAAATAATGTAAGACTGACAGGTGTCACTGAAAAAGCAAGAGTCAGCACAAATAACATAAAAAGATTATTTGCAAAGATAATAGCAAAAAATTTCCCAAGCATGGGAACAGAATCTGACATACAGATAAGTGAGGCATATAACACTCCATTAGCCTTAATTAAAATAAATCTACACTGAGACATATAATAATCAAGATCCCAGCACAAGAACAGAATATTAAAAGCTATTATAGAGAAGAGACAGATTGCCTATAAAGGAAAGCCCATCAGAATCATGGCAGATTTCTCAACACAAACCTTCAAGTCAAGAAGAGCAATATAGAAAGTCCTTCCTGAATCTTGTTGTGGTATGAGAACTTCATATTTGTAATTCCATGGAAATGTTACTGAAATTCCAATAAGTTCATTTCAATCTACCACTTTCAGGAAAAAGGTTCGTCTGAGCAAAGGCCTTAACCAGGATTTTATTAATTCACGAACAAGGGAGAGGCTTGAGGATGGGTGACTATGAGAAAGTAGGAAATAAGTGAGTACTGTGGGCTGGCCTAGCTAAGAGACTTAAAGCACCTCTATAATATGCATGGAGAAAGATATGCAGAAACATTAATCTGCATAACAAAATTGATCTAATATTTTGGGGCCAATGTTTAAGATCTGATATGTTAAATTTTTCTTTCTTGGGAGGTCATAGCCTCTCATCTTGAGGCTGATTCCAAGGGATAGTCCTGAAGCTGTGGCTCTTCATCCTGTTGGCTCAGCAATGTTTTTTGGAAGTCACAGGGCAAAGAAACTGTGACTGACACTTAGCTTCAAAGATTACATATCAGCATCTCAGCCAGCCCTATTTACATTGCTTAAAGTCAATTAGGGGAAAAGGAAATGGCCTAGCTAGTTCTATAAATGGAGACAGTACATGGAGACAGGGCCAGCATTAGTCAAGTGGAGATAATTGCTTTTTGCTCAAGGAGAGTCCTCTATGTGGTCCTTCATAGTTCCAACTTCTTTGTTTTGAGCTGCAGCAGGTTCAGCTATGGCTGCATGGCTTGTAGGTTGGAAACTCTGTATGACACATTTTAATGTGAAGAATTATAAAAAGAAAATAAACACACTAATTCCAATATAAAACAAAAGGTGACCCTAGCTGTCTGTTGCAACATAGAGAGCAGTTTTCTCTGAAGAGCACCTATGTTCATAGTAATATTTTGATGGGTTGCTCCATACACACACACACACACACACACACACACACACACACACACACACACACACACATATATATATATATATATATATATATATATATATATGAAAATCATTCCCCAAAGATGAGACTTCTGTTATATGGTAATGGAATGATGCAAAAGTGAGTCATATTATAGTGATACTTTAAACCTTGTTGCAATTGCAAACTTTCAATTTGATCTCACATCCAAAGGACAGCAGTTTTTATAATGCTTGCTTGGGTGTGCAAAATTTATATGAATTTCTCACTGAAATGCCTACGAGTTCTATGCCTACGAGTGCGAGTTCTACACTTATCAGTATGTGGAGATAGGCCAGGTCTAGCCAAAGTGGAGATAATAGCTCTTTGTTCAAGAAGAGTCATCTAGGTGGTCCTTCATAGAACTTGGTGGGAAGTATTCAAGTCCTAAAAGAAAACAACTTCCAATCCAAAATGATGTACCCTGCAAAACTAGCTTTCAAAATTAAGAAACTTCCATGACAAAGAATAATTGAAAAAATTCATGACCACCAAACCAACCCTACAAAGCCCACTGAAAGATATTCTAGACAGTGATAAAAATGACACACCTGCAAGAACAACAACAGAAAGTAAACACAAGGTAGATCAAGCAATTAAACAGAGGGCAAAATCAGGGAACCAACAGCATGAAAATAAAATGTCAAAAATAAGCCACTACGTATCAGTTATAACCATCAATGTAAATGGCCTCTATTTACCAATCAAAAGAAACAGACTAGATTAAGAAACAAGATCCAACTATTTGCTACATACAAGAAACACATTTAACTAAAAATGAAATTCACAGACTGAAAGTCAAAGGATGGAAAACAATATTCCATGCAACAGAAAAAAGCAAGAGTATCTATTCTGTTTGCAGACAATGTGAACTTCAAACCAAGAATGATCAAAAGAGAGAGAAAAAAAAAGGTCACTTACACTTGTTAGGGGAAAATTTGAAGAGGAAGATGTAACAATCATAAATATGTATGCACCAAATACAAGAGCACCTATCTAAGACAACAATAGACATAAAAAAATCAAGTAAATAATAACACAGCTGTAATGGGAGATCTTTTTATCCCAATGTCACAAAGAGATGAATCAACTAGATAAAAAAATCAGCAGAGAAATATCAAAACTGAAACAAATCTATGACGGAATGGAATTAGTAAAATTTACATCCAAAAACATCAGAATACATATTCTTCTCAGGTGCACATGAGACATTCTCTAAAATAGGCCACATACTAGCCAACAGAATATGCAAAGGAATTGAAATTATCTCATATATATTATCTAACCATAATGCAATGAAATCAGAAATTAATGGCAAAAGAAACCATTAAATTCCACATAGGTGAAATTTCACCATTAAAATTTCACATAGGTGAAATTAATGAAGAAATTAAACAGTATTTATGAGTAAACAAAAATGCAGATATGAAATACTGGAACCTATGGGGCAAAATGAAAGCAGTTCTAAGAGAGACATTTATAATGGTGAATTCTCACATCAGGAACACAGAAGGAACAACCTAATATTCCATGTCAAACTTCTAGAAAAAGTGAAGCAGGCCAAGCCCAGAGGCAATACAATCTAAATTGAGACTAAGATAACAATACAAAGAATTAATGAATCAAAGAAGTGGTTCTTTGATTCATTAGAATAAAATATAGAATATTTTATTCTATATTAGAATAAAGAATAAATAAAACTGATAAGCCCTTAACCAACTTTATTTTTAAAAAAAGGAAACAAAAGACTCGAATTCATACATTGAGAAATAAAAAAGTTGAAATCATTATGGATTATTTGGAAATTCAGAAGATCATCAATACCTACTTCAAAAATCTTTATTTTCATATGATGAAAAACAGAAGAAATGGACAGATTCCTAGATACATATGAGTTACCAAAGCTGAATTAAGAAGATATAAAATTCCAAATAACCCAGTATCAGCCAATGAAATTGAAAATATAATTAAAAACATACCAACAAAGAAAAGCCCTGTCCTGATGGCTTTGGGACTGTCTGGGCTGCACCTGGTTACATTCTTTTAATCCGGGGGCTTTGCTGCCCAAGGAGAGAGCTGTGCTGCCAGAGAAGTCCCACGAGCCCAGCACATAGGAGACAATTTCTAACACACCCAAGGGAAGCTGTGGAACAACACTTGAAACACAGAAATGTAGGAAAATGACAAAATGAAAGACCAAAATGCAATCTGAAACATCCAGCCCATCACAAGAAAGCCTAGAAGCCACATACATAGAAGAAAATATATGCCATACACCTGAAATATCTGAAATAAAGAAGCAACTCTGGGATCTTTAAAAGAATTCAAACTAGAAATAATCTCTCAGGTAAAAGAAATGAAAGAGATGCCGAACACATCTAAAGAAGATACAGTTAAAAAATTAGAAGAACAAAACAAAAAGATAGAATGCCTAGATGAACAATATAAGAATCAAACAATACATAAAGCAGATTCAAAGAGATATACAGGAAATCAAAAATTCTATTGAAAGTTGTTAAAACCACTTCAACGAAAGTGAAGATAGAATTTCAGTCTCAAAGACAAGATTTCAGTTAGTAAACAGGAAAGGAAAGATCTCTTAAAAATAACAAGGAATCAAGAAATAACAATCCAACAGTGGCAAGATGACTCAAAGAAAAACAACATAAGAGTGATAGGGATAAATGAAAAAGAAGGGAACAACACAAATGATATCAAGAGACTATTTACAGAAGTAATAGCTGAAAATTTCCCAAACATGAGAATGTAAACTGGATTAGTGAAGCATATAGAACTCCAAATAGCCATAACCAAAATAAAACTACACCCAGACATGTAATAATCACCATCCCAGAAATCCAACATAAGAATAGAATGTTGAAAGTTGTTAGAGACAAAAGACAGATCACCTATAAAGGAAAACCTATCAGAATCAGAGCAGACTTCTCAACACAAACAATGGAGTCAAGAAGAGCATGGAGTGAAGTATTTCAGATCATAAAGGAAAATGATTTCCAACCCAGATTGTGTACCCTGGAAAACTGTCCTTCAAAATGGATGGAGAAATGAGATACTTCCATGACAAAGAACAGCTGAAGAACTTCATGATCACCAAGCCAACCTTGCAAAGAATACTGAAAGACAGTTTAGATACACATAGGGAAAAAAAAAACACTAAGCAAGGCAGACAATTAAACAGAATGGGAAGATAAAGATACAAAGCAGAAAGATAACATGTCAACAATAAACCAATATATAATAGTTATAACCATTAATGTAAATGGTCTCAATGCACCAATTAAAAGAAACAGACTGGCAGAATGGATCAAGAAACAACATTCAACCATATTCTGTCTGCAAGAAACCCATCTAATCCAAAAGGAAACCCACAGACTGAAAGTCAAAGGATGGAAAACAATACCTTCATGCAGCTGGAACCGAAAAAAAGCGGGGGTAGCTATTCTGTTTGTAGATAATGTGAACTTCAAACCAAGAATGATCAGAGGAGATAAAGAAGGTCACTACATACTGGTTAGGGGAAAACTTCAAGAGGAAGAGATAACAATCTTAAATATATATGCACCAAATTCCAGAGCACCCAGCTACACAAAGCAAGTATTAATAGAAATGAAAAATCAAATTAGCAATAACACAATTATAATAGGAGACCTTAACATACCACTGACACCAGACAGATCAACCAGACAGAAAATCAGCAAAGAAATAACAGAACTGAATCACACCTGTGAACAAATGGACTTCATAGACATATACAGAGTGTTCCATCCAACAACATCAGAAAACACATTCTTCTCAGCAGTACATGGGACATTCTCTAAAGTAGACCATATACTAGCCCACAGAACATATTTAAATAAATGCAAAAATGTTGAAATAATCCCATGCATGTTATCAGATCATAGCGCCATGAAACTAGAAATTAATGATAAAAGAAACTGCAAAAAAGCCCACAAACACATGGAAATTGAATAATACACTATTGAACAATCAGTGGGTCACAGAGAAAATTAAAGAAGAAATTAAACAATACCTACAAGTAAACAAAAATACAAATACAACTTACTGGAATCTGTGGGATGCAATGAAAGCAATCCTCAGAGGAAAATTATTGTACTTAGTTCTCACATCAGGAAAACAGAATGAGCACAGATAAACAACCTGATGATACACCTCAAATATCTAGAAAAAGAAGAGCAAGTCAAGCCCAAAGCCAAAAGAAGGGAGGAAATTATAAAAATCAGAGCAGAAATTCATGCAATAGAGACTAAGAAAACAATCCAAAGAATCAATGAATCAAAGAGTTGGTTCTTTGAAAGAATAAATAAAATTAATAAGCCCCTACCCAACCTTATTTTAAAAAGGAAAGGAAAAAGCTCAAATTCATGCAATAAGGAATGAAAAAGACAAAATCACTACAGACTCTGTAGAAATACAGAAGATCATCAACACCTGTTTCAAAAACCTCTACTCTTATAGGTTCGATAACACAGAAGAAATGGACAGATTCCTAGAAACATATGAAATACCAAAGCTGGGTCAAGAAGATGTAAAAATGCTGAATAATCTAATTTGCATTAATGAAATTGAAAATGTAATTAAGTCCTTACTACAAAGAATAGCCCAGGCCCAGATGGATTCACTGCAGAATTCTACAAGAAATACAAAGAAGACTTAATGCCAACACGCCTAAAAATCCTCAATGAAATTGAAAGGGAAGCAATTCTTACTAAGCCATTCCTGGAAGCAAATATTACTCTAGTACCAAAACCTCAGAAAACCCAACTAAAAAAGAGAACTACAGATCCATCTCTCTAATGAACACAGATGCAAAAATCCTCAATAAGATATTGGCAAAGAGGATGCAGCCAATCATCAAGAAGGTTATATACCACAACCAAGTGGGATTCATCCCAGGAATGCAGGGATGGTTCAACATATGTAAATCAATAAGTGTAATCCATCACATCAATAAAGCCAAAAGTAAGAATCACATGATCATTTCTACAGATGCCGAAAAAGTTTTTGATAAGGTCCAACCCTCATTCATGATAAGAACCTTACAGAAAATTGGAATAGATGGTCTTTACCTCAATTTAATAAGGGCTATCTATGACAAACCAACAGTCACATCATACTAAATGGCCAAAAACTGAAGGCCTTTACCTTAAAATCAGGCACAAGACAAGGGTGTCCCTTATCATTGCTCCTATTCAATATAGTACTGGAAATACTAGCCAGAGCAATTAGACAACAGAGAGAAATAAAAGGGGTAAAGATAGGAAAATAGAAAGTTA
The DNA here is from genome assembly GCF_034190915.1 of Cavia porcellus. Classification (NCBI taxonomy): domain Eukaryota; kingdom Metazoa; phylum Chordata; class Mammalia; order Rodentia; family Caviidae; genus Cavia; species Cavia porcellus. The sequence continues at coordinate 29,772,866 of NW_026947514.1, forward strand.
AATTATCATTATTTGCAGATGATATGATACTCTATATACAAGACTCCCAAAACTCAATTGAAAGACTCCTAGATATAATAAATAAATTCAGCAATGTAGCTGGATACAAAATCAATACTCAAAAATCAATACCATTTCTATACACTAACCACAAAATCATAGAGAAAGAGAAATAAGAGAAGCTACACCCTTCATACTAGCATCCAAAAAAAATGAAATACTTAGGAATTAATCTCATGAAAGAAGTAAAAGATCTATGCAGGGAAAATTATAATACTCTGAAAAAAGAAATTGAAGAGGATCTCAGAAAATGGAAAAACATCCCTTGTTCATGGGTAGGAAGAATAAATATTGTGAAAATGGCCATTCTACCAAAACTGTTATACAGATTCAATGCAATCCCAATGAAAATACCATCAACATACCTCATAGATCTAGAGAAATCACTCCTAAAATTCATCTGGAACCAGTAGAGACCTAGAATAGCCAAGGCAATTCTACACAGCAAAGGCAAGGCAGGAGACATCACAATCCCTGACTTGAAGTTATGCTACAAAGCTACTGTAGTAAAATCAAGATAGTACTGGAATAAAAACAGAGCCAAAGATCAATGGAATAGATTAGAAGATACAACCACAACTACAAAAACACTCAACCACCTTATCTTTGATAAAGGGTCTAAACATGTTCACTGAAAGAACAACAGTCTCTTTAAGAAATAGCTCTGGGAAAAGTGGCTCTCCATATGCTGAAAACTAAAACTAGAACCATTACCATATACTAAAGTAAAATCTAAATGGATCAAAGATCTGAATATTAAAACAGAAACACTAAATCTGTTGGAAGACAAAGCAGATAGAAATCTTGAAGACATAGGGTAGGTAGAGAATTCACGAACAGGAATCAAACCGCATGGGAACTACTTTCCAGAATCAATAGCTGGGATCATGTCGTATTAAAAAGTTTCTGCATGTCAAAACAAATCTCCAGCATAGTGAAAAGAAAACCCACAAACTGGAAAAAATTTTATTGAACTGTCACTCAGACAAAAGAATTCTGTCTAACACATATAAAGAATTAAAAAATATCAGACCCCTGAAATTCAAGGACCCAATCCAAAAATGGCATCTGAGAGGAATACACAGCTCTCAGATGAAGAAATACAAATGGCAAATAAATACATGAAAAATGTTCATCGTCATTAGTTATTACAGAAATGCAAATTAAAACAACACTGAGATTCCATCTCACTCCAGAAAGAATGGCCAGGATCAAGAAAACTACCAACAATAAATGCTGGAGAGGCTGTGGGGAAAAAGGAACTCTCCTACACTGTTAGTGGGAGTATAGACTGGTGCAGCCACTGTGGAGGTCAGTCTGGAAATTCCTTAAAAAGCTGGGATTGGAAGTCCCATTCGACCCAGCTATTCCACTTCTAAGCATATTCCCAGAAGAAGTGAAAACATCATACCACAGTGATATATGGATCCATGTTTATAGCAGCACAATTTGGGAAACAACCTAAGTGTCCATCAACCGAGGAATGGATAAAAAAGTTGTGGCATTTTTATACAACGGAGTACTATTAGCTATAAAGAATAATCACTTGAGATATTTACTAATAAATGGGTGCAACGATACCATACTTATAAATGAAATAAATCAAACTCACATGTATGAATACTGTATAGTCTCCCTAGGGTAAGAAATGGTAAGAATACATAAAAGTTTATGGTAATCATGATTCCCCATTACTTTGCTTTGAAGCCTTATAATGATCGCATTCATAAGTTGGAATGAGTTTATCCTGGCTTGTTTGATTTTATTATCTGTGATGGTACGAACAAATATATTGAAGAAAACAAGTCATTATAATAGCCAGCACTGATTTAATATCATCTTACTTGAAGTCCTACCATGCTTTTGCTCTTCTGTTTCCTTTGATTCTATCATGTTGTATCTTATTCAATTGTATTATGTGTGATAGTATAAACACATTTTCTATGGAAAATGAGGTAACATAGTAGGCATTGTTCATTTTCTGTTATTTGATTCTGAATGTCCTGTAATACTTCATTCTCTTGAATGTTTTTATACTATTTTGTTATGTTACTTTTATATATGAAATTATGCTCAACTATTTCAAAGAAAGACATTATGGTAGTCACTGTTAATTATGGGTTGTCTTCTGATGAAATACTGTGTTGCTTACATTGTTCTGTTCTGATCTGCTTTGTTATGTCCTGTTTTGTCTTAATCTCTTTAAAATAAAAAAGGTTTTGCATATCAAAAGAAATAATCAACAGAGTGAAAATAAAACCCAAAAGATGGGGGAAAAATTTAACAAAGTATTTGTCAGACAAAAGACTTCTATCTAGAACATATAAAAAACTGAAAAAGCTCAAATCCAACAGATTCAAAGAACCAATCCAAAAATGAGCATCTAAGATGCATACACAGGTAAAGAAATACAAATGGGAAATAAATACATGAAAAAATTTTTAATATCATTGGTCATTCAAAAGATGAGAATTAGATTTCATCTCGCCCCAGAAAGAATGGCTATCCTTAAGAAATCAATCAATAACAAATGCCCGAGAGGCTGTGGGGAAAAAGGAATACTTCTCCACTCTTGGTGTGTGTGTAGACTGGTGAAAGCACTCTGGAACTCAGTGTGGAGATTTTTCTCAAAAAGCTAGGGTTAGAGGACTCATTTGACTCAGCTATTCTTATTCAAGTATCTTCCCAGAAGAATTAAAAACATCATTACACAGCAATATATGTGCACCATGTTCATAGCAGCACAATTTGTAATAGTTAAATGTTGGAAACAACTCAAATGACTATGAACCAAGGAATGGATTAAAAAGATGTGATGTTTTTATACAACAGAGTACTACTCAGCCATAAAGAAGGGAAAACTTGAGACTTTTATAGATAAATTGATGCAACTTGAAACCACACTCATAAGTGAAATAAATCAGAGTTGCATTGAAAACATCATATTGTCTCCCTGCTGTGAGAAACTAAAGTAGTAAATAAGTTCTAAAATATACAATAGATATTGTGACATGGGAAAAATTGTTTAAAAGGAAAAAGGAACTCGAATGGTGGAAAGGGGGAATAAAGGAAAGGAATAGGGAGAAAAAATGTTATCTAGTTAGACTATCAGTGCCTCTTATTTCCTAGAAAAGGAGGGTTTGTGCTAATATTGATTGGAGAATTTTTTTATGCCTATATCTTGTACTCTGAGTAACGACTTCAAAGGGAATAATACACAATGTATTAACTATTGTTATTCTATTATCTTTATGAAATTTTGTTTTACCTTTTTCCCATAAGATAAAAAAATTTAAAAATTACATCATAGACATATCATATTGATATCCACAGTATATGATGCTAACCCTACTTGGTTCTAGATCCTAGGAAGTTCATCATGGCCACCTGAGAAAACCATACCAACACAGAAACATGTTCATCACAGCCATAAGCATGAAAAAGAAAGAATGTAGCCCTCACTGCTGTTGGTAAAGACATGATGAATATGAAGAAAATAAAATTCAGGTTAAAACTGGTTTGGGGGAATGCTAAACACAAATCGAAATTGAATTCTCCAAATATAATTGAATTCTGTGGATCAAAGGAGCATGAAAATCTAGCATATCATGGATTTTCCTACTTGGTGGTGAAGTGCCTCTTAAATTTGGCTGTCTAATACCTACAATGCAGAGCCCTAATTGATTTTAAAATAACACACCTACTGTGCAGATATATGATCACAACTTTGAAGGAAGGGATTCTTTCACTGCACAGTGTTTGAAAAAGCATGACATTCTTGTGGTTTATTAGGTTTCTATTCTCTTCCCTGGACTGCTTATTCTTAAACTTCAGCATGAGAACAACAGGCGCATGTTCATCTGGAAAACCCTAATAATAGCACATGCAAAAGTATTCTAGAGGGACTCAGGATTAAATATAAAATATATAAAGACAAAAATTTTTAAAAAGATAAAATGGCAGAGTACAAATTTGAGACATAATATTGAAAATATAACAAAACAGGAGGTCTTAAATCATAAAAGATGATTTAAAAAATGGCAGATATCCAAAGCAAAAATCAAATCAGTAATAATACAATGGGAAATTATGCTCATAAAATGTGATAAAAATTCATATATCTAATGTAAAAAATTTCTAAAAATTGGTGAGAAAAAAATAATCCACTTAGTAGGAGTAAACAAAGTATCTCAACAGTTCAGTGACCAAACAGCACATACAGATGGACAGAAAAATATGCTCAACCTCACTAGTAGGAAGCAACAAGGAAATATTCTTCACAAAACTTCACAAATATTTAAAAAGTGACATTCCATGAAGACAAAACCTAATGAGGTTGACAGATGCACCGCTAGTGGGAATATGCAGTCAATACTTAATACTGGGGGACTTCGTATTTATCCATTTGCTTATTTCCTCAAATTTATTTGTAACCTCACACTCCATTTTTGCAGCACTTTTGTGGCCATTTGGGGTCATCTGTGGACATGCTCAGAAAGGGAAAAAAATTGTGCATGTTTCCAGCTGAAATAGGAAAGGTGAGGATTTGCCTTCTGGTTTTAACCCTCATATAATAATTGAGTGGCCTTTTAATGGTCTATTTTTATGGTAATGTTTTCTGCTTGTTTTTGCTCTTGTTTCTTTTTGCTGGGCATTTCACTGTTTTTGACGGCCCTCAAGCCTGGTGCTAAGGTACTGTCTACTGTTCTGAAGCACAAGGCCACATGGTACTCTGAGGAAAAACTATGCTAGATAAGCACTGCACAGGATGAGACAAACTGCAGCTGGTCATGAGGTCAGTGTTAGTGAATAAACAATATATAACAAACAAAGAGAAGCACTCAAGACTTTGATAGGTTGATTAAAATGTTATGTCCAGAAGCTTGCAGGAACCTAACCCTGTATCTTCTTCAGAGTTTATCGTTAATATGTTGAGATATTGTATTACATATTGATATAATAATTCAGTATTCTTTAGTGTTCAAAGTAATTAATACAAGTAAGCAGAATGAACATAATTAGCTACAATTTGCTTCAAGTTTTTAAGAAAAGTAATATTGCAATACTAATAAAACTTTAAATGAATATAGCCTTTACCCGTGTCTAATTTACCTCTTCAAAATAAAGGCATTCTTTGTAATGGCAATGAAAACCTACACATAGGATAGGTAATTACCTGAATCTTCATCGATGTGGGAATGATTATCTGAATATATATAATATATATTATGGAAAACTATATAACAATTTAAAAGAATTCATCTAAGTGTTTTTCAGCTGTCCCATATGGCACTTGTCTGTTGGACAACATTTAGCCTTGGATGGGTTTCTATCATGAAACTGGGCACAGAAGTGAGTGTATTTATATTAATACATACTTATCTTTACACACACTGTTTAAAAACCTGGAGCATTTTATTATGACTTGAGAAAAGTAAATTTTATAAGATTATGTACAGTGTGACCCAGTTTGGGGGTCAAAATAAGCAACAGAAACATAAACAAACAAACAAAAAGCCTCTTGATACCTGTAAACACATTTGCACAAGAGTAGAGAATGGTGGGGAAGATGCTTAATAGGTGACTCTTCCTGCTACCTCAGCACAGAGGGAAAAGGGTTCAGGAAAGATTTTCTTTTCTTTTAATCACACTTGCAGTCTTATATTTAATAAGTCCTTATGATTTTTATTTTTAGAAAATTAAAGAGAAACTATTAAAAAAAGTAAATTCAGGTGAATACAGATGAACAAAATGCAAATTCTTTGGGTCAACCCAAGTATTTTCAGTGAAACTCCAGAACTCCATCTTAGCAACCCCACGCGAGTTTCTTAGCCTGGCGGTCTTCTCAGGAACTCTGGACTGACACTGATGACATCAGGCAGCTTCCCCACGGGAACACAGTGACAAGGCTGTTACAGCTCTTTCTACTTTCATAGCATCGCTTCCTATCACTTTGATTGGAGTTCTGGGTGTTCTCAAACTCTTCAGCCATGCATTGATTGATAATCTATTACTTCTCCACCACAGATGGCTAATGTATCTTCTGTACGTAGGTCTTACCTCATTTAACTCTCAGGGGGTACTTTGATTTTCCTTATCTTTAAACTGTTAGAGAAAGAAGTCTGCTGCCAGACCTACGAACCAGCAAACTTTTCTTACAAATGATCTCATTAGAAGAGGACAACACTGCAAAATGAAATCCATATCAGTTTATCTGTATATAAGTGTATCCATGTATACTGTGTATTTTGTCCACGTGTATTTTCATATATTCATATATATACATGTACATACACATATGCATTTATAAATGTATCTTCCCTCCAAAAAGATATTCTCATTTATGAAATTATCAAGGAGACTTGTGCTGTCTCATCTCATCAAAGACATAGAAAGAGGAAAGCAGAGAGAAAAATCAAGAGTCAGTGATGGGGGAAGGAAGAGGAACATGAGAGAGACAGAGTACATGAAGGAGAGGGAGAGAACACATGCTTCAGTGGTCCTTAAGGCTGACGAGCTCTTCAATATTATTTCTCCAGATTCATTATTTTACCAGAACTATTCCCAGTCAGCAAGCATCATTTTGAATTTATGGTAATCATTGTCTCCTTACTACCAAAATTTAAAGATGTGCAATTTAATGTGCCCACATTCATAGTTTCTTTTATGTGTCAGTGAAATAATCTTTAAATATCTTATTACATGTCCCATTTAAAGGGCTTGGAAAGAAGTTCATCATTTACAACAGGATTCTCCCTTTACCTAACAGGATGGATACTTCCTTGTTGGGCTCTGCCTTCCATTTCTTCTGCTGTCACCTCAGTAACTAATAAGAGGAATTAGGATAAATGGCACAGCCTAAGTGAGTAGATCTGTGGTTCTCTGTCAAAATAGGCGATTCACAGAAAATATAATCCAACAGTTAAAATCGTAGACAATGTCCAGTGGGGCTAGTTGGACCAAAGGTGGTTCCTTACTCTGGGTGAGGTATGTCTTTGCCATGTGAGGCTTTGAGCACATCACTTAAACATCTCTGAAATAAAAAGGTTTTTTTCCATGAAACAAAACAGATTTTTAGTCCACGTAGTTCTCAAAACAGAGCTTGGCACCACCATGTAACATAAAATTTATATCTCTTTGCACTATCATGAGATTTTTTGATGGTAGAATGGACAACTGGGTTGAATATAATACTAATACATTATCTAGGGTACTTTCTGTTTTCTACAACTTGGGAAGATCCTCATTAGATCGAGGATCCTGAGAGAGAAACACACACATTCCCTTACTTTCTAGCCCAATCTCTGTCAGAAATCAGAAACCCTCAGGACTCAGAAATAGACATGGTCTTGAAGAGATAATGGAATGATGAAAGGCAGAAGTTACCAACCAAAGGAAGAGGCAGACAAACATAAAATTGCGCAAGGGGAATTATGCATAGAAACAGGTCCTTTAGTGGTAGTAGGTCAGGAGGAGCCTAAAGCAATAGGCACGCTAAAGCAATAGGATAGAGTTTATATACTAAGTACCTAGGCTTATATACTCTTATATACCTATGCTTTCTGAAAAACTATCAACATGACAAATGACAGTTAACAAACAGTTTAGGTATCAGTGGTTGCATGAAATGCTTGGCTAATGCTTTTAATGACTTCATTTATCACACTGCGTTTGGAAAATGTACCAGGGTCACCTGGCATGCAAGATGGAGGTTATAACCAAGAGGACTGTAGTCATGTCAAAGTGGATCTTTATACAGAGCAAGGTCTCACTAGCACTGGTAACCCCTCCAGCCCTTTACCTGGCAATGGAATACAGTTAGGATGTAGACCCGAGAGATGGGATTTTCAAAAAGGACAAAAGATCAGGCATGGTCCTGCTTTTATATAGTCTCTCTTCTCAATAGGTATGAAGATGCCCCACTCTTTTCTTGAAATAAAAGACACAAAGCAACATTCCTTAGAACTGAGCCTATTCTACTACTGGAAGAACTTTTACTCTTGCATGTACTCATGAAGTGGACTATTTTGTGAGTTTGTATCTGTATTAGTCAGCTTATCACAGATGGACAAAATGCCTGACACACAGAACTTAAAGGAGGAAATGGTTTATTTTGGTTCACAATTTTAGAGTTTTCAGGTCATGGTTCAGCCCATGGTTGGTTGGCTCCATGGCTGAAACATGGTGGAAGGGCATAGTGGAGAAAGGATGTTCAACTCATTGCAATCAGGAAGCAGAGAGCAGGGGAAGAGTGACAGAAGGCACAGGGCCAAGAGCCTGATACATCCCTGAGATCATGCCCCTAGACCCACAGACACACCCAGCAGCCTGCTTTACTAATCTCCTAGGCATCTCTCAAGACAATCAAGTTGACAGTCAACATTAACCATCGCAGTGCCCAATAAAAGAAACAGAGGATCACTCCCAGAGCTTCATACTAATTTGGGGATTTTCTTAAATCTTGCAAAAGCAACAACAGTTTCCTCACATACTGGGAAAAAACAAACATAAAGCATAAAAAGAAGAAATGTCACAGAAAACAAGAGCACAAAATTGTAATAACTTACTCAATTTTCGATGGTTCACTGGAGAATTTCCAAATACAACATGCCTGCCAATTTTTTAAAAATCTTCAATCATATTCAGCTATTCACAGTATCTATTCACAGCGCCTACCAACAAAAACACTGCCTATATGGCCCCATAAAACATAATAAAACCTGCCTCCAGCTTTCCCATTACCTTTCTTTCTGATGAAATGGTTGGCGGCTAACACAAACACGGTCTGCTTGGCTGAAGTGAGTCTTTGATTGGGATAAGTTATCAATATAAATATTAGGCTAAAGAGCCAATCACGAGTGCTTAGCATAATTAGCACTGTCATGTCCTCAAAGCACTGCCCAGTGATTCATACCCTTAGAAATCTTGGTGACATACAAAGGGTGACATGTGCAATTGACAGTTTACAAAGTGTACCTATTTCTGGCTTTTCTCAGACGTATCAAGATCTGTGCTCTAAGCCCTCCTCCCTAGGAAATTAATGTATTGGTTCCACATTAGTTTCTTTAGTGACAGTTTTCAATATTTGGAAGTCCAACCTGAGATAAAAATCTACTTGTTAAGCTATAAAACCTCTCTCGGTTTATGGCAAAGCTAGATTCATGTGACGTAGATTTATTTGGCATACATACTATTTCACTTTAGTTTCATATGTCCTTCCTGCCTGTTCCTTTCCTTATCTTCCAAAATTTAATGTAATGTCTAATAATCAGTGTCAAAGATGGAGCAGCTGGTAAGAAGACCTCTTCTTTTCAAACTGCAGGCCAGATTAGCTAACCTAAAGATTTTAATTTAAAAGGTATATCAAAATAGAGTCTTTTCCAGGTACACCTTGTATTACAGGTCTATTCTACGATGAGCCTTGAGATTGGGGATATGGTAGGTCTCAGGAACATAACATCATCTCCTAGGTTTCTCTCTTGGTTATTCAGTCTCTCCCTTCTTGCTGAGTCCTTCATATGTTTTAAACCTTCCCAAGTATCTCCACTATGTAAACCATTTCCTAGTCCTCAGGCCCCTATGATCTTCCAACTAATTGTGAAGGAAACATTGATTTGTAACTATATTCAATTCCTTGATTTCCCACACACTCCTATTGACCAATCCTTACACAGAATTCTACAGCTGAGTTTAGTTTATTTTCTAGATTATTAGACAGAGTGACTTGGAAATACTCCCCCCACCCTGTCCCCCATATTCCCATTGAGACTGAGTTTAAAGAAAACTAAATCTGTTATCAGACAAAAACCTGAACTGACAAAGTCACTTCAAAGCATTGTTCTTTCTTTTGAATGACATCAATATTATTTCCCTCTAAAAGTACTTCTAATATGGTATCATGTCCTTTCCTGCTTGGACACAAAAAGCAGTGGGTAAATTCTGGACATATTTGAGAATGAAATGAAGGCATGTGAAGGCCAAAAGTAAGTGACAAAGATGCAAGTAATCTGGGTTAGGTGGCTCTGGAAACCACCCAAAGAGTCACGAGAGAGACAGTGCCACATCTCTTCCTCCTCTGAGTACCTTTCTTCTTCTGTGCCAGGAACACTGTACACGCTGCATGAGGCTGTCACTAAGGGAGGAATCCTCAGCCCACCCACAGGACAACCAAGTGTTTGAACGCTTTAAGAGACGACTTTCAACTGTAAGGAAAAAAGAGATTTAAGGTTAACTCAGTTTGCTTTTTAGTTCTGTCAAGAAAAGAGCCACATCTTGGCTCAAATGCCTGTTAGGATCTAGGTAATACATATATGATAGTTTATATCACCTATGTCATTTAATTAGAAATTCTTCCTACTATGCTAGATAGATCTATTACTTTACTTCCATAGGAATGAAATATCAATGAAATCAGAACAAAATATGTGCATCTCAAGGTATCTAATAATACAAATGAAAGGCAGATAAAAAGTGTACATGTTCTGTTCTTTAAAACACAATCATTTGAGTCTTTAGCATTTAAGGGGCCGGGTTCCACAAATTCTTCCTACTAAGATGAGTGAAATATCTTTGTATTCCAAACAAAGAATTTAGTGTACAGAAGGATATTCCATAAACTTTTAGTGAATAAATGTGATAATAATCAGTTTTGAGTAACATTACTATACACATAACTAAATATTTAATTCACCAATTCGTCTTCCAATTTCAGATTGTAATCTAAGGGGACTTTTAAATTACATATTTTATTACAGAAATGCATATTTTAATGAAATCACTCATTTCAATAATGAAAATTTGGAAAACGGCATCTTAACTTCACAAAACTCAAATGACTGCTGCCTTTTAAAAAATAGAAATTGTGCACTTTTCATCTGCTTTTCATTTTTCCTATTTCACATCTAGCATTCTTTTGTGTGTGTGTGTGTGCTGGGGATTGAACTCATGACCTCGCACTTACCAGGCAGGCGCTTATGCCGCTAGGCTAAATTCCTGGCCCTCCTAATACATATCTAAAAATATACATATTTTCGTCTTATTTGGAAATGAAATACTAGAAATACCATGGGATAGCAGGGAGGACAATTAGGTTTCTGATAAAATGACCTGCTGAACTACACTGTATATATTACCTAGCTTCCAGTAGGCAATCAATAATATTAACTCCTTCCTCTACCTTGTTTTGCCTTTCTGATAGGAGGAGCATATTGTAGCCCTTCATAAGCCAGTAACATAGTCCAGATTATGTTAAAAAGTCAAGGTGGCTTCTGATGTATTTTATTCATTGAACAAATGCTTAGTTTAAGCACTATGCAGGGAGCTACAAATACAATGGTGAATATCATCCAGCTCCTGTCCTCACAGAGCTTAAAGTTGAATGGGGAGGAAAGACCCATAAAAAGGTTATGGCTTGTGTCTGGATGTTTCCCTAAAGACTCGTGCAGTCATGGGGTTGGACTTTTTTCAGAAGTGGCTAACTAGAGTGTGACTGATTTGTAATACAATGTTGGGATTAAGGGTGCTGGGATTAAGGGTAGGTGATTGCTGATTCAGGCCACTGATAGGATTGGCACTGCCCTAATTCCAGTAGAATGTATATAATACAAGGCACAGAAAGAGACAAGCCTCTTTCTGTTGTACTTGTTGCTTCTGTTATTTTCCTCCACCATGAATTGCTGCCCCTCTGCTATGTACCAACCTGCCTTGGAGCCAGCCAATACGGACTGAAATCTCTACAAACTGTGAGCTAAGTAAACCTTTCCTTTTTAACTTTGGATGTTGAGTATTTTGTCTCAGCAATGAGAGAAAAGTACTTAGAACAGAAAGCCATTATAACAAGATGACATGGAACACATTCTTGATTTAGGTTGCAAGTGACAGAAAAGTCAACTGTAAGTGGTTTAGGCAACAAGGTAGTATTTTTGGATCAAATGACTATGGAGATGTGACAGAGCTGGTCAGATGCAGTTTCATGAAAGAGCAACACAATGTCATCTTTACACAATATTTTCTTCTTTCCTCTCCTCTCCTCTCCTGTCCTGTCCTTTTCTCTATTTACCTCTGAGTTGGTTCCATCATCTGAGCATCTCACATCCTAATCTCCTATCTACAATAGCATTAAACCTAGCATATATTATGCACAAGCCTAGAGATAAAGGAGCTTCTTTTCCTCAAATATGAAAATCTTCAGAATGATTCTCATTGGCTCAAACTGGATTAAGTTCCCTCTTATGAACTAATTAGAAAATCCAAGAGAATAAGATCAACTGATCACTTTAACAATCTCTAGAGCCAATAGTGGAACCAATCACGACCAAATCAGATGAACTGAGTGCAAGAGAGGAGATTGCAGTAAGCTGCAGCCTCTCTCAAGCACACTTAAGTATCTACTAAGTACTAGGCACTGTACTACTAAAACATTGGATGTAATCATTACTTCTTCAATTAACAATCTTGGAGAAAGATAAAACTACTGCTCTATCAATAGATGATGGACCTCAGATCTTAATAATCTGGCCCAACGTCAATCTTGGAGAAAGGTAAGACTCTGCTCTATCAATAGATGATGGACCTCAGATCTTAATAATCTGGCCCAACGTCATGCAAACATAATGCGCTATTTTGTCAGAAAAAGAAAGAATGCTTATTTGGTGGCAACAATAAGAGATGCTGAGGAATAAGGGTAAGATGCTATAGGAATTAGAGAAGTAAATGAGCCAGAGATGAAGTAACTGAGGCTGAAACCTGAAGGACCATTAAAAGTCAACCAGGTGAGGTGGGCAGTTGACAGGACTTGGAGGAAAAGATGTTGGTCAAAGATGTGCTAGAGGATAATGAGGTTAAATTTTATCCTGAGAGCAATGGGCAGCCACAGGAGATCCCATTCAAGATCCTCACAGAAGTTATGTTTGCAGTGTAGAGAGTGTAATTGCAGTGATAGAATGGAATGTGGGTTCCCATGTCACAGAGTATTGCAGTAAAAATTTACTTTACTCATTTCTAATTTCTATTTTCTAGAAAGCTGAAGTACCTGGAAACCATATTTTAATCATTAGCAGTATTATAATTGACCATCTACTGACATGTGATTATAGTTTAGCTCTTTAGGAAATAATCACATATATGAAATAAAAGACTTAATCAACAGTCTATAAGGAATATTTGCATTTAAAAAATAGCACACATGTAGAAAAAGACAGAAAATTAATAGCAATTGCACCAGGGAAGAAAGATTATGAGTTTTTTTCTTCTTTTGCTTAAGAATGAATACAGCACTGTTGTAATAAACTTAAGACATAATTTTAAACTTCATAAAAACTACAAAGCAATGTATGCTAATTACAAAAAATGCAAACAATGTGCAAGTGTATACAATAACAGGAATCAACTCTTCTACAATGTAGCAAATTCTATCCTAGTGGAAATAATAACCACTATTAATAGCCCAGTGTGCATTCTTCCTTTCAAATCTATATGTGTGTATGCCTATTATACAATATAAGCACACACAATATTATGCAACTACATCTACATTATACATGTTTGTGTACACATATATATTTTCCTACAGAAGGGATTATACTGAAACACTGTTCCAGAATTTGCTTCTTTCGTACAACAAAACCCTATGTCATCTCTCTGTGAGTTAATAAAACTGTGCTCATTTTTTAAACTGCTGCACAACATTCCAGAGCACAACTGTACACTACAACTGATTGGCATAGTCTCCAACTGATGAATATCTAAGGCTTTTTCAAGTTTTGTTATTAAAAACAGCAATGAAGGGAAGTCCCATGTGCAGAGCTCTTTTGTATAAAATGATACAAACTCCTACATATATAGGATGCATACCCGTTTTACACAAGGATGATTTATGATTAATTTCTGGAGCAGACTTGCAAAGTCAAAGAGTGGATATATTTTAAATTCTGATAGATACTGTCCAGCCGTCTCCCTGAAGGCATGTCGAATTTATACTCTCGCAGAAAAACAGTCTATCCTCATTTCTCCCCATATTCACCATCCCTATAAATTATCAGTCAATGTCAGTGGGTACACAAATCATATTTCATTTCACAGAGCACATTCTGAAGAACACTGTGCTATAATGATTGCTGTTTTTTAGCATTCACCCATGAACTATTCATTTAAAATGTTTTAACAGTCTTTCCAAAATATTTATCACTGGAAATCTTTTGTACAGAATATTAATTTCCTTCTTTGGCTCAAAATGAAAATTATTTCAATTAATTTTCATCTGATTAATTACAAATGTAGATTAGTAACATCCTCTAAGATCATTTCTGGAAAATAAATACAAATATACAGCCAAAATATATAGTGACTCAGAACATACTCATGAGCTGGTATTTGAGTGAAATCCTGTTATGTTTAGGGTAGAATTGTGAGAGTGTACAAGAAGGAAAACATTGTGTACTATACATTTTAGAACTTACTTACTCTTTCAGTTTCTCACAGTGGGGAGACAATATGATGTCTACACATGTGAGTCTGATTTAGTGCACTTATAAGCATTGTCTCAAGTCATATTCATTTACTTATAAAAGTCTCAAGTTTATCCTCGTATGGCTGAATAGTACTCCATTGCATAAAAATACCACGTTTTTTATCCATTCCTTGGTTCATGGACATTTGGGTTGTTTTCAAGATTTAACTATTACAAATTGTGCTGCTATAAATATCAGTGCACATATATTGCTATGGTATGTTTTTAAGTCTTCTGGGAAGATTCCAAGAAGAGGAATAGCTGAGTTGAATGGTACCTCCAATCCTAGTTTTCTGAGGGATATTCACTCTGATTTCCACAGTGGTTGCACCAGTGTACACTCTCACCAATAGTGGAGAAGGGTTCCTTTTCCCCAAAGCCTCTCCAGCATTTCTTATTGGTTGATTTCTTGATAATAGCCATTCTTTCTCAGGGTAAATGGTATTGTAGTCAGGGGTTATAAGGAGAACAATTACGTGCAGGATACAGAGTTTATAATATTATTTTTATGATGGTTACCCAGAGTTAAATACAAGAAAATGCAGGAAATCTCTCCACAACACTAAAGACCTAGAGAATTCAGCCAAAGACCTGGATCCCACAGTAATATTCTGCATGAGTCCAGATGAAGACCTAGAGCCCATGACAATGCCTCCTAGGGCCCATAACAATGCTAGCTGGAAGTCTAGAGCCCACGATAAGGACTCATGTAAGTCTGTTTCATGGATCTGCACTGGCAAGGCCCAAAAGTTAATGGTGGAAGCTAGAGAGTCTGCACCAGCAGGGTAAACGACCTGTGCCAGTAAGCTGAGAGCTCTATACTAGAGCCAAGAAGTGACACTCAAGAAAAGGACCAGGGCTCCCCTGAAAAGTACCACAGTCATCCTCAGTGACAATGAGGTCTCAAGCTCCTCTGATGATGAGAACAGTTGAGTAAATGTCAGAAGCCAGCGTGACAAGCTTTTCCTGGAGATTAAACAGCACACATCTTCCCCTCCAGAGAAAGAAAGTGATGCTCAATGTAAGGAGCAGAGCTCTCCCAAGGTGAATCACAGCCACTTTCGCCAACAATTTTTCTCAGGTGGGCCATCTACATGCAGCGTCACACTAGTTTAATTCAGCTAGTATTAAGCTCACCACCAGTTTTTAGTCCGTAACAGGTGAAATCTCAGTGTTTGTTTGAATTTTCATCTCTCAAATGACCAGTGTTACTCAACATTTTTTCATATATTTATTTGTCATTTGTATTTATTCATCTGGGAAGTGTGTCTTCATCTCATATTCTCATTTTTGAATACCCTAATTTTTATAAATAAAGATACATCAAGACAAGAAAAACACAATGTGAGTGATAAAAATGTCTCAGCCAGTTGAACAAGTTAATCTTTCATCAGTGAAGAGATAGGTGCTTGATTTTGTTTTAAATCCAAATTTGTCTAGATTTTTAGCACATGTGAAAATACACCAATGTTCCAGTTCTTTATGCCTTAAGTCAGAAATGTGGAATGTTTTGTTTTACACTACAGTTTAGTAGAATTTTCACCAAGAATGGGATTTTTTTCCTGTGAAGTACATGTTTTAGACTTCATGGACCAAAATGTTTCTTTCTTAACTCTGCCTTGATGGCTTGAAAGCAGTCATAGATGCTACACATTACATGAATTAATGGGCATGTCTGTGCTCCACAGAACTTGATAAAGACAGGTGGCAGGCAGAATTTGACCTTTGGGCCCTAGATTGCCAGTTTCTTGTCTTTACCCCTTTTTTATACTTCTCTAAGTTTACTTGGCAGGGAAGAATCGTGAGGAAAGGCACAGTAGAGATGTTTACAACTGAGTCACACTTTGAATGCATCCAAATTTATTTGTTTAAATATTTTATGGATTAAATTGAAATACAATTGCCTAACAATTTTAACAGCTCAGATCTCACATAATCATTGTTGGGTGTAACAAGAGAAATAAAGTGTGAAATGAACGAGGGGAACACAATATGAAGGGATTTTCCCCCGGTTTCTCCAGTTCAGATTACAGTTACTCTTGAACATGCTATTCTTAATCGATTGGGAGTTTCAGAAAACAGGGAAAACCATTGTACTAAGTCTTTTGATACCCAGTTGTTGATTAATATATGCTAGTTGAAGGAACAGTAAGAACTATCTGGCAAATCATTAGCTTCTGGAATACACAATTAACATTTTAACAATACTTATTTAAACATACAGTGAGTGCAGGACTCTTTTCTCTCCACACTAAACGAGTAGTATTCAGTAAGTGACACAGTGGCCACCACCCTCTCCTCCTCAGTTGTGTGTGCTCTGAGGACACAATTTTCTTGAGAAAGTAATTGTGAACAACTGATGCACAATTTCCAAAGGACGAACAATGCCCACTCAAGTTGGATAAAAAGGCTCTAGTGTTTTACACTATTTTGATTTTCAAACTTAATTTTTCTCAGTACTGGGGAGTAAACCCAGGACCTTCACGCTATGCTACATCCCTAGCCCTCTTATTTTTTTTTTCTTTTGAGACAGGGTTTTACTAAGTCGCTAAACTGCCTATCCTGAGCTCAAACCTACAATCCTCCTGCCTCATTCCAGAATGCTAGAATTATAGGCATGTACCACTTTTTAATTATTTACTTACTTATTTTTGCAGCATAGGGAGTGCCTCTGGAGTAAACACCTCTTTTTAGGTACTGTTCGCGTATTGCAACATGCCTGCTGACTCTGACCTCAGTCACTTCCTAACCAAGTCTAAGTAGGAAGCCATCTCTAGGTGATTGTACAAATAGCACCTCGATCTTAAATTTTTGTGTTACTCTTAGGGATTCCATAAGTAAATCAAACACTCAAGGGATTTTTTTTGTTGTTGTTGTTAGAAGTTTGGAACTTTCTAAAGATTTGGGGCTTTTGAGGTGTGAAAAAATTGATTTTCACGGCAATCCCAGGATTAGATGCACTGGGCTGTATGGTTACAGAGGACAAATTTCCAGGGAGTCTTGTCTTACTATGTTCTCCTGGGCTACTTTCTCTTGCTTTCCCTCAGCTTCTCTTTAACGTAAAATAAAGCTTATTATTGCTTAGTCAAGATAATAAGCTCCAAGTGCAAATATCCACGGATGAAGCAAGTAATACACACATTACTTAAATGAGAATGTAAACTGGTACAGTCACTATGGAAATCAGTATGGTGATTCCTTAAACAGTTTAAAATGGAAATTCCATTTGACCCAGCTATTCCTCTTCAAGAAAGAGTTAAAGATATCATTTTACAGTGATACACGTGTGCCCATGTTTATAGCAGCACAATTCATAAAAGCTAAATTGTGGAGGCACCCTGTATGTCCACTGCAGATAAATAGATTTAAAAATGTGTTGTTTGCACAGAGTACTGCTCTGATATAAAGATGGATGAATTTCAGTCATTTGTAGGAAAATGGATGCACTTTAAATCCACAATGTTAAGGGAAATAAATCAGAGGCTTAAAATTCATATGGTTTCTCTTATATGAGAAACCCAAAGTATAAATAAATTGAGGAGCAAAATAAAAGATAAACAATAGAAAATAGGGAGAGTTTTGGCAAATAAGGAGGAGACTAAGAAAATGGAAGGAGGGAGGAAGGGAAGAGGAAAGGGACATAAACAGAAGTAAGCTCGTGTATCAATACGTACATGTATCAACTACTCACAGTGAATGTATTCAGGAAGTACTGCAAACCTGTCCTAATATCATTTTTTAAATGGAGATGAAGGTGAGTCTCAGAGCCATGGCAAGGAAGATTAAAAAGTCAGACAGAGAAAGACATAATGAAGGATGGAGACCAAAGCAGGAAGGGGATAGACAAATAAAAACATGAGCATCTAATTCACAGCTCAACTCAAAGCCAGCTTTACTAGGTAGGCGTCCTGAATAAAACAGCATCTCGTCAGCCTCCCATTTCTATTTTAAGAAAGTAGCAATTGATGTTGAGAACAGAGTAGATTCTCTCATTAGAGAAATCAAAGAATCTTCCACAAAACAACAACTGTCCAGAATTTCCTAATTACTCAAACAAACAGGGCAGATTAAGTCACTTTAAAGAATCAAAGGAATAAAATATATAAGCAGAAGGTATGTTGCAAAAATGATTAAACTGTATACACGAGGGGCCTTCCAGGCAGTAGAGATTTTAGACTTTGAAGTTTATAAGGTCTCCATTGGACTATGGCATCACAAAAGAAAGAAAAAGCAGCCACAGATAACCTATAAATCTTTGCATGTGGCTAAATTCCTGTGAAACTTTATTTATAAAACACAGGCTATGGCCTAAATTTGGCCCACAGGCCATAGTCTGTTTAGATAGTGATAAAGGGAAGATATGTCTTTCCATCACTCAGATCTTGTGCATCATAACAATTTAACAAACATTAAGTTCTAAAATCAGCAAAATAACAGTGAGAATTACCTCTTAGATCCTAGAATTGCCTGTGGGAACAGACACCTACCAAGAGAAGAACATATCACATCTCCCACACTGAGTTCCTCCTAAGTAATTCACTCACTGACAGCACAGAGCTCATGCTGCTTAAATTATCTCTTATGCCAATAGCTTCTCATAACTGAAATGCAAGTGTGATAGGAAATCAGTGTTTACAACAACCCTGAATAATGCATAGGCACCTTTTAAAGGAAAGATGAAGTCTCCTGGACCTTCTGCATTGTTTCAAATTATCTCTGTGGCAATGCTGCTTAAATACACCCAACACTAACACTAAAACAGCCAGAAGCAAAGCATTTTTTGCTTATAGCATTTATACAATGCTAAAACTGAAATAAATGTAAAAATTAAATACAAATCCAGCAACAGTTGATGGTATTAAAATAATGTACTAGATGAAGGTGTTTTACTGTAATTAATCATTGCTTGAAATATAATAATGTCACTAACTGCCATAATCCAAAACTACTAAGGAAAATCACACACAATCACTGGGCCTCCCCCTTAGTGTCCCTGGAACATTTACAAAATCAGTCCCCTTTCTTACTCCTTTGCATTGATCAGGACAGTGTCATAACCACTCATAGATCCAAATAAAATCTCCAAAACTGAGAAGCAGATGATGTACACTGTGTGCAGATTCATTGCTCTTAAAGGGAACTCAAGTCCCCAAGCGTACACCTGAGCACCCTGGTTTGAGAACTGTTGCTATAGACATCGAATTACCTCATCGTGGTTATGTTTGTCTGCCTCTACAGTGATTTCTGTTGTCCTATAAGCCTCTGAAGCATTATTGTTATCACTGTTGAGGTCACAACTGGCACTTATGGAGACTAACTGGAGAGAGAATAAAAAGTGCTATAACAACTCTGGCAGTCTTCTTGGTGGGCTCCTGACCTGGAGGTTCAGTGACAGCCTCTGGGAGAAAGGGGCCCTCCAGCCAGTCCTGAAGGACCTCAGAGCAGTGAAGACTGAAGTGGGTAGTGGAGAAGGTGACTCTCTGGGGGACCAAACACCCTGAGGTTGTGTGGGCATCACTTCACCTACAGTGGGCAGTTGCCACAATTGCCAAATGAAACTCTGGGCCCTGAGATACCACATCTGATTTTTCAAGAGAAGCAGGTTGCTTGAATTTTTAAATAAAAAGTACTAAATTTTAACTGTTGGTATTTCATCCTAATTTTTTAAAACACTATGAATAAAAGTCCTCGGGCAGCCTATGTGCTGTTTCCGGGGACCTTCTTTGCCCTCCCTGAGCTCTCCTGGGGCCCTTTCCTCTGCCATCTGCAGGGTTCTGCCCAGGTATCCACCAAGTTCTCCTGTATAAAGCGGGTATTTGTACTCAAGTCTGAAAAGGTGCTCTCGCCCGAGTGTTTGAACTGAATAATCAGAATATTTAGAATTGGAGGGGAGACAGAGAAGGGATTCCGGACATTTCTTCTCATTTAACAATCCCTCATTGTTCTAAGAGACCAGAATGTACTTTATGCATTAAAGTAACTTAGGACCTTAGTAAATCTGTGAATTTCAAAAACATTCCTTGGACCCAGCTTCAGATTTCTTCCCAACAGTTAGCACAAAGTTGCTATATCAACCTTAGGACACTTTTATTTCATCATAGAACAGGCAGTTTTCAGGGAAACGAGTTTAGGCTGGAAGAAGCAGAATTGAAGTAATAGTTTTGAAGTAGAAAATTAAAACTCTGATGCATACTTGACAGGTGCATGAAAAACAAACGCTAAGTATCTGAAGAGGGAAGTTGCCATGGCATTTTTAAAACACCAGCACTGTGAATTCTAACTCTGTGATACCCGTGTCCTCTCCCACCCCTTTGCTCTGCTTTTTCTTCATTGGGCAAAAACATGTATCTGAAGAGCTATAGAAAGAAGAAAGCTGATGGCAAGGATTCCCCTTTGGAATTGGGTTTCTGGGAGGATGAGAGGGGTATCAAGTAATGGCAGAGATTCTGGGTATCCCACCCCTTTATGAACCAGTTTTGGGGATGGCTCATCTCCTCTCCTCCTACTCCACAGGGGGCAGGCAATAGCATTAATCAGCCTCTGCCTAATTATCAGCTAGCTAATTAGTGAGGAGGGGAGCTCCTAGCTCCCTACTGTTTCTTAACTAATCTAAAAACTGGGTAATCACATAACCCTTTTTCTCCATTTCTCTGCAACCATCTACAGTAAATTCGATCTCCAGTTGTACAAGATAGAAACCTAAGAGTTGTCTTCAAATATTCCTGCCTCAGCCCCCCACACAATCACTATTGCACTCTATAAAATCCAGCTTCTCAATGTCTCTCAGGCCCATTCTCCGACCGTGATTTGGATCTTGAATATCTCTCAAGGGCCTGTGCTAAAGCCTTGGTCTCTGGGCTGGTGCTACTGAAGATGTAGAACTTTGGAGAGGTGGAACCTTGTGGGGAGGTCCTTAGGTTACTGAGGGCATGCTCCTTAGGGAGGCAGGGAGTTTGGACACTAGTCTCTCTGTGAGTCTTTCTGTTTTGGTTCCTACCTATAAAGGAAGCAATTTTGTTGTACTATGCATATATCATGATATACATGATATACAGTAATGTCTTGTCACAGCCCTAAGTAACAAAGCCAGAAATCCTGGACTGCCACCTCCAAAATTGTAAGCCAAAATACATCTTTTCTAGTTATAATCAAGTATTAGTGATGGAAAGCTGACTGGCACACTTTCCCTTTGAAATTTCTCCTTTGGTTCAGACCCCCTCCATATCATGACCCAGTTACTTACCTTGTCTTCCTCCTATGGATCCTATCTATCACCTCCATCTCTCTCCTCCAACCCATTACCATTCCTGCTCCCAACAATGTCTACAACAAACAAACTATATATGTCATTCCCTGCTTTAAAATATTACTTAAATCCCCATTGCCTATGAAACTAGGTTCAAAGCCTTGTGTGTGGTCTTCAGTATCTCTCAGATCTGTGCCATCTATATTGCCTAATAGAATAATATTTATTGTTAGGTTAACCACATCATTGTTGATAAACACAAGAGACTCAGCCATTGTTGTGGTTGATACATTGTGTCAACTTGAGAAGTTTAGAAGTTTAACTGAGAGACTAAGCAGCCAGCCAGGGTTCTTACTTTGTAACTATCCTCATCCTGTGCAAAGGACTGCAAGATTTTGTAAGTGCTACACACAAGGAGGTCGGGGGGAGTGGCCTGTGTACAATATAGGGAGGAGAAGGGCTTCTTTTCTCGCTTTTGCTCTGGCTGCTAATTTGAAGTGTTGCTCTAGTGCCATGTCATCCTGCCTTGGAGTCAGCTGATTGTGGACCAAAACCTCCAAAAACTGTAAGCTAAATAAACCTTTTCTTCCCTAATTTTGGGTGTTAAGTATTTTGTCCCAGCAACAAGAGAAAAGTGACCAAGACAGCCATCGTGTTTCAGTAGGCACAATGAGAGGACAGCTTTCTATAACTCTATCCACTGTAGTCAGATGGCTAACTCGAAATAACTTGATTACTTATCACCCAAGGAGTAGCTGGTTGAAAGATCTAGTTCTTGGATTCCACCCACCATTCTACTTGATGCTTTGGATGCAGCTGATTGTGCCTTTTCTCTCCAACTCTTCCTCTACACCTTCTCCCCTGCCTTTTTGGCTGCTTCTTTTGGGTCTCTCATGCTAATTCCTCTTTTCTTCTCTCTCTTTAGGTCATCCACCAGCTCCTGGTCCTCGTTCATTCTCTCTATACTCAAATGTCGTCAGAGATCTCATCTGGCCCCACAGCTTTAAAGACTTGGACATTTATATCTGTAGCCCAGGCATCTCCTAAGTCCTGGACTTGAGAGAGTCAAATTACCTACTTGATATCATCACTAAGAAACAGAGTTCAAACTCCACACTTAAAGACAATGTTTACTTAACTTGTTTACTTCACCTTAAACTCCAACCTGATCCTCCTTCCCATTGTGCTTATTATTTTGAGACAACTCATTAAACAGCATTGCCAGCCATTAAGGCCCCCAAATTAGGTCCCCTCTTAAGGATCAGACTGCCTTAGTTAAAATTACCACTGCTCCCTCCCACTGGTGTCGATCTTCTGCTTTATTTTTTTCTTTTTTTCGTTACCTATTTAATGTTTTGAACATGTGATAAAATTTACTTATTGTTTTCTTACATTTACATACTTTTCTTTTTTTCTCTCTTTCCCTGCTGGAATGTAGACCCCATGAGACCAGGAATCTTTGGCTGTTCTGCACTTAGAAACTTGGCTGGTCTATCATAAATGCTTAAGAAATATTTGTAAGTGCACAAATGAACGAAGCTTGACTTAGTGCTTTCCTTCATGGCACACATTCGGTCCAGCAAAATTGCAAATGAACTCTACTTACAGAATATAGAAGTTTCTAACTACTTCTCACCATTGACACTGCTAAACTCCCAATCCAAGTCACCCCCACCTTTTCCTTGGATTGCTCCAGAAGGCTTTCACCTGACCCCTTTGTCATTCTCCTGTGTTGCCCAACTCGAATCTACCTAATATAAATGGTAGCTAGATGGTTTCTTAAAAAGCATAAATCAAATTAAGTTCCTTTTCCGCACAAATCTCTCTGATGCCTTCGACACAGACCATGGTCCCTTGCTTGGGCCCATGATTGCTCCTTTGGTCTTCCTTTCTACAATCTTTCCCACAGTCCATGTTCTCTAGCCACAGGGGCTCTTGCTTCTTGTTGGAGAGTTAGCTTTACTCTGGTCTCTGTGCTCTTCCAAACTCTATACTTGCCTAGCAAACTTTCCCCTCAGAACTCCACAACAGGCCTTGCTTGGTTTAAGGGTTACTATTTTAAGAAAACTTCCTTGACAGCCAGTCTGCCTCTTCCCACCATTGAACACTTCCCCAGTATTCCCTGACTTATTTTTCTCCATAGCACTTATAACTAGAAATAAAATGTATTTGACCCTTTCCTTAATGACTGTTAGCTCCGAGAAGACAGGGATTATGAGCTGTTTGATTTGTATCTCCATGGATCAGAAACACCTAGAACACAATGGTGCTTAGCAAATGTTTGTTGAATGAATGAATGAATGAATGAATGCCCATTCTTGAGGTAGCACTCAGTCCTCACTGAAGCCTGCTCTATCTATGGGAGGCAGAGGTGTCCTCATATTAAAGGAGCAATGGCCACTAGTAGAACATTTCCAAGCCTGGTCGTTTACTATAGCAGGGCCAGCCACAGTGTATAGTAGGCAACGGTGTCTTCTGAGGCTACATAAAACATTAAAACTGTGCTTTGGGTCCATTCACCATGAAACTTCTGTGAAGATCTGTCAAGTGAGCAAGTCTAATGGGAGATGATACATCCATGGAAGCCAGCTGAACATGAAAGCTCATGGGAGACCCAGTTCCAATTACACTCCACATAGTGAAGAGGATAAAATAAACCTGAGTAAACAAGAGAAAGAAAACTATGTTCTAAAGGATATATCTTTTTATTGTCTTTTATTATTTATTTTCTTGCCCTTTATTCTTTGTGGGGTTTAAGCCAAACAACCTATGAGACCAGATGCGCAAATTAGATGTTGTCTTGGTTTACTTATCTCTTGTTGCTGGGACAAAATATCTGATATCCAAAATTAAGGAAGGAAAGGTTTATTTAGCTCATAGTTTGTGGAGATTTCGATCCAAAATCAACTGGCTCCAAGGCAGGGTGGCATGACACAGGAGCAACACTTCAAGGCAGCAGCCAGAAAAGGCATCCAGAACAAAAAGGGAAGAACAAGGCACTTCTCTTTTATACTGTAAGCAGGCTGCCATCACTGATATGTCCCCAGGGTGGGTGTGGCATTCACACCACCTCTGTGTCTTGCTCTTGCATAGGCTGAGGATATTTACAAAGTAAGGACACTGGCTCCCTGCTGAGTCTCTTAGCTAAATTTCTAAACTTCTCAAATTGTCAGTGTATCAACCATAACAGATGTTTTAAGGGAAGAACAGGAGAGGGAAGTCTAGAAAGTGGTAAGGAGTGAATGGTAAGAGAAAGCTCCTAATCCCCTCTGTCCTCTGGCTGCAAAATGAGGAGGGAATCTCCTCTTCTACCTTCTCCTGCTAGAGTGAGTTTGGGGCAGTAGGATGAGGATAAAGCCCAGTGATAAAACCCAGGTATATACATTTGCTGAACTATAACCTTCCTTAGCAAGTCAGTTAACCAACATGAAATTCATTTTCCTCATCTGTAGCACGAAGGATTTAGTATCTTTTACTGTATTATTCCATCAAGGATTTCAGACAACTATGAACAGAGATGATGATAAAATATAATCTTCTTGCCAGAATTTATAAAGATGATAAGAAGCTTCACAGTCAGTGATATTGGGTGGTACACCAAAATAATAGTTATATATAGTATCCAGATCCAACATGATGGGGTTACACATGTACATTATACCATTGTGATTAATTGCTTGTTAATCATTGATATACAGACCACTTTGCTATGGGAGTTATAAACAAACCCAGTCCTGTTCTCACAGAACTTATAATCAATTGAAGAAGTTGGATATTAATGAGCAAAATGACCCATATGCATGTTTACTTGCCAAACATAGGACTAGTACCTGGTTCTATTAGGACTTACAGCAGAGAAGCCTGATTCTGCCTGAAGGCTCAGAGGAGGGGCAATAGAGTTTCTGCAGGATGAGAAGGGACCACCCTAGGGTAGAGGTGTAGAAAGAGAATTGACCCTGCAAGAATCTGAGGTGGAGGAAACATCACAGATTCCACAAAGGAAAGCAATCACAAAGGGCACCGTGCATGGCCTTGAGGTTGAAGGAACCACTGTGAGGCTGGAGACTGCACCAAGGCCTGGCTACCATTGTCGACTCTCAACCACCTGAAGACTATGGGTCAAAACCTCATTTACAAATGCAGATGTGAGCCACAGTTTGCCAGTTATATTTTTTAAATCTAAGGTTTAAATATTGTTGGAGTGCACTTCCTAAAGTTTCATGTGTGGGAAGCTTAGTCTCCACTGCGGTGGTTTTGAAGTTTTGAAGAAAGTCTAAGACATGATGTGTAGGGGTAGTATCTGGGCCGTGGCAGTAACAGTGTGACCCTCATGAAGGGGTTAACGGATATCTTACGGAACTCAATTAGTTTTCATGAGAATGCGGTTGTAAAGCAAGTTCAACTGCTTCAGATCTCTTTCTCTCTCTCTGTCTCTTGTTTCATGTCTCACTTTGGGATCTCTCCCTGTTGTACACAGTCCAGTAAGGTTGTTGCTTCTGAGCATGTTGGGATGTAGCCGGAAGCCCCTCTCCACAGCCAGGCAGATCCAGTGCCATAATCTTATCTCCAAAGCTAAAATTAAAGTTCAGTTAAAGTTTATAAAGTACCCAACCTCAAGTATTTCATGATAGCAACAGAAAATGGACTACTATGGTACACATTGAATATTATTTCTCTTGACTATGGACTTTCTTGACAAGCCCTTAGATTTTGGATCCTAGTTCCAACCCTTAATCTTAACATCCAGGGAAACCATGAAGGATTGTAAGAAAGGAATTACATAGTTCATTTATCCTTTGAAAAAATATTAAGTAATTCCCTTGGAATAATGTTTGTAACTTTGAAATATAGAAATGAGGAAGAGTTTCTATAGGAAACAAGTAAAACATAACAAACTCATTGAAAAAATAAATATATTCCTAGTGATGAGAGGGAAATCTATTTCTACCTGATGACAGGTGGTTTGACAGGTTCACTAGAATACACATGCTTCTAATCCTAAGGATTTACAAAGACTCCAAAAGGATTAATGCAACAATTGATAGAGGTATAATGAGAAATTTCTGCATGTGAACAGTGTAACCCATATTTGGGAGAGCAGGTAGGAGAGCACGATCTGTTGTAAGATGGGGTAACACTAACAGTAATAAACTGGAAATCTCAATTTCTCAGTCCCCACAATGCATTCTCTAGGTAAGAGTCCATTTACTTCTACAAGTCTCTGGGCTTCTCTTATAATGTGTCTGCACAAACATATCTCATCCCAGAAAGCCTCATGACAGTACCCAGGTCCTGCCTTCATGCAGTCTAGAGAGAAATAGGATCTGCACATCACCCAGGCCTTCCCAATTGCCCTGCAAATACTGAGCATTCCTGATCAGCCACTGTTGGGCAGGTGCCAGGGACAGCTTCTTGTGTCACCTCACTTCAGAAACTCCTATGAGTGGACATAAAGCTGTCTAAGCAAAGCCTCCCCTCATCCAGGTTATGAAGTGTTGTCTGTGTCCTTATTCCTCTCTGGATTCATAGAACCAAATATTGAAAAAAACATCTTTTTACTTAAGGAAAAGTTATAAGACAGCAAAATTGTCAGCACAGTGCAATGAAATAGAGCATTTTTAAATCTACCAGTTTCAGAGAAAAACTGTCCATTCCAGTGAGTTCCTTGTACTTCACTCCCAAGCAAAAGAGGCTCAATAAGGAACCATGAGGAGGCCAGGTCCAAGAAGTCCAGACAAGCACCAAGTGATGAGTGGCCTGGAGGGGCATCCCCGTGGAGCTCCCAGAGGAGAGGGAAATAAAGGTTGACTAGAAAAAAAAGGACCTTGAGAATGGGTTTCCTGACAAAGCAAACAGAAGACAATGAGAGTCTGAAGAGGAAGAAGAGGATGGAAGAACTAAAACTGAACAAGCAGGAGGGAGCAAGAAGTCGGGGTGTGCATTTTTATGAATGATGCATCCACAATCCACTTGCTACACCCAAGTTACCATAATGATGCCAAAGGTGAAGGACCACCCTGAATCTTGCATGTCTCAGTGAGACATATCATTTCTCCTTAGAAAGACCAACTATACACAATCAAAAAAGTAAAGAAACACAAAGAGAGTGACTGGCATTAATGACTCTAGCCCCAAGTTGGCAAATCAGGAACTTACAAGTAAAATTGTACAAAGGGGATCTTCTGTACAAAGGAATCAAGAAAAACACAAAACAGATCCGAGGATTTTAATAAGAAGCCAGAGGAGATGAATGTTATTAACTTGAGGGATGATTTATAGGCTTACAAGTTCAAGGAATAAAGATTCTAGGTTGAAAAACCGAATGTTCACTGGATTATCTATTAAAATGTAGAAACTATTTAATCTTAGGTGAGAACATCTCAAGAGCTATTGATAAAAATCATTTATTTCACAATAATCAAGGCCCCACTTGTTCAATAAGTTAGTAGCAACTTCAAAGAGCAGCCCCTGCTCAAGCTTAGTGCTTAAATGTCCTGTATAATCTTACTGTCCATTGTTCTCTTCCTTTATGGCATTTACCAATGCATGCAATTATATAGTTGTTCATGTAATTATTTTAATAAGATCTCTCTCTCTCTCTCTCTCTCTCTCTCTCTCTCTCTCTCTCTCTCTCTCTCTCTCTCTCTCTCTCTCCAGACTATAAATTTCATAAGGCATGGAAAATGTTACTTTGGGTTACTTTGCCAATATTACTACCAACCAGTACACTAGCACACAGCCAACCTGGCACACTAGATGTTTTGGGCAGAACTAATCAACTGTTCACTTTAATGTTCAGATGCATTTTGTTTAGATCTGTGTCTTACCTGTAAATAATGTTTTGTTGGAGTATGTCCACACTTACTTATGTAAATGTTGTGCATGACTACTTTCTACTTTAATGGCAAAGTTAAGTAGTTGCGACAGAGACCAGGTGATCCACAAAGTCTCACGTATTAACTATACGGACCTCTACAGAAAAAGTTTGCCAGCTCCTGAATTAGATCACTACTTTCACAGAAATTAGAATTACTCTTTCTTTGTTATCCCTCAGCAACTTGTTCCAGTGAATAATGACCCAAATCCTATGATCTAAATCACACTGTTTTCCACTAGAGAGAACAAGATTATATAATGTATTTCTCCACTAGATCAGCATCTTCTCACAATTGCTGAGGATCAAGTCCTTTTTTACAATTAATCACAGAAATTTTAGGCTTGTCAGTGTTGTGAGAGATTAAGCCAGCCTCAAAAGGCTGCTCCTATGTCATTGCAGGAAGAACATTTTCAACACTTTTAGTCAACAGGACAAGAGAAATGAAAACTGTGCTACAACACAGAACAATGCACATGACAGAATGGTGACTGAAAATATTTCAAATTGCACCCACTTTAATGCAGCTCCATAAAACTGTGAATGAAAGAAACCAAAGACTGAGCAGAATCCTCAAAACACAGACAGCTGTTGAGCTAAGAGTGAGATTATTGCTCATTTTTTTTTCTAAGTTTTACTTTATGATGATGGTAATACTCAAGGTGCTCTGTCATGTGGTACTCATGACAGCTAAGTGCAGGGACAGCCTGGTCTCATTATTTGCAGTAGTGCTACTCCATAAAAACGTTTGTGAACACTGAGTGAGCAAATACTAAAGCATTGCTCCTCAGAGAAACCTGGGGTAGTTCCTGCAGGTCTCAGATCATAACTCATCAACCTCTAATCTTGTTTTCATGTGTATTTCTGTTTAAATACAATTCATTTAATATGCATTGTTGATTTGCTAGTACTGAGATCATGACCAACATGATTGTAATTCATGTGTAGATAACACTTATCCCACACATGTATTTTCACCATCATCCACATCAGTCTTTCTGCACGTAGGACAGACAGCACCTTGGTACTGCACATGAGCAATTTCATATAGTCAAATCAGCCAGAAAAAGCATAAGCAAGGTTTAACATGTAGCTCTAAACTAACTCTGAAAAAGGCACTTGTTTAGAGTAGGAGGGCTGCAAGAAGGAAACCAGACCCATCGTGTTTCACTCCAGCTAGTGAAACACATGCTGTGTTTCACAGTTTTCCCTACTCTGTGCATATCTGAGAATGGGTACAAAAGCATTGAGTATTCATTTAGGTGTCACAAACACATTTTAGATAATAATGAATTACAAATACAGTATCTGTAAATAATGAAGAATCGCTGTTTCACTTCCTCCACTTAGCAGATAGGAAATTTTTGAAGGAAGGAAAAGAAAATGAGGAATGGAAAAAGAGGGAAGTGGATAGGAGGTGAAAAGTGTTAGCAACAAGGCAGACTTTCAAATCCTTTTTTTTTTTTTTTTTTTTTTTTGATACCAGGGATCGAACTCACGACCTTGCACTTGCCAGGCAGGCACTTATGCCACTAAGCTAAATCCCCAGCCCTCAAATCTTTTTAAAAGGGGAATGTTAGTTGGTGTTTAAAATCAGGAAATCCTGCCTAGATTTGACTGAAATGTTAAGCCTGCTTCTTGCTTCTTTGCCTATTATAGAAGCAGAAAAATGGTAGCTAATCTTTGCACATGTAGGCACCAAAGTCCAGTGGCAATTTTAAAGAACTCTAAGGCACCAAGCTGTATTTTTATGGCAGTGCTAATAATCAACCAGTAATAACAGTCCACTTGTGTTCTCTGAGTTCTTTAGGGTGTCAGAGTCAGCAAAGCATACTTGTACCAACACAACAGAGGTAACTTTGAAAAAAAATTCCATCTTTGTGCTAACAAAGGTTTGCATTTGCAATTAGACACAACAATGGAATGTCCCAATCTATTTAAGGCATATTCAGCAGTAGTTGGTATGGCACTGCTCCTTCATTTATAATGATTTGGGATACCAATTTTGGACTTTAAAAAATCAACACATACCTCCTGTGAGCCAGCAGAAACCATGTGGATCCTGGGAGGAGAAACAAGAGGCCAATTTGCCCTTCCTGTGTACAAACTGTGTGCTGGCTGGGAACACCTCCTTACTCTTTAGGCCACAGGCTGATTTGGAGAAACACAGGCTGAGTTGTTAGCAACTGAGGTATAAAAATAACTAAATACTTGTATTGCTTGATTGACTTTTCAGGCCTAAGATTGGTAGTTTGAGCATCTATTAAGAGGACAATTATATGCAATATTGCAAATATGAGGGATTTCTTTCTGTTTTGTTTTTGAAATCCAATATTGTTCTCACTGTTTTGTTCCATCTTATTGTTTTGTTTTATTCAATATTCTGGTTTTATTGGCCTTATTCTGTTCTATTTTGTTTGATTTTATTAGGCCTGATGGTATGGGCAGCAATTTTCAAGATAAAAAGAGGCATTATGGTAGTCATCACTGATTTCCTATTATCCTGTTTTGAAAACCTGTATCACTTTCACTGTTTTGTTTTGATTGGCTTTATTCTTTTCTATTTTGTTTTGTTTTGTTCTCTTTTAAAATAAAATTTAAAAAAAATCAACACACATATTGTGTAAGTTAGGTTACTTGCTTAGGCAAACAAATATCATAAACAAATAATAATGACTTTATATTTTCCAAGTGCTTTAGAGCTTTGAGAACTTTCCTCTTCATTTTCTCTTTCTTGAAGCATTTGCTGTGGTTACAAATAAGAAAATCCAAGTGGCCATTTTTGATGCCTTCCATTCAGGGAGAAACTGACCTTCCACCTAAAAGTGTGCAATAATCACATCAGTCTTTCTGCATTTAAACACAGTCCTCTCAAAGCCTTCAAAATTACTTCTGTTGCACCACAGATAAATATTATTACCATGCATTTACGCATTCAGATCCCCCAAGTTCTACCACTGACTCATGGAAGCTGGGACATATGTATTCAGCATCTATTTAAATAGCACTTATTGCCATAGGAGCAAGGCACTTGGATAAGTCTGCTATTTTTGCAAGAAAATAGGAAAGCAATGTAAATGAAATAAGAAGAGGTCAGCACTAAGGCTTGTAGTGACCATCTTCCTTGGCAGGCAGAGCAGGAGGGTTAGAATCAGGTCAATTTGTCCTCAATAAAAGGCGTCAGTCATCTGGAATGTTTTTGTTATCCCAGACAAAAACAGGTCACCTCTGCACGCTCTAAGTTGGCCAATTAGACTGAAGCTCCTGTGCAGTAACTAAGAAAGGGATTGGATACTTAGCAGACCTCTCTCCTCTCAAAGGAGACAGACCAAAATTCCTAGACAAGATAAACATATCAAATACTCTTGTGCTAAACCTACCTCTTCCACCAAGGACACTTTGCAGGCTCATGTTAGGACACTTAGTGACGTAAGCCCAGCACTTACGCAAACCATGGCTGTATTTCATCTGTGCTAATGCAGACGAGGCACTTAGAAAGAACGCGAGTCAGGATAGCAAGCAGATCTGGTTTATGTTGAGGATTCTTGTGCTACACGTGGTTCAGCAAGAGAGAAAGTTGATTAGATAGTGTGATGTCTGCTTTGCCATGCTAAAGGACAAAGCTAGTGGTGTGAAAAACATCTGTCAAAAGTTTTGGAGCCAAAAGTTCTGGGTTCCAATCACTAATGCTTTCTGTATCCGTTGCAAAAATGTAGGAGAGATGATCTCCTCTGAGAGACTCGATTTCTCTTTTTAAAAAAATTTTTAAAGAGGATAAAACTGAATAAAACCAATCAAAACAAACCAATGTAAGAGATACAGGATCTCAAAACATTATGAAATCAACAATATTTACCATAATGCCTTTTGATGTCTTAAAAATAGCTACAGATAACTTTGGATATAGTAAAATCAAACAGAGCAGAATAGAATAGAAACAATAAAAACAAGACAATGCTTTATTGTGACTTCAAAACATGCCAATAGTAAATCCAAAATTGCTACCATAATATATATTGCTATCCTTGAAATAGCTTTTCCTGCCATCAGATTTAACATAATCAAACAAAACAAATGAGAATAAAACCCAATCCAACAAAAAAAAAAAATGGAAACAACATAGGACCTCAAAAAAAGACCATAGGGAATCAACAATGACTACACCCCTCAGAAGGAGGTCCCCGCTAGATGCTACACCATGCACCAATATCTTCTGAACCTATGATCAGAACACTGGCCTTAGACCTGCAATGTCAGTGGAACACCAAAGCACCACCGGCATCCAATTGCATTTCTACCTCAATAGCTGTCATCACAGCCTGTGTTTTCTGAATAAGCTAGTCGCTTGGCAGGGGGGCGGGGTGGTACTTTTTGTTTGCCAGCCCACACATTGGAAGGGGTTGGGGTCTGGCTGTTCCCAGGCTGGCAGCAGCCTGCACATGGCACTGGTTCCCTGACAGGGCTTGCTTGCTGGTGTGGTCATTGTTTTGCCTGTCCCCAAGACTCAATTTCTCCATTCACATAAAAAAGATAGTGATACTCACTGGACTATTTTGAGGATCAGTGGTGTAATGTTTGAAAAGTGGTTAATACAAATTATAATTTTTTATTATTTATAAATACTTCACTTTTGTTCATGGCAATCATTTATATCTACTTCACGGTATACCCCAAATAATTCACACTCTACACTAAATAACCATATCCTACATTTCATTTGTAGTATTGTCATTTTATAGTATTAAACAGTGATTGAAATAAATCTGTTATTGAAAAGACTTGGGTGAATCACTATTATTATCAAGTATTTTCTATGAGAGCATTTAAATAGAATTTGACCAGTTTAAAAATAAAGCATGTCACAGAAACACTGAGAGGAATATACATATAAATGTTTAACAGAATTCCACATTTATGTAAGCAATACATTTTTTCTTTCTGCCAGTTTGATAAAAACACATCTCTCCTCCTGCTTAAGCAAATAATAAACTTTGCCAAGTGACAGAAAGGCAGATTTGACATTTTTATATCTACTTCATAAGAGACTAAGGAATAATTTATAAAGGACATATTCAAGTCCCCTACTCCCTTTGTTTCAAACAAAGTATTTCTAGACCCAGAATATCAAAGGTGTAAGAATGATCACTGTCTACTGAAGCTGTTACATAATGATACAGTATTTATTTAAGGGAATTAATAAATGCAGTACTCCTTAACAGATCTTTCTCACACTTTCTCTCTCTTTTGTTTTGCTTGAATAAAATACTTTTGCTATATGAACAATAATGAGGAAACATTAGCAGTTTTTTGCTTTACTAAATAGTGATGGTTATTTGTAAGCCTCACAGACTCTAAATTATGTCATTCATTCACTGCATAAATATTTGTGGAGTCCATTTTCTTTTGGTAAGAAGCCCTGTGAAGGACAAATACCACCTTACAGAAACTCTTAGCCCAAGACTGGGCTAAGTAAAGAAGAGGTAAGAGGACAATAAAGTTGTTTTTACTTAGAAAAGTCTCACTGAAAGCAAACCTTTACATTTAATATTACAGGAACCACAGAAGATTCAGATCAACAAGAGTTTAAACATATAGATTAATAATAAACACCCCCCTTCCCCATCTCATGACTTATTAGTAGGTTATTGTACGTCAGTCATCTGGAATGTTTATCCTGAGTTGAACCATAAGTATCTACTGCCGCCAAGATGAAGGATTTTCATTTCCACCATTTACCGCACTCCTCTCTCCAAGGTATTTCAGTCACATAGAAACTGCTCCGTTATAGAAATAAAAACGTTATTGCATCTAATTAAAGATGTGAGCATATATATATACTTGATCATATATATATATATGTTTGTTTGGTTTGGTATAGTTTGGTTTGGTTTTTGGTACTAGGGATCAAACTCACAACTGCGCAAGGCAGGCACTCCTGCTGCTGAGCTAAATCCCCAGTCCCTTCTTCCTTGTTTTTAAACTTCTCTGGAGTAGGTCTTTCCCTATTTGTATGTCTGTCCTCTACTATACTTCCAACTTGAGTATATTATTCATGTCCTTTCAACTGCACTGTCCCCTACTCTATTCCAAATTGATGTACTATTTATTTGTGCAACCAATCGGAACTGCACATCTGCCTTCGGGTTGAAGATTAGTAATTGTTCTCAGTCAATGAATGATAAAACACTTGCCGAAGGGCTCAGGATATAGCTCGGTGGCACATCACCTGCCTGGTAAGCACAAGGTCCTGAGTTCAATTTCCAGTACAAAAAAAAAACCCCTGCATGATAGATATAAAAATGTACCTGCAATTTTGCTGATATTATTGTGATAATTTATTGACATACAATTTAAATACTAGGTGAGGCCTGAGTCTATTATTCACACAAATTATACCAGAGGTTACCCTCGGTTTTGGATCTACATGTATGAGAGATGTAAGAATATTATAAATGTATAGATAGAAGAAAGCTTCGCAGGGACCAAAGCAATTCATTCGTGTTTGAGCATTAGAATGCAGTTACTCGAGCCAGGCTTTCTCCATCCTAGCTGAAATGGAGAACAGCCATTGAATTCTTTATATCTTGCAATACTTCGTTTGACTTCATTTTATGGTGACACAAAGTAAGTCTATCCTATCAAATAAATACAAAAAGATTGTTGAACTTATAACTAATCACATATGTAAAGGCAAGAAGAATGTATTTTAAAAAATAGGTCACATTGAGCTTATACATTTGATTGATCTCCATGGTCTCTATGGAATTTTACCACATGCTTCAAGAAGTGCTAGCTTAGAGTGGGCCACAGAAATGGATTGGCACTATATCATTCTTTCTTTCTCTCTATTTATGATCTGAACAAGAAAAAATATGACAAAACAAATCATCAATGACAACATCAAATGCTTTCCCAAAATGGTCCCAGACACACTTTGTAAATTTTTGCCTAACCTTCCCATATCAATCTTTAACCAAAAACACTCATGGTATATTTCCTGGCAATTGATTTCCATGCTTACATACTAGAAAGTTGCTGCTGATCTTGTTTAAAATAGTATATGTGTTTCCCTGAATTACTGAATTATTCCTAGCTTCTTGATCAAGACCATATTTTAATTTTGTCTTATCTGGCCAAGTATGGATTACTTTCATATGGATGGACATTTCTGGTGACTGTTTTCTGAAATATCCTGTCCAGGATTTCCCTTTCAAAGCATTAAACAGACACAGTACTATGGGGTTATACCACAGCACCAATTTGGTATTTTAAAAATGTTTTGTTGGAATTCATTTAAAAAAAAATACACTGCTTGGGATTTAGTTCAGCAGTGTAAGCACCAGACTGACAAACCTCAGACATAAGTTTGATTCCCGATACCAAAAAACAAAACAAACCAAAAACCAACCAACCAACAAACAAACAAAAAATATAAACTATACCCTTTTCTAAAAAAACTGGAAAAATCTCCAACCCAATTTCATTATGAAAAGAATAATATTTATTTCTCAATTGCTGTGAAATTCTGAACTGACTAAAACGCAAAACAAGGAGTGAGGAACAACAAATCTAAATAATTTTCCCCTTTCTTTGCAGTAAATCAGTGACTTAGTATTTTGTGTACACACACATTCATTACTGATAATTATTTTTATTGTTCCCATTGCATATTTATGTAGTCAGGACAGACTATTAGTAAGGCAAATTAATTGTAAGCTGAGTTACCATTGGACTCTTTATTAGGCATATGTGGAGTACTTGAATGCTGGACAAAATAAAACAAAAGCAAAGCTACGTAGTTCCTAGGACCGCCAAAGAAACAACTTACTAGCTGGGGCTCAAGGTTGTAAAGAACATGATTATTTTACACATCACCAAGGTGCGTTCATTTTTCAAGATAATATCCAGCATTCAAATTTGCTTGGAGATGCTTCACTCCATACAATACAGATCAGTATATAGCACTTTACACTGAAGGAATCAGCTCAGTCCTGCTAAGCTACATCCTGTGGCTCAGAAGTTCCCCAAACCCCTTAGGCTGCAGGCTCAAATCACAGAAGTGTCAATTCAATTTTTTTATACTTCGAATGCAGACACATTTAAGTAACAGGCAATTTGCTCACTTGCAGAGTTCTGAACAACAGCACACACACACACACAAAAATGAAGTCCTGTTAGCACCTTACAGTCAGGAAGGACCTAGTTTTGAACACTTGTCTGCACAGCAGTTATGAGAGATTGATTCAGACTACCAGTTAACAGAGCCTTACTTTGTCCCTGTGTCATAATAACCAGCTAGCAAAGAAAATCATTTCATCTGCTACTCACCTAGCCTGGAAAGTCAAGGCTGGGAAATTCCTTTTTTTACATGGAACTAATCAGAGGTCCCAAGAATAGCTTTCTATGATATGCATTATAATTAATGGGGACAAATAAAGCAAAACATTTTAATTAAAGTAACATTTTAGAAACACAAAAAGGATGTATTACAATGTCAAGTTCCCATGTCCACCCTCTGTGCACATTTCCAGAACTAAGATAGCACTGGAATACAACCAGAGGTAGAGAACCTTAACAGAGGAGCTTTCTTTCACTGTGGCTATCTTGGCTATGCAAGATACATGGAGTAAATTTTCAATTTTTGAAGTTGATAATTGAATGAAAATGTATTTCTGCTGAATAGAGTTGGGTGCATTTGTGAGATGCAATTCCCCATAACAGTTGATTTGGTCTATAATGGCTTGAGTCTAAGATTATCTTTAGGGAAGTGTCTTAGTTACTCTATGCTCGTCGCTGAGACAAAATACCTGAAGCCCAAATTTGAGAAAGAAAAGGTTTATTTCTTACAGTTTTTGGAGGTTTCAGTCCACACTTAGTTGGCTCCAAGGCAGGTGGGCATGGCTGGGCCACAGTTCATGGCAGCTGCAAACAGCAAGCAGGAACCAGCAAAAGAGCAAGACACACCTTCTTCCTGCCATTACATCACATCCTGGCTTCTCCCCTAAGTGGATGGAGCACTGACAACATCAATCCAAGCACTAGACAATGAACCAATCACAAATACACAATTCAAACTCATGAGGCCTGGGGGACAAGACATAAACCATGACATTAAGTAAGAAGGGCTGTGAGTCATAAAGGCTAAGATCCAAGTTGTCTTCATCAGTCTTTTGTAAAATTTGGAGTGAGCCATCCATTTTCCCCTGCAGTCAACTGAACAGACATTGACTGAGCAGCTCTTATATTCAAACAAGAGCTGGTCTGTGGAGAAGTACCTTTGTCTAGTCCAACCCAAGATTTCTGGTTGCTAAGATTCCATTTGCTTGGGGACACATCTGTTACTTTCATGGGGCATCCAAACTGCAGCTGAGACCTAAGTAAAGGTGGAATACATTCATACCCTGCAGTAGCCCCTGGAACCACACAAATCTTTGAAAAAAATAAGTTAACGCTATAATTCAGACCTCCAAAAAGTATGCTAAAGGCTTGGTCCCCAGAGTGGCATATGGGGCTTGGGGGTACTAGAACCTTTAGGAGGTGGGTCCTAGTGAGAGGTCTTTAGGTCACGGGGGCGGGGAGGTCTTAAGGGAATGTGGAATCCTGACCCTTCCTCTTTTACTTTTCTATCATGAGGTGAAGGTGAGCAATTTACTGTCTCCTGCAACTGCCATCCAGCACTCTCCCAGGGGACCTCAAAGCAGTGCATCTCCCTGATTATAAAGTGAAATCTCTGAAACCATAAACCAACGTAAACCTTTTCTCTTTATAAGTTAATGACTTTGAGTATTCTGTTACGGTGACAGAAAGCTGACAAATGCAGTTGGTTTATGATTCTCCCGCTAGTAAATATCTAAACTCTCTTTAATTCCTGTCAGTTTTCCACCTCTAGTGCTGAAACTGCAATCACTGCTATCTACTGGTTCAATGGAGTCTTTCTTTTTGTGTAGCTTTAACAAGGAATCTACCCAGTGACACTTGCTTTTGCCTCCTTTTGAGGATTTCATGGAATTATGACATTAAACTGTCATTAAACAGATTAATTGCTCACACTACTGCAGCCTTATTTGGGTGATCCTTTTCTACAAAATTTTACACTGTTTTCCACATTTGACACATCTCCCTAATCTCATTTGAAGTGAGGAGTTCCTCTGCCTTTTTCTCCTCCTCTTCCGAAAAGATCTCCTTCATAACTCTTGATGTTTGTAGACAATCACCCACAATCTGAGCGGGGAGGGGGCAGCCATTGGTTCATCTGCGATGCAATATTTGGTGTTATGTGCCACTCATATTGCCTCATTTATCAAGTTAAAATTTATTAGAGAGAAGAACCATGGGCTGAGTATCACACACTGCTCATACTGCATCATGTCACTCATTTATCAAGTTAAAATTTATTAGAATCTTTGCTTGTCTTGAATAATACTCCCAGAACAAGTCACTCACAATCCAAGCTTTTAGTGTACTAATAAAAATCTGAGCCTTGCTTGCCAGGTCAGAGTATCTGGGTAGAAACACACAATCTAGTCTAATAGCTGCCTTCGACTAAGCCAGCTGAATTTTAGGAATCCCAGCAGGCACCACCACACCTGGGCCTATCACTCACATGCAGATTAAGCATACATTTCAGCCAGTGAAAATAAGCAAAGGAATAAACTTGCATAAGAGGAAACAAATCTTTGCTTAGAACTTTTGGAACTATTTGTTCAAATGCTAGTGCTTATTGGCCTATTTTCCCTTTCTAAATCAGATTTTTACTTTCCTGAAGAAATGGTAGTTGAACAGATTTTTGTTTTATAATTTTCTGATTATTTGTATGACTGAGCTTCCTTTAGCATTCACCAGATCAGAAATACATGGTAGATGGCATATAATAAAATGTGGAAATGTAGTTCTGTGCAATGTATAGAAACTGTACTACAGGTATTAATGGGGAGGACTTCCTCCAACATTAGATTATATCAACTCTGCCACATTTAGAAAGATCTTTCCCCTTTTAAAAATTTTGTATTTATTACCTGAGATGTTCAGTCTCGCCATTCCATCCTGTCACAAACCGTGACCCTGAAATTTAGGTAACTGAACTCTAGGGGGCAGTAACGCAACAGCACCACTATGTCTCGCGGGGCGCTTCTGTCAAAACTATTTCCTTTCTCTTTATTCAGTAGGAAGGATTTTCATGGAATATCTTGTATATAGTAGTTATCAAGCTAGGGACAAAAAATTGACAAACTAATCTTTCCCTAACTTTATCACAAATATAATTCTTTATTAAAAATAGACTTCAGCAAACAAACACAAATTGTAAAGATATTTTAGCATAGTTCTAAAAAGAAAAACTGGAACCCAATGAGGTCTGGAGAGGCTCAGAGTAGGAGGTCAGGAAAGACTGGGCCCTAGTAAGATGCCTATTCCCAGGGCCAGAGCTCTCCAAATGGAAGAAGTGGCCTTCCTGCTGGGGACTGGGCTCTTTGCTTAGAGGAAGAACCCTGTAGGACCTCAGGCAGGGCCCCACCCAGCCAGCCATGGAGTAATTAACACCCTCCAAGAGTCCCACCCCATTTCTCCAGAGCTCACTCTCATCCTAGCTAAAGGGTTATTCTGCAGCCCCTAAGGAACATTAGAAAGGCTGGGGCTAAACTGTGTTCTTCAGCTCCTGAGCTAAAAGAGAAAGAGAGAAGCAATAGGATGCTATAGTATCCTCTGGGGGTAGGGTACTGACTTTTTGATGCTTTGACCTAAATCAAGAAAAATGGGTGAGATCTGTGCCTTGTCTGAGAGTGAGCAGGTGCATGGCAGTCATGGCCATAGACGAATGTCAGAAGGGAGATCACAGATAGCACACGGTCTACCATGCTGGTTGTAATGACCATGATGATGGGAGTTAATTTGTGGGTGAATGACTGAAAATGGCCCCAAGAATGCCCATCTTGAGACCTGGTTTCCAGTTAGTGAGAGAACAGCTTGCAGGTCAGTCAGGTGCAGGCTGCGACAGGGAAGAAATGGACTGGCTGGCACCCATGTTTGCTGTTGGGTGAAGAGAAGGAACAGCTCAAGTGCTACCCAGGAAGGACTTAGGAAAAGTCTCAACAAGGACATATGGTTGGACTTTGCATGCGTGGGTTTCAGAGCTGACGATTCAACCAAACATGGGGAGAGAATGCATTTTTTTAAAATTCCATCTGCACTGAATACAGTTTTTCCTTTGTCATTATTCCCCAAACAATATGTACAACTATTTATACAATAGGTGCATTAAATATTATAAGGAATCTAAAGATTTGAAGTACATGGGAGGATGCATGCAGGTTATATGCAAATACTAAACATTTTATTTGAGAGAATTGAGCATCCTTGTAGGATCGTGGAATGGATCCCCCCTCAATACTGAGGGGTGACTGTATTTTTATTTTCATAGTCTCTTAACATATGGCTGTGAATGTTAAGAAAACAGAAGGAAGAAACTGTGGGCTTTTCTTAGTAATCATCATATGATTTTTTCTTATCACTAGAATTGGTAATTCACAAGTAAGCTACTACTGATGTAATTATAAGATAATGAGAGCCCAAAGGCCACTGAGGAATTACTTGTACAGTTTTTTTTTTTATTTTATAAGTGAGAAAGTAGGACCTATGGTAAGCTCAAGGTCAATTATTTTGTATTGCATTAGAGGACCAAACCAGAAAGCAGACTATCTTTCAATTTCTTTTCTTTTTAAAATTTTAAATTTTTATTGGTACATGTTTGCAGTGCATAATGATTATATCCTTCATTGGGAGTTGGTACATGTACATGATACATCTTAATTCTTTTTACTTCTCTTTCTTCTTCTCTGATTCCTTCCTTCTCTCTTGGTCCCCTTTCCACCTGCAAAAGATCTATTTCTGTTTCTAATTATCTCCTTTTTAAAGAAAGAAAGAAAACAAAGCAAAACTAAAAACAATGATATAGAGGTTCAAAATAGGATTGTAAGAAATTGACAATGATAGAGAATTTTAGTTTCTTAAATCTACTACTTTTCCTCTTTGAGTCTTTAAAAATCATTATTTCTATATTATTTGGGAATAGATATAGTAGCATCATTCTTCTGGGATCTTCCTAGCATCTTGTTCTTTAGCATAGTCATCTGCTTGACCTGCTCAGAATACATCTTATCTTTGTCCTGGAGAGAAAAATTGAATGCATCAGGGAGAAAGCTATCCACAGGCTTACCCATGTGGCCTATGGAACCCATAATACCACTCCTAAGACATACACCCTGAGGTAGATGGGAATGTTCACAGCAGTTTCACTTCAAAGAATCAGAAACTGAACACAGATCTTATATGCACAGGTGATTGGATAAACAAACTGGTTTATTCATGCTGTGGAATTATTCACAGTATTTAAAATGAAAAAAATTCTGATATAAGCAACAACATAGAAAAAGTTCCTAAAAATAATGTTGAAAGGAGAAAAAGCCAAATACAAAGGAGTTCGTATCTTATGTCCTCATTTATGCCAAGTTCAAAAACAGGCATATGAATCAACAGTAATAGATAAACCAATGGTTTCCTGGGGGAGATGTTGATCGGAAGGGACCCAAGGGATCCTTCTGGGCTGTGGAATATTCCATATCTTGATCTAAGTGAAGATTGTATAGATATGTACTTAATGTGTATATAAAAGTTTGTGGCACATAAAATGCATACATTTTATATTTTAAGCTTCTTCTAGTTAAAAATGCTATCTCTTTCTATTTAGGCAGACTCAGGTAATTCCATTAACTTCTCACTATTCACTGACCTAACTCTGCCCTTTCCAAGCCTCTTTCCTCCCTTCCTGCTGTCTGAATTCTCAGAAGACTTCAAAATTACTCTCTGCTCTTCCTGGGCAACAAAGAAAAAGAAGCCTCTTATGTGAGCAAAGGCACATTACTAGAGATGATACAGCAATGTTGTTTATGGTCATTTCCTCTTATTGACTCAGTGTGTACACTGGAATTAACCTTTTGTTGGTATTTTTCCTGTGTCTTCCCTGGCTCTGACAGCAGCAGGCATGTCTAGAGGTGCTATGTTGGGCAAATTTAAATCGCAGAGCACTCTTCTCTGTTCTTGTAGAGATTCCCAAAGTGCAGGCAAACACATCTCTCCTAAAAGAGGGTCAGATAATATACTTTCTTGGATTCCTTAAATATGATCTCCAGTGGGCATGTTTATCCATATTTTCAACAAAAATTGCTTGAAAATAATTGATCTAACTTTCTGATATGGAACCCCAAACAAATTCTGCCTCCTTCCAAGATGTGGATTGGAAAAATGTGCCAGGGACTTAGAGTTGGCCGTGAAATTTTCCCGTTGGAATTTACTGTCTTTGTTTTCAACTGAAGACCACCTCCACCGAAGTGCATTCATTGTTCTTCTGCTGAGTGTTGAGATGGAGTGAGGGTGAGGTGGCAGAGGTGACTCAGACACAGACACGTTCATCCAGACTACATGGGCTCAGAGTCCATTCATCACCCAGTTAGGGAAGAGGGAAAAGCAGCAATGCCCGTCTCCCTAGGTCAGCGTCTTCAACTCCTTTTCCTCCCTCCCTCTCTTCTCCACCTTCTCTTCTCTCAGGCACACAATAATATTTCAGTTGACACTGAGAAAGCAAATAGCCACCAGACCCTGCAATGGCCCAGGAAATCTAGTGACACCTCAGCATCGTCCTTGCCCTTGAGGAATCTCTGATCTGGTCTCACTCCTTCGAGCACTGCCTTGTGTCATCGCTAACCAATGTTTTCCAGGAGAATGTACAGTCTCCGAGTCAATCTCTGGTTTCCTTTAGATGAGAGGAGGAATGTGCCTTATTTCACCTTGACATTTACCATCTCCCACAGGGCCAGCTCAGCCCCTTTCCTAGAACATAGCATGCACTCAATAAAGTTTTGTTGAATGCATAAATGAATAAAAGCAAAAATAGATATGACAGACTAAAACCATGCTATTTTGCCTCTAGTGAAAGTGAAAGTTGATTATTGGCATAGAAGACGTGAAATATAATTATGAATAATTGAAATGTAAAAATTGTAGTAAGCTGAGATATCTTCTCTTGCCTTATTTAATTCTTCCTGTCTTCTGCTGCAATACTCAACCAGAATACAAGACTTGCAAGTAAATATCATGAAAACGGCATACAGAAGGAGAGAATCCTCAAGATTTAGAGATAGCAGGGATGATTTGGGAGAGACACTCAGCAGAGCACCTCCACCACCACACCCAAAGCAGCTCCAAGATCAAAGCAACAAGTTAATGCATTTCCTGGAGAACTTGCCTGCCTGGACCTGAAGGCTAACAGAACACCCTGACTGCTTTCCTTTTTGGGCAACAAGGGAATATCCTCCAATCTATATCCAGAGGGAAAAATGCTTAATTGTAGATTCTGTACAAGGGCCTCTGTGATAGCAACCAGGCACCAAAACTGCATCTTGTGATATCACTGTGAA
The DNA here is from genome assembly GCF_034190915.1 of Cavia porcellus. Taxonomy (NCBI): domain Eukaryota; kingdom Metazoa; phylum Chordata; class Mammalia; order Rodentia; family Caviidae; genus Cavia; species Cavia porcellus. The sequence goes on from NW_026947514.1 coordinate 29,817,019, forward strand.
TCTCAGGCTCAGAGCCGTGTCCTCACACAGCTGACTCGCTTTGATGGATGGGTGGATCATCCCAAGTCAACTCCAGGTGGCAAGTCTCTCCTGACTGCTGAGTGGTTGGAGAGCTTCCTGGCTTGCAAGAGGGAAAAAGACCAGGATACAGGTCCCTGACCAGGTCCACAACAGGTTTGGCCAGCTACTTGGAGGAAGTGTGGTATTTCCAGGGACTCTCAAGAATTGAATAGGCTATTGAGATTTTCAGACAAACAAACAAAAATTTAAAGGAAGAGAAATGCTCTTCTGAAGCATATTAACTCATCTTTGAATTCCCTGATTTGCAGCTTGGAGGCTGGGAGCAAGTCTCAAAAGAAGCAAGAAGACCAGGGCATCTGACACGGCATCAGCTTATATAACAGTCCTGCCCAGATGTGCCTCAATAAGAAACCAGCATGTGGGAACAGAAGCACCTTCTTCAGGGAGAAACCATCATGGTGTCCTCTCCCTAGCTATGCTTTGAGATCAGGAAAGGGTCTGCCAGGATGTTCTTTGGGCAGCCTAAGAAGCTTCGCCCCTTCAAATCAAGAAGGTATTTTTTTCTTATAGATGACCCGAACATTCTTTCAAATCATTTCGTGGATGTGAAATCCTAATAGCTTTGTGGATGACCAGTTACAAGAAACTACAAAATAGAGAAGTGATTTTGAAACACAGCAAATCTTTCATCTTCTTTTAGAGCCAAAGCCATTTTAAAAAGAGTATGCTTCAGTTTAACTATTCTGCTGGGGAGAGGGAACAGGAAGGTACCAACAGATCCTTTTGATCCAGAGATACTAGAGTCATGGAGTATTTTTAAATAAAATTTACAAGACACGCTTGAAGCCCACGTAGGGTACAATCTCCTATTACAATCTCCATCTATCATTCAAGAAATGAAGTTGATGGAAGGGGACTGAAAAAAATGTGTAATTGAAAAAAAAAAGTCAAGTTATGATATCTTTCTTCCTGAATGCATATTTAATTGGCAAATAGCCTTGGCAAGACAAAGCATGGAAGCAGAATATTCATGTTGCCATTATTGCTGGAGCTCAGCAGAAAATAACTGTGTCACCAAGAGAAATCACAGCACTGGCTCTTAAGGGCCCAAAAAAGGGATCCCAAGGGCCAGAGAATTGAGTGCTCTTTGCTTGCCCACCTAGGGACTGAGAACACAACAGTGTGAGCTAGAGCAGGCTTCCTCTACTTTGTTACTGTGGCCATTGCGCCATATACTTCTATTAGAGGCAGCTGCCCTATTAATTGTAGGATAAGAACAGCATGTGAAGTCTCTGCCCACAAGATGCCATCCCAAGTGTGACAACCAAAAGTATCTCCAGATACTGTGCAATCAGTAGATATTACAAAATTGTTCCTGGATATTGTGAACCCATCGCTGGCTGAAAATCACTGCTTTAGAGGAAGGAAAGTCTGAGGTCTGATAAGAAAGCAGGGAAGACAGCTTATATTATCTTCTGTTCAAATGTCACCGCAGCTCAACCTACATCTGAAGTTTTCTTCAGAAGCGTTAGTGTCACCTGAGAGATGATATATAAGTAGAGAAGCCCTAATCCAAAATCAGAACTCTGAAATGCTTCTCAGAAAGTTTTAGATTTTGGATTGAAAACGTTTAACGGGTCAAGTCTACGTAAATATTCCCAAATCTGAAACACTTCGGATCCCAAGCACTGTTTGCTCTGCCACTTTCCCACTCCAGTCAGGTCCTCCGGTGGAGTGACTGGCTCTGTTTTGGTCACTGCGATCGTATCAGTTATGACATGTAGTTAGCACTCAATTAAACACTCAGTATGTGAAAAGGACCTGAGGACATATCACTACACCTAAAGCCAAACTGCTATCTTCTCACACATTTTTAAAAATTAAAGTTTAAAGTGTAATAAACTGCACAGTTAATGGTAGTTACAAAATATTAGAAGGGAGCAACAGAATACCACCTGAGAGACCCATGAGCATTGAAGAACCTCTGAGTGCCAAGATTTTCAAACTGTAGCTTATATCCCATTAGTAAGCAAAGAGGTCAGCTTTGTAGACCACAGCTAGCATTCTTTGTGATGGAACAGAATGCAATGCACCAGTGCATATTCATATGCCACTTAGGGAATTTTTATATATGTGTCTATATATAATAATATATAAACACATATGAATGTAAGTATTTGCATGTGTACTAGTTCTCTATAGTACAAAAACAAATTTTAACAACCACAACCTAATTTTTATAGTCTCCTTAATGGTAACTAAATACCACTTACTAAGCCTCAAGGGTGTTGTAAGGATAACATTTGTAAATTGTGTTGCCTTTGGAAGACATTACCAGTTTTCACAAAAGAACTATGACATCATCTCAAAAGGACTGCTGAGTGAGGTTCTATGGAAATCTAAAAGAGTTCAAATGCATCTTAAATCATCACAGTTCCTGATTTTTGCAAACTAGCATAGCCCATTAGGAAGGGAATGAAATTGATTCCCTTTGAAGCCCCACCCTGCCAATGAGCCATTTTCATATCTCTGAGCAGTCTGAATCTTTATGAAGCTTCCGTATTTCAATGAGTTAGACAGATCTAGGGCCACAAAATACAATACCTTGGGAATAACCACAACACGTGCCAAAACCATCAATCCTGCAGAGGAGGAAGTACAATTAAGATCCAGCTTTGGGAGCTGGATGCCTGGTTAGAATTTTAGAAATGCTGAGCAGGTTACTTAACATTTGTGCCTCAGTTTTCTGCTCCAAAAAATGGTATGATAACAGTGCCTATTATACAGGCTTGGTGCAATGATTAAATGAGAAAATGAATGAAAAATGCATGCTAATAATTCAGGCTTCAGTATGAAAGGTCAGCTTAGATAAATTCACATTTTGTGGCATTATATACTGTTTTTTCTCCTTTACTACTAACAATAACAATAACGAAGTCAAGATGTGCTGTTGGCTATAAAGCTTTATAAAGAAACCAGGGAGAAGACAGGTAGTTCCCTCTCCTCCTGCTTCAAAAGGAGACAATCCAACATTTTCTTTATAAACAAATCTGAGTACAGAGACCTCCAAGATATGGTAGGTGAGAATTGAGAATTGAAGAAAAATTAAAATTTGGTAAGACCTCTATCATAGTAGTTACTAAAAAGACTTTGATGGACCCTCAAGCTGGGACCCTCTGGTCTAATCCTAGTATAGAACAACTTCAAAAGCTTCAAAGAATCCTTTCCTAGCCTCCAGGCAAGAGATTCTTATACATGACACTCTTCCACTTAAATTTTCGTGATAAATGAAGGCTGTCATTCCTCTCTACAACAACTGGCTGAAAAAACAGAAGAGAAAATGATGGAGTTTGTGTGTTCATGCATACAGGCATGCACGTGTGTGTGTGTATGTGTGTGTACACATATATGTGCTCTTATGTATGTGATGCAATATGATACACTGTGTCAACCTGCGAAGTTTAAAAGTTTAAGTGACTCAGCAGGGGGCCAGGGTTCTCACTTCGTTAACTTCCTGAGCCTGTGGAAGAGGAGGGCAGGAATATGGTGTGAAAGTTACATACACATGCCCTAGAGGGCAGGTAGCCTGCTTGCAATGTAAGAGAGGAAAAGAGGCTTACTCTTCTCCCTCTTTTGCTCTTGCTGTTTTTGTTGTCTTCTAAAAGTATTGCCCCTGTAGCTTTGAAGTATTGCCCCTGTGCCATGGCATCCTGCCTTGAAGCCACTGATTACAGACTGAAACCACCAGAAACTGAGCTAAACAAACCTTTCCTTCCTTCATTTTGGGTGTCGGGTATTTTGTTCTAGCAACCAGAGAAAAGTAACCAAAACTTGCGGGTACAAAATGTATAGGAGCCCTTTAGCTTCTTGTTTCCTCCTGTGTGGGAGTGTATGTGTGTACATGCATATATATGGCGCTAATTAAGAAAAGTGAGGAGCTTGAAAAAGCTTGTGTTTTAATAATTTAGTTTTATGTATAATTTAAACCAAAAAGTGAAAATTATCTAGATGTGTTAATTAAAAGGTTTTAATATAGAGAATTCTAATGAAGATTTTAAAACACAGTGTTGAGACCACATACGCACCCAGACCTCAAGTACACATCCAGTAAGCCCTTCCAGCTCATGAATATCTTGCATCTCTAGATTCATAGGTAGAAGAAAACTCAGTGAATCTCTCTTATTAATACCTTAGAGGCTGGTTTTTGAGGGCTTATCTGTACCTATGATAGGTAAAACAGACTGTTCCTGATAGGACTGTTCTACATACTAAAAACAAATGTATGAATAGATGAAGATTTAATTGTACTCACTGTGAGTATAATTATGCCATATAAACATTGTTTATAATGTCTATCTTGGCCTTTACTAAGTACTTGGCATATGGAGGAGGAACAATATAATCATTTTGGTGAGCAGAGTTACTAGTAAGAAGAAGGTATACTGAAGATGCATAGTATTCTTCAAATACTTTTGTGACTATAATATCCAGGAAAGGCTAATTGCTGTGATAAACAATCCCTAAATCTCAGTGGCTTAATAATGATAACATTTTGATTTCTTACTTAATGCCATCTCCTCTAGGTGCTTCTAGAGACAGCTCTTCTGGGTGGCTCTCATCAAAGCCACAAGGTTCCATTTAGTGGCTCTGCCATCTCCATGGACAATTTTTAAAAAAATATTAATATGCCTAGTACTATCTGAAGATCTTGGTAAAATGCAGATTCTGATTCCTCTCATTTAGGTTGAGGTTAGAGATTCTGCATTTCCCACAAACTCCCAGGGAATGCCCATGTGCCTCAGGATATTAGGCATCCAATAGGCAGAAGAAAGAAAAGTGTATGGGTAAATGATCGTGTGGACAGCAACATAGTATTTCCACCAATATCCCAATGGGCAATTCTGGGCACATGAGCATACCCACGTGCATGAGAGACTGAGTTATAATACGGTCCATGTGAGTATTCAGGAGGAAAATGTTTTATTAACTGCCACTATTTGCCACAGTAAGAAAAGCAGCAATAAACTGGGGATATTTCAGACATCTGAATCATTAATCCTCCTACTCGTAAACCCAGATCAGATTTATTCAGGAGCATGAGGAACTATCCCTTAAGTAAGCCACTATTTCTGTTGAAACTCTAAAGCCACGGTCTAAAGCAGTCACTATAAATTCTTATAGTTGTCATAAGGCCACATAGCATAAACATAAATTTCTTAAGTAAGTCATGAGGGATTTTCTAAAGTTTCCTTCACTAGAGGTTAGGTAAGTAAATTTTTTTTTAGAATTTGATAGCACATCTGTTAACCCCAACACATAGAGCACATTGCTCATCTTTTTGGATCTTCAAAAGTCTGCTTGATCCTCATGCCCTCAGTGTACTAGAAGAATTAATTCAGAAAGATAAATGTGCCTCCAAACTAAAGGGAGAGGAGGGAAGAGACTTGGTGTCTGCAAAAAGAAAAAATGTGCTTCATGATTAAATTCTGTCTTATCCACAGAACAACAGCTTCTCAAAAACAGCTACCATACAAAATAATTTTGCTTTCCATGCCTGATTTATATTGATTCAAAATTGAATGTTTTTATACTATTTTTTTATGTTTGATACTATTGTATATGAAGTTATACTCAACTATTTCAAAGAAAGAGACATTGTGGTAGTTACTGTTAATTACGAGTTGTCTTCTAGTGAAATTCTGTGTCGTTCCATTGTATTGTTCTGATCTGCTTTGTTTTGTCCTAATCTCTTTAAAATTAAAAAATAATTGATGATGGGAGTGGTAAAGAGTGAAGGTTACTATCACTTTTGCCTCAAGTAAAAACCACATGAACATAGAGAGATTTGGAGATCATTTAGCCATGAAAGGGTGATAGAGCAAATGAATTAAACCATAATATAAAGAACAAGTACTCCAAGGAAGAAGGGCCCTTACTTGGGAATTGAAGGCTCCTCTCTGGGTTCTCCTCACAGGACAATGAGACCAAGATACCTAGCAGGACTATACTTAACCCTTCTAGACTGGCATGGCCCAGTACAGTGCTAAGGAACCCTGGGTGCAAGCTACATATAGAATGTCAGTTATGAACTACATCAGACAGTAAGAAAAAGGTAAAATTAATTTAGTAGTAAATTTATTTAAACCAATACATCAATAATACTATCATTTTAGAACATGATCCATATAAAATTATGAATATTTTCTAATTAGAATACATTCTGATTTTTCTAGTTTTTAAACTTTATTTATTTATTTTGGTCTTTTTGAGACAGGGTCTCATTATGTAGTTCAAGCTGGCCTTGAACCCACTTTGCAGCATATGACGATGCTCCTGCCTCAGCCTCCTGAGTGCAAGGATCACAGGTGTGAGCCACCACACCCAGTTTATTCTAATTTTTATAGTAATTCTTAGTCTAATTTTTGTAGTAAGGCTTCAAAGTGCAGCAGGAACTTGATATTTCTGGCATACCCCAGCAAGTGCTCCCAAGCTTGCCTGTGTCCACTCCTAGGGTCTGTGCAAGGGTGCTCTGAGCCCACTTGCTCCTGAGGGTGAATTCTGCAACTCTCCAAGACCCAAGGGAGACTAAAGGGTGATGGCTTGAGGGCCCTCTGGGTAGCACTTCAACACATAGACAGGGTCATATGAATGTGAGCCAGGGGCTTCACGAAAGGGACCGGGAAGCATAGAAAGAGACAGGGAGTGGAACCGGACACTCTATCCATCCATGTGCTGGCTCTAACCTTAAAAGCACCCAAGATTTAAGTTCAAATCTAGCCTATAGGTCATTACTAAGGCACAGCTGTCAAGGCTGGAAAACAATGTATTTTTTCCTTTGATTTGATTTATATCTTGTAAATGTGTAGCTGAATGGCATTTGCTCTGTGTTTATATCTTCATACAACTCCATAAATATTAAGATATAGGCTGCTTTAAAAATCTAGCAAAAACTAGCTTTAGCTAGGAGCAAAATCTATAATCACTGGATGGAGAAGACAGAATTCCAACTTTTTAATTTCAAAACAAGTGAGTGGATAATACAGACAACTTTGTTAAGCCCCAGCGAGCTCTCTGATAAAGATGGATATTGCTCTGGTATTTCCCACACTCAGACCAAGGTCCTGTACTCAATCACTGCAGGTCTAATAGGAGGATGCTGTGAGGTTTCAGGTGAGTCTCTGACCTCAGAAATTTTGGATGCAAGATATTACTGGATAGATTTATATTATAAAAAATAAGTATTATAGTTCAAATCATGCCCTTGTTCACTCCTGTATCTCTAGGAGCTAGTGACACATAGTAGGTACTCATAGTAGGTACTCAATAAATAGTTTTTGAGTAAGCTTTCCTAAATATTTTGGTTCTTTATTTAAAAACCATCAGTCACATGAATTGTCAGTCCCTGATAAAAGTTAGTCACTGGCACAGACAATATTGACCATATTCCTTTTTTATGGCTTGTAAATATTATAAGACATCATATAATGAGGATTAGATATAATTTTCTATTAATAAGAGAGCTAATATTCAGGCAGTTTGTACCACTATAGCTGTGGTGATTATTAAGTAATTAAAATGTTTTTCATGATTGGTAAATAGTAATCACTGAGATCTTCTAGGGTCCCTACCACCACCACTCAGCCCTGGTGTTCAACCCCTGATGGGTTAGCACAGGCACAATGAAGCTTTTTAGGCAGGTGCTCCAACGGGGCCAGTCACTAACCAGCACCTCCACTGTCTGAACTGCTCATTACTCTGTCACGTCTAGCTATTTAATATTAGCTATTACAGTGTGCCTATTCTCACCATTTCATCTGGTGATAATGTTTTACTTTGCCCACAGTTTACAAGTGATCCTTCACTCACGTTGACTCTTAATTACATTTTTAGAATACGGATGCTTTCTTTGCACTGATAGGCCCTGAAGTTTTGATAATCATCATCATGGACACTATAAAGAAGGTTCATGAAAGATGATCAAAGAGTATTACATGGCACGTAGTGAATTTTTGTTGTCATGTAAGTACAGACTACATTCACAGTCAATGTTGAGATAGTGTAGAAGACAGACTCTGATGTCCCAGTGACCCCCATCTCTTGGCATTCATGCCCTTGTGTAACATTCTTCCCCTAAATGTAGGGAGGACCTAGAACTTGCTCCTACACAATGTAATGTAACACAGGTGATGAGCTGTCTTTTTTCTGTGATGATGGCATATACAATTGCAACTTCCATCTGCTAAGCAGAATCCCTCCCTCCTGGGATGATGAAGATAGGTACCTTAGTGGACAGACCCACCTGGCCAGAATGGAGGTTGTTTCTAGCCTATAGTGAGCTAGATCCTGAGGCCCTAGACAATAGTGTATGAGAACTGAATCCTGGGAACAACTATAAAATCGAGCTAGCTCAGTACATCCTCACAGTTGAGCTATCAGATAGGGCCTAGCAGTGGACCACTATTTGAATGTAACCATGTGAGAAACACTAAAATACAAGTCTCAGTTAAGGCAGGCTCAGGTTTTCAACCCACAGAGAATAGTGCAACAACAAGTTTATGTTGTTTTAAACTTCTGCATTTGTGGCAATTCACTATGTAGCAATAGCTACCTAATACATTAGAAAATATGCTTTTGTTTAAAATGTACAAATATGTACATATGCATTCATATATAAATTTGAGTATAAGTTAAAAAAATTTTTAGACTAATAAGCTTAACACCTTAACTCTCTTAAGAAGAAGAGATCCAGATTCAGGGGAGAGAAGGAAGATTTTTACTTTGCCTTTTGTATTATTTTAGTCTTATTGTTGTGTTCATTTTTATTTTTGTAACTCAAAAATCTAGCTTAAGTATACAATAGATTTGAGATAATTTTGCTTCACATAACATTATCCAGGAAAATATACTGATTTCCAGAACTGCAATCTTAACTTTCTAGTGAACATAAGATAGATAATACAACATGAATGCAGAGGCTTTGCAAGAAGCCCCTCCAGATTGGCCTTGCTGACTACACAGACAGAGCCATAGGTGGACAGGGCCATATGCGCTTCAGTAAAGGCTCAAGATTGAGCTGAACAGCAGGAACTACAGCTCTTGTCTTGCTTTTTCAGAGGATGCTTTGAACCTCTCCACTTGACCTCTGAGGACAGACAGAAGGTACCAAAGGCCCACAGAGCCAAATGTTCGATCAGTAGGTAATACCAATTTGGCATCTGTCATCTTCTCTACTTAGCTTAAAGCAGAATGCCCAGGCCTGAGAACTCAGGCAGAGGATACATTAATGTATTTTCCTTTACAGCACTAGACCCAATAAATAAATAATTAAATATTCTCCCTTAAAAATACTTAGCATTAAAAATGATTTACTCGTTTGAAATACATAACTGGGCTATAAGGAATTGAAACAGATTAAATTATTCAGTATAAAAGTATCCAAAGTTTAGGACTCACCTCTGCCTGCCAGGTACCGCCACCGGAAGGCCCTTTCCTCCACGTGCCCAGCACGGGCTAAAGGAGACAGAGAGATCCACCTCTGCCTGCTGTGTGCCGCCACCAAAAGGCCACATCCTGCAGGTGGGCAGAGAGAACAAGCAGATCCACCTTCACCTTCAGGGAGCTGCCCCCAGAAGGGTCCTTCCTGCAGGCAGCCAGCAGGAGCAGGGACACACAGCCAGGTAAGCCCTGTGCATCTGCACGCCACCACTCGAGGCCCTTGGTTCCCTCAGACAGCCATCATCCACTAGCAGAATCAAATACACCCCTGTGTGTCTGCCACCATCGTGGGAGACCCAGTGTAGGCACACAGGCTGAGAGAAGCAACCTTATCTGCATGCACCCCTGATCATCAGTGAAGCCCCAGTGTAGCTGCATAGCTCTGCAGAAGCCTGCTCCACACTCTGCTACCTCCCTTTAATCTGGAATTAGAGAAACCCAGGTGTCTGTCCCATCTCCCTACGCTGCTTAGGGGCAGCCAATGTGGGAAGTGCCTGGAATCCCACAACCAGCTTGTTGGGAGGAACCCAGGAGAATGTCAAGAAAAAGGAGCCAAAGGCAAACTCAGACCTCTAGCTCACACACCATAACTCTGGGAGATACGGTCATGGAAGACAATAACACACCTGAAATCTCTGTGAGGATAGCAACTGCAGTAAGTAAACAACTTCATGAGATTGTAAAAGCAGTTAAATCAGAAACAATGTCTAAAGAAGAAATCACAAACATACTGAAAGAATTGTTCAGCAGGTCTAAAGAAGACATAGACAATAAAGAGGACCACAGGAAAATGATGGAAACCTTGAATGAATGTAGAAAGAAATTGCAATGCATGAAACAGATTCAAAGAGAGATGCAGGAAATTAAAAATTCAATTGAAAGCTGGAAAAACTGCTTGAAAGAGACTGAAGATAGACTTTCAAACCTTGAAGACAGGATTACAGCTAGTGATCTCAAAGGAAAGATCTCTTAAAAATAACATGGACCAGAAAATAACTACTCAATGGCTGCAGGATGATGCAAAGAAGCATAACTTAGAAGCTGTTAGATAAAAGAGACAGATCACCCATAAAGGAAACCAGTCAGAATCACAGAAGACTTGTTAACACAAACCTTCAAGTCAAGAAGAGTTTGGAATGAAGTGTTTCAAACCCTAAAAGAAAACTTCCAACCCAGATTGATCTACCCAGCAAAACTATCTTTGAAAATTGATGGAAAAACATGATACTTCCATGATAAAGAACAAGTCTGAAGGAATTCAAGACTACTAAACCAACCCTATAGAGATTGCTAAAGAATATTCTAGAGAGAGGTAAAGATGACCATGGTTCCAGGAACAGCAGCAGAGGAGGGTCACCATATAAGACAAGCAATTGAATGAAGGGGAAAAGTGGAGGGCCAACAACAGGAGGATAACATGGCAGAGACAAACCAATGTATGCTGGTTGTAACCATTAATGTAGAAGGCCTCGGGACAGCAATAAAAAGAAACACAGGGAGAGTGGATCAAGAAACAAGATCCACTGATACACTGTATACAAGAAACACATTTAACTGGAAAAGAAATTCATAGACTGAAAATCAAAGAAAACAATTGTTTCACGGGACAGGAGACCAAAACAAACAAAAAAGCAAGAGTAACTTTCCCATCAACTGCAGAATTTATAAGAAAGATATGTATTTTCATGCAATGGAAAGCTACCCAGCTATAAAGTAGAATAATCTCAAGGCACCTGTAGGTAAATGGACACAACTGGAGATCATGTTTATGGCCAAAACAGTTCAAACTCATACATGTGAACCGCAGCATAAGAAATAGGAGTTAATGGGATCCAAAAGCAAAATAGTTAATGTAAGAGCAAAGGGGAGGAAACACCTGGGAGGGAAAGGTGGAAACTACTGTCCATTTCTTATTATAAGACAGAACAAAGCCAACTGAGACAGTGCAATGAAACTGGTACAGAATGTCACAGCAGGTTACTGGGATAACAGTAATAGGTGCCATAGTATATCTTGTTATCTTCACAATAGTTGTTCTTTCAATCAGGTATAGCAAAATCAAACCAAATACAGAACATTATAGAACTTATAAAGCAAAATATTGAATAGAGCAATACAATTAATCAGAACAATGCAAAAACAGTGATAACAATATTTGCCTTCAAAGAGATGGTAGAGGGAAATCCCCCATATTTGCTATATTGCATATGGTCAACCTCCCAAGAGATGCTCAGACCTCTGGCTCCCATTTGCTCATGGGGGTGGGGGTGGGAGGATGGGATGTTTGATTCTCAGGTCACGCACCAGAAGGCTCATGGCTGCTTACCAGGGAGATGAGCTGGTTGCTAGGTTTCCCAGCACCCTAATTTCCAACATGGCCTAATGAGAAATTTTATGTTAATCATAGTTTCTGATTATATTTCTTTGAAGTATTATAATGCTTTCATTCTTTGATTTGATTAGTTTTATTCTGTTTTGTTTGATTTTATTATGTGTGATGGTATGAATAGCTATTTTAAAGAAAACAAGACATTATGGCAGCCACTGCTGATTTGCTATCATCTTGTTTTGAAGGCCTACCATGCTTTTGTTCTTCTGCTTTGATTCTATCCTGTTTTACTTTATTTGATTTTATTATGTGTGATGGTATAAACAAATTTTTTGAGGAAAATGAGATATTATAGTAGCCATTGTTCATTTCCTGTTATTTGGTTTTGAAGTCCTGTAATGCTTTCATTCTTTTGAATGGTTTTATACTATTTTGTTAAGTTAGATATTATTGTGTGTGAAGGTATGCTCAACTATTTCAAAGGAAAGAAACATTATGTAGCTACTGTTGATATCCGGTTGTCTTGTTGTAAAGTGCTGTGTTGCTTGCATTGTTCCATTCTGATTTGCTTTGTTCTGTTCTCTTTTTTTTAAAATTCTCTTTAAAATAAAAAAAATTTTAAAAGTATCCAAAGTTTAAAACAGTATGTGGCAAAGTACACACAAAATGATAGGAACAAATAAATGAGAATTACATTAGTCCAGCTCCAAGTCCTCAAAAATCACCATGAAAAATCAGACAAAAAAATTCATAATAAATTGAGTACATTTGACAAGGAAGGAACAGAATGGCGGGAGTTTAGAATCTGGTCTTGTCCCTCCATGAGCTGTGTTATATCCACTAAGTAGGCCTATAGAGAAGTGTGTATTTTTTTCCTTACAGAACTTTCAAGTTGTGAGATGGACTCATTCCTACCAATTATTCTTTGCCCTCAACTAATGTCTCTAAAGCTTGCGCATGTAGACTTCTCAAACCTCCCTCCCTCTTTGGTCTGTCTCTGAAGTCTAACGTAGGCAGCCTTCAGAAGTAAATTTGGCCAGTCACAATAGAAGGAGCTCTTTCCCATCCAAGAAATTCCTGAATTCGGCATCTCCTCAGTGTATCAAATAATGTAATTCTCTATTCTGTTACATAAATTTACTAGTATCTATTCAAGATTAACTAAAGAAAAGAAATACATACAAAAAGCATACAAATATAACAAAAAATGTTAAGTCCTTTAGTTCCCACTTAATTACATGTTTTTGAAAGTAAGGAACATAATAAAAGAAATAAAATTGCAAGGGAAGTAAATGTTTTCAGGCAGAAAAGAATCCAGCAAGGCATACCAGGTAGTCTGTCTCCCCCAAAATGGGGAAAAACAAATACTAGAAGGTTCAGATAGATTTTATTAACTGTAAGATCTTTTAGATTATGTCATTTAAGCTACTTTAGTAAATCCAGCAATACTAGTAGTTTATTAAAAGTGGTTTTTCCTAGAGTGATGAGACAAATTTTTATCAACACATCATTATAATGGGCATAGCAGGAATTGCTGGGAGCGTTTTAACTTGAAAGATAACAGCATGTCAACAGAGAAAAGGTTCATATTAGATTAGAAAGTTCTGGGGAACTTGGAACCTGAAGAATGATTCTGGCAAAAACTGCCAGGAAAAAGCAAGACCGGTGTTTGTTTGACTGCCTGAGCACATCCCAAAATGCATTTGCTTTTTCAGTAGTATATTCAGAAAATGACAAGCTGGCATTTGTAAATACATTGCTTGTGTGGAAAGATGCCCAAGCACAAAGCAAGCTGTAAAAAATCTATGCAATATATTTTGCCAGAATTAACCACCAGACCACAACAAATACAAGGACAGACCCATTGGAAATCCAGCAATGTTCTTCTGCATCAAGAGCTAAGAGGAAAGTCTCAGGTGGAGAGCACGTAAGGTGACGAGTAAGGCGATGCAAGAATGCACCGCTCACTAAGTGCAAGGCCACGAGAAGAATGAGCACTGTGTGCATCTCCCCCTAAGCCGATACATGCACTGAACCACCCTGCTCCTTTTTAGACTCTACTCTCCATTAGCAAATTCATCTCTGAGCAGTTGTCCTCCAAAGAGCCCTTCTGCATCTCCAGGGTGAGCCAAAGATGCCCCTTGGATACCCTTGGACCACTTCACAGATCCATTATGGGGACTTTCTGTGCCAGCATCTGACTCATGTTCTAGACTTGATGAGCATCCCAAAACAAAAGCCCTGGATTCTTGCTATTTTCTCCCTGCCCACGTTCTTGGCTGCTTGATAGAACTTACAAATTACTAACTGAAGAACTACTGAAGAAACTGCTTAGAAGGCAGAGGTGGATCTATAATGAGCCCTGCCTTCCCGGTCTGGTTGGTCGCTGATGCTATGACTGCTTAAGAACTTTGCAAATAAATAGAAAACAAAAATGATAGTCACAGTCATTCGCCATCTTGTTAGACTTTTGGAATAACTTTAAATTGTTAAATTTTCGGAATAAAATTATGCTTATAAATTTAAGTCAGTTATTATTTATTCTTCTACTAGTTAGAAGTTATTAACATCAAGATAGAAAAAAAAGAAGGAAGGCAGAAGGGAAGAAAGGAAGGCAAGGAGAGAGGACAGACAGGTTTAGGGAAGGAAATGTGGGAAGGAAGGAGGGTTAACTCCTGAAATGTCTCGCTTCTGACAAGAGAGCACTGTATCTGAGTCACATAACTGCACCCCGCCACTTCATTCCTCTCTGTAAGCTGTGTACTCAGCCTTTCTGAGGTTTACTTTCATTAGAAAATGGAACATAATTCCTATACCAAAATATTGTGTCAAAGGTTTGGTAAGATGAGACCTTAAGGCCCCCAGTGCAACTCGGAGATCTCTAATAGTGCATTCTGGGTCCCTTCTCTCTCTGCTCACGCACCCCAGTACTTTTTTTGCACTCTGCTCCTGCGGGGCTGCAGTGTACAACCAGAGCAGTGGATAATGAAATATTCCAGCTGAGTTTTACTTGGTATAGGAACAAAACAAACAACCTGCAAATCAAAGATTTCGCTTTCTTTTTACCAGGACAGAGCAGTAGGGCTCTGAAACCTTATGCCTGGAGGGCAAACAGTGCCTTTTGTCTCCTGCGCGCTCCCTTTTACTCTCATAAGAAATCTCTTTGCATAAAAAGAAAACAAAATGCTACAAATAAAAAGAAAGCAGCAGCCAAGGAGGAGGGGTGCTTCAGACTCTGGTAGAGGCATTTTTAAATGATTGAGTCGGTAGCTAGAAAAGATCTTACCCTCTAAAACATTTTTAGGTGAGTCAAAAATGGGATGTTTTCATCCTGTTTACCTCTCTCATACCTCATTTCCTGCCGCTCTTCTCTGCCTAAGGATTAATAGCCCAAATCCCAAATGATACTTACAACAGCTTCTTTCCGTATCTACGCAGGAGAAATTTCAGAGCTTCCACAACTGCATTTTTGTTTATAAATTCCACTATGTTATGTGTGGTTTCTCCCTAAACCTTCCAGCCTTTGAGGTCTTACTTTTAATATATTTATTCTCAATTGCTTGAACTCAGCCCTTACCAGGCTCCCACACATTTGGGGCTCCATCACCTGCCTTGACATTTCTGTGAGTTCTTGGTAGGTCCAAATCTTTCATTATCTGTTGACTTTTGAAGTGCTGGTTAACCTTGTTTGAATTTCATCTCCTGTAGTTATACTCTTTTACTACCTAATAGTAAAGTTAATGTTGAAACCAACCAGTAGACCTTTAATTTCCCAGAAAGAAAGTTGTAATATCTACAGTAGGAGGAGGCGCCTTACAGAACAGCAAACCTAGCAATATTAGTCATCACTGTTTTACAGTTGCTTGCCATCTGTCCTCACCTTAGGGACCATCTTCTTGGATGGACTTAGTCTCCTTTTACAGATGGGCACAAGTCCACCTTTCTCATCATATCTGATTCCTTTTCTCTATTCTCAAGAATCCTCATGATTCTTTGTCTCACAGTGCAGAGGAATCCAGCATCACCTCTGCTTTCAAGCATCTTCCAGACAACCCAGCAAAAAGAGACAGGGTAAAGTGTACTTTTTCACACCCCCAAAATCCTGTCAAAGGAAAGTGCCTAAGTAAAAACTGAAATAAATCTAACTCTTTCTCTCAAATGAGTAAAAGAACAATCATTTCTTCCTCCTCTTCCTACACACACACACACACACACACACACACACACACAGAGAGAGAGAGAGAGAGAGAGAGAGAGAGAGAGAGAGAGAGAGAGACTGACTTTTTCCTGCTGTGCTAATGAGGCATTTTATGTTAGTTAACATAAATTAACAATGTCAAATACTACAAGAGCAAATTATGGGCTCTATCATAAATTTGATTCTTGAAATTCTGACAAAATTCACATCACTCAAATTTCATAGATTCTATTCTACTATTAATCTTGTCCTTGAGTATCTTACAAAAACACAGTGGAATAGTTGAGAGGAAGAACAAAAGAGATGAAATGATTTGAAGTCAAATACCCTGGATAGAATGAATCTCTTCTCCCTCCCTATGGGCTTCCCACAAAATTTAGGAACAAGGAGAAAACAAAGAAAACAGAAGTACATTACACAGTATAAAAAAGAATTTAAATTCAGTTTATTCATGTATTATCTGGCACTTTAGTTGCTAGATATAATCAAATACTTTCATTTAAGAAAGGCTGGCCTTATGCAGAAATCTTTGTGGATGGCGTTGTTACACAGAGGTTTGGCTAACTGCTAGAGTTGTACAAAGAGGGCCCGGAACCCATGCACTTCATATAATCACCTTGTTATTTCATGGATCGTGTGGAAAGATCTCATCCTATTTGTCTGTGACTAGCATTTTGGTTAGGATGGGAAACATGTATGGTGAGAAACTCAGAGATTCACCCCTATTCTTCCTTGGTTCACTGTGTTACCTAGAACTCTTCCTCTAAAAAAGAAAGGTTTGCATCTACTGCCATTACCTCCTCTTTCTCTTTTATGTTCTTGAAACCATGGATCCTGCAAATGCTGGAAAGTATGTGGTTTATATAAGGCTTCCATAAGAAAATACCACAAACTGTGTGACTTAAACAGAAGTTTATTTTCCCACCGTTCCAGAGGCTGGAAATCTAAGGCAAAAGTATCAAGAGGGTTGACTTCCCATGGGAGACCTCTCTTTGACTTACCAATGGCCACCTGCTCTGTGTACTGACATGGCCTTTCTCCTGTGTGCACACATCCCTAGCATCTCCTCCTATACTCAAATTTCTTCTTGTATGACTCCATCATTGACTTAGGCACCATTCCATCAGCCCTCATTGTAACTTTAACTCAATCACAATTTTTAAAAAATTTATCCTCAAATACAGTTACATTCTGAGGTTCTGGAGGCAGCCCTTCAACATACAAATTTTAGGGAGACATAATTCAGCCTATAACAATAATCTAGGCAAATAATTCACCACTGAATCTGAATTTTTCTCCATGTGGCATCACTTTCACTCATTACTACAATGTGCACGTGCATACATACACACACACACACACACACACACACACACACACACACACACACAGTTGGGAGAAGGCAAAAATCACATATGGACCAAATACAGTGCACACAGTATTTGATGACTCTTCTATACATTTATAGATTTCCAATTTAACAGGTTTATTTTATTGGGGCAGGGGGAGAAGTAGCTATAATTCTTATCTTTATTGAAGCACACTGATTTCTTAAAATAATTTGTATTCTTCCACCAAATACAATATGTTTCAAGATATAACACAGGCACTCCTAGTTTTCCAGAGAAATTCAAATCAAGCTTTTGAACAATTACTATTTATTAAACACCCATTTCCTAGCCATATATTACTTCCTGAAAGGAACCACCCTGCCAACACCTTGATCTCAGAACCTCTAACCTCCAAAACTGTGAGAGAATAGATTTCTGTTATTTAAGCCTCTCAGCCTATGCTCTGTTGTTATAGCAGCCCCAGCAAACTAATATACTAGTCAACAGGAAATAGTGCACTTCAGGTATCAGGCCTCAGACAAAACAAAAGAATGAAAAAATAAATGCTGGCCTTGCATTTTCACATTCATTTCTGCCATTTCTACTCTTCACTGCAAGCCAACAATTATGTATTATCATTGCCCACCCACATATGACCACCAAGTACACTTTCCTAAAATACTTTCAGTGTGTGGCCTGCCTGTCCAAAACTCTCCAGCAGCTCCCTCACTGCCTGGAGGAAAAAGTTCAAATTCCTTTGCAGTGGTCCTGAAAATATCCTGTAATTTACAAGTTAGAGAATAAACACTCCATCCCAGCAGGACATATCTGCAGAAATGTGGCAGAGGAAACTGGGAACTCATCTCTAAAGCAAGGAGGGAATAATTCACCTACACACACCATCCGTGCTGCTGTTGGTCCTCAAGGGGCAAGAAGTGAGATTTTCTACACAACAATCTTTCCCTAATTTCAAGTGAGTAACAGACATGTGCACTGAGAAACTCAAAAGATTTCTAGAGCTGGGAAAGTGAGCTACATTCCTTTCCTCTGGCCAGACTCTTTTTCCAAATTGCTTACATTTGCTGCTAGTTCTTAGGAGTCCCCCTAGGGGTGACTAGACTACTGAATGGCACGGGGCATTACCTAGTTAAATTGAAATTCCTCTCCTGCTGATGCATAGTTTGTCAAATGTCATTTTTCTCAAAGGAATCTAGAGATTTATTTCTTTAGAGACATTACCTAATTCAGCTCTTCCTAGATGAGAGCTGAAGGGTATTATCAGCTGGGGTTTGGGTTCAAATCACTTTCACAAGATGAGAAGGCTAAGAAGAAATACCATTGCAGTCAGTCCTAATGGTCATCTTGATTATCACAATACCACAGAGTAACGGAGGCAAACCTATGGCACACATGCTGCAGCAGGCTGTGTACATTGAAAGCTCTAAAACATTCACTGTCACTGCCCTATGCCAGCCTTCTCATCCAGACCACCCCTGGTTCCAAGGCTGTTGTTTTTGGACCATGTCAGTCTTTGGTGAACATGTGAACTCTAGCCTGTTTTCCTGAAGACTCAGCCTTTAGCCTAATGAAGCCAACCAGCAGGCTGACTTTGGAGTCAACCGCAACATCTCTTGGGAGTGATGTTCCTAATATGAGCCCGGCTATAAACTGTCGTGTTTTTCTTTAACCACAGCCCATGGACTCACACTGCTGGCTTCTTGTCCAAGTTCATTATTTGACCTTATCCTGTTGGAACTGCAGATCCCATCTAATCTGCTAGAAAACTATCAATCTGCTGGTCCTTGTCATCAATCTCACTCTTAATGGCCACATCCTGTCCCTATCCACTTACAGTTTAACAATAAAAATTCCCCTGAAACTCCTGCTGCCACTAAATTAGACTTCAAAGGCAAAGATGTGAGTACATACTATACCTCTGCCCCCTGTACTCACCATTACTTGAAACCTTTTAATGATAAGTCCATTTTGACACTGGCTTGCAAACCCACTTCCACACTGGAATCACTCAGGAGGATTGTAAAATCCCTGATGCCTGGGCTGCACCCTAAATGAATCATAGAATTTCCAGGAGCACCACTCAAGTATGAATAATTTTTAAAGATGCCCAAGTGACTTCACTGTACAGTCAAGTCTGTGCCCAGCAGGCACTATCTCTTATGTTTTTTATTGGCACACAGTGTACCTCAGAAAATAGTCCTAAATCAGAGAGTGAAGATAAAGTGGCCCTATCTATGTTGGTAGATGTAATAACTCAAAGACTGATACTAACAAGGGGGAAATTCCAACTATTGGGCATTTACCACAGTGTGTGTGGAAAGTGGGTCAGAGCTTCAGGTTACATTCAAAGACTGTCTGGTGGTGGACCCTAATTGGAAATTCAAAAACTCATCATAAATTTAAGGAATCCAGACCCCAAATTATGGTTGAAATCAGAACATATTTGCATCAGGCTTCACGATACCCTGAAGATAGGTCTTTTCTCCTGAAAAGACACAATCACATTGAGTAATCTCCAATGTGGGTGGCAGGTTCTGGAAGGCATATTCTAGGTGGGAAGCTGAATGAGCTGACCTTCAAGGTTTCCCTTAGTTCTGGCAAGTCTTTGATTCCAGATACAGACTCTTGGGTTTCTAGAGAATGGTGGGAAAGAATCCTCTGTTTTTGCCTCTGTCACTCGTCTGCTCTGCAGAGTTCAAGTAAACCTGAGAAATGTGACGATGCTGTTCAGACAGTATCACAGGTTGGTTTTGGCATTGCTGAAGGACCTGAGCTACTGGGAGATGGAATGCTGGGGGTGCCATTCAAAGTGACAGGAAGAAGACTGTGAGTGAGGTGGCCCCCAGCATTCTAGGGGTAAGGATTTGCCTCCCTTCCTTTTTCACTGACTTCCCAGCAAAGCCTGCAGGGTAAACTGCATAATGGTAGGAAAGTATACTTCACTCTGGGTCACCTTCATACAGAGGGCCAAATTTCCTAGGGACTTCATTACCGCCCACCACCAACTGGTGAGTTGCCTCTCCCGGGCTTGTAGGGTTCCACTGGGAAACATTTTTCTTACTCTGTTGTTCGAAGCACGGTCATGTCCTTGTACTTTATCAAGGTCCGCTTGTGAGAATCAGCCTCAGTGAAGGATGCTGATGGGAAAGAGATGGGGGCTTTCTACTTACTGCGGGGAGATAATGACCAGAGCAAACAACCTAACAGCTGGAGGTAGGCATTTACACTAAAAAAAAAAAAAAAAAAAAAAAAAAAAAAAAAAAACTCAAAATACATCTAATATTATTTATCTCTTTAAAAAGGAAAGATTTGGAAATTCAAGTTAGCCAGGTCAAATTAATTACAAATTACTTTCATATCAGTTGGCTGGAACCAGATGCCAAAGTCAAAGTTAGACACCTAATTCCCACACAGCCTGATTAACAGCATGTGGGGAGATAAAATCCTGTGAACACACACAACTCCCATCCCCTGAAAAATGATCTCCAAATGCCTCACCAATGACAAGAGGGACAGATAGGAAAAACAGTTAATAGAGTTGCACAAAAGCAGGTCAACATTTATTCAAATGTGGTCCCCAATGGGAAGGAGGTAAATTGCTTTATCTCCCAAAGGTCTTAACACTTTGCTATACATGACTGTCCAGTCCACCTTCTTGCTGATTCTCTACTTTAAATTCTGGTCACCAGGGAATGCATTTGTGAGCAGCCATAAAGCATCCTATACCAGAGGTTTCCAAACTGTGCTCCAAAAAGAAACTTCAGAGAGTAAATCAGGGACACCATTGCCCTGGCCTTCAGTGAAATGTAAGGTTACTCAAGAGATAAGTATTGGCATATCGGCTGAGAAATTTCTCACAAACTGTGACTATCTCACTCATTACAGAACATTTTTCTCCTCTCTGTCCCACATAAGAAAGGCGAGTATAACTCCCTAGTAATTCAAGAAATCTAACTGTGCTCCCCATTCCTATCTAACAGGCCCAGGATGAGGGTGACAATCACATCCCTAGAAAAAAACACTTGAAACTGCATCACTGTTCTGTGTTTTACTCACATAAGGTTTAGACAAGAATTGTTTGGTCACAGAAAAACAGTATGTCAGCCAGTCCTCTGCAGGAAGCCAGAAATTCTATTACAGAGCTGATCTAACTTGTATCACATGATAGCTACTCCAGAGTCCAGTATATCTTCAAAATATGGCAGCTGCTATCATTGCTCCAGTGATGTGGAACATAGTACTCTCTGAAGCACACCAGTGTCATATCTGGACCATTTATTAGAAAGCTCCATTGTAAGTTGCATTGAAATTTATCTCCCTATGACTTCTACTTGCTGGTCTTGAGTGTGACCTCTAAAGGCCACCAATAATAAGCTTGTGATCTCTTTCATATAGTGTTCCTTTACATGTGAAAAAGGTTCCCTCAGTGTAGCAAGTGGCTTGATTCAAACATTCTTTGACACTTTTATCATTTTCAGAATACTGTGTCTTAGTCAATCTACCTACACTATCTTTTTTACCTACATTATCTTTGATGATCACAAAACCCCATCAGATAAAGACAAAATTCCCATTTGGTGAACGAATCTATAGAAAGCAACCCACACTTATGGAAAAGTAAAGAGCAAGACCCATATTTCCGTCTTCAAGACCATGCTTATTTCATTACAAGACTGTGGTTCTCATGTCTGAGTCCCAGGATTAACTAGATTGTTTTATTTTAAACAGAAATATGCAGGTCCTAAAACAGATTTAACAGGTCAGAGCCAGATGATCCTGATAGAATGGATTCAGGGATCATGATGATCATGATCAAGATCCAAATTCATGTAATACTTAGTCTCCTTGATTTCTTCACTTGGGGAAGGGAAAGGATAACAATCAAAACTCTCCCTACAATGTGTGCTCCAGGTGTGGCCTGACCAATAAAGCCCAGAGTAGAACCAACGCCTTCCTTACACATGGAATCTGAGATGCCACCCTGTCACCTAATAAGATGAAACTCACATACACACCTCTCACCAGTGCTGAGTGATCAACACGGCCACTCATCTCTGATTTTGTCCCTCTGGTTGCTTCTTCCCATCCTAGTCTTTGTGAAGTGCATCTCATGAAGGCAATTAAAATAACACAGTGCCCTGATTTCAATCCTCCTGTAACCTTGCTGAATATTTTCCACTTTAAAAAAATTAAGTTTTAATTAAATTTTTTCATCAAAACACCAGTCCTGCTGATAATGTCAGGAAAGTCTGAGAAAGTAATTACGTGCACAATCTGTTTTTGACACACTTCATTCTCCACTGAGACACTTGTCTCTTTTACTTCATTAAAACTCTCTGTTGCCGTAAGAAGTTACAAACCTAGAGACAAAGCACCCGTGCTCTGAATAGACCTGTTAGGTACTCAGATTGCACATGGAGGTCTTCCTTCATGCCATTTCTTTTTATCAGGTCATCAACCAGTGTGAGTAAAATGACCGGTTCTGTGAGCACATTTTGGGGGAGCCCAGTATTCCCTCTCTTGTTCTAGTATAAAATAAAGAAACATACTACACTGATTTCCTAAAAGAAGGATTAATGAAGGTGATACATAGTTATCTATACACTAAAAATCATTTTTTCTTTGGCATCTGGTAAAGTAACAATTACATTTTTAGATAGCTGTATGTTTTCATATTAGTTTCCTAGGGTGCTATAACAAATGGTGACAAACCAGGTGACTTTAAACAACAGAAACTTCTCTTTTATAGTTTTAGAGGTCAAAAGTCCAAAATCAAAGCACTGACAGCGTCCTGCCTTGGAAGGCAGTAGTGAAGAATCCTTTTTTGTCTGCTCTAATTTCTGATGGCTCCTGGCATTCTTTGGTATATAAATGCCTATACCCAATTGCTGCCTCTGGCATCCTCAAGTGGACTCTTCTCTCTGTTTCTATGTCCTGCTCTTTTCTTATAGTGACACAAGACATTAGGTTTAGAACCCACCCCAATCCAGTAAAAATTCACCTCAAAATCCTTAACTAGTTATATCTAAAAAAAACCCTATTTCTGCACAGAGGTCTCGAGATATGAATATTCAACCAGCTACATTCCTTAAGCTGTTACTTGAGGTAGCCCAATAGTGAGATGGGAGAGATTTAAAGCTACAGTCAGGAACAGAAACATAGAGATAACCACAGTTATCCCAATAAGCAGTAAAGCAGAAATAAAGTGGTACCTCTAGTTCACTAACTTAATTTGTTCTACGATTTTGAAAAAGATTGCCACATTTCTGCTTGCATGGGAAAGATGGCGTTTGTCACCTGAGGCAGAGTTTGCAAACACAAACAAAATTTTCCAAACACTTCTGCTTGCAAACCAAATTGTATCATTGTGCCTCATGGTGGAATCATTTAGACATGCTTTTTTTTTAACTCACACTTCAACTGGCATGAGGTAAACTACAAAATCCAATGAAAGGATTTGAACACGTCTATAATTTATGTTTGGAAACATATAATCCAAAAGACATTAACCAGAATCTGAAAATTGTCATGAATCCTTTTCTCATCAAGTAGAATTATTCCTAACTCATGCCAGTCAGTGAACTTTTAACTCTTTTGTTGATCTTTATTTTAAAAACTCTGATCTTGCATTCTTCCCTGAAAATTTGTTTTAGGATTCAAAACAATGGGCTTCAGGAAATTTGGTCCCAAAAACTTTTACCTTCCACTACCCTTATTCATGACATGTCATACTCCTCCAACCCAGTCATGAGCAACCAGTCCTCATCTTCCCATTTCAACCTGTTCCTTCCAGCAAAAATGCTCCTTATTTTTTCTCCCCACCTCTTATACCATAGCGGTAGTAAAACATGTTCTCCTATTCTTCAGCACTCCTCCCATCAAAAGATGGACTCTTATTTCTCTCCACTGAATATAACCAGGTCTTGTCACTCACTTCTAATGAACAGAAGTCAACAATGTGACGATAGATGACTTCTGAAGCTAGGTCACGAAAGTCAATAAAACTTCTGCCTGGCTCTCACTCTCCTCTTGTGATACTTACTTTAGTGGCCAGTCATCAAACTCTGAAAAAGGTAAGCAGTAACTGGAAAGGTCATATGTGGCTGTCCAATCGCAGGCCCACCTCAGCTTCCAGGCAACAGTGTATTTGTTTCCTTATGTAGGAATGCGCGAGTTTTCCGGTGATTTCTCATGTGACACCAGGTGAAGCAGAGAAGAGCAGTGCACACTACATCCTGCGATTGCAGACTCATGAACAAAACAAATATCTTTTAAAATAATTTAGGGAATTTCTATGCTGCTGAAGAGAACTGGACCTCTCTTCCCCCAGCCATCCTGACCTTCCTAAAATTCATTCAAAAGAACAATTATATGACACCATACTATACTTCAAATTAAACACATTCTAAGTAACACTCAGCCTCCTTTCTTATTTTATCTAATCTTTCTATCTTAGTGAAGGGTTCCACTGTTCACCCTACTGAGCCAGCTGAGACACCTGGAGGTTATGCTAACATCTCTCCATCTGCACCACATTCAGTTAATACCAAGTTCTATTGGTTTTGCTTCTTCTATGGCTCTAATATCCACTCACATCTACCATTCTTTTTGATGTCCACATAAGTTACTGTCATCTGACACCTGGATGCAATATGCCCTAACCGTTGGCCTAACTGATGCCCAACTGCTCTTGCTACCACTGTTTCAAGGGGCACTAGAGCAATCTTCACAATCCACAAATGTGTACCCAGCACATTTCCTACATGAAACCATCAATGATTTACCATTCCTCTTGGATAAATCCCAAATCCAGACAGATGAGGATCCTCTATTATATAAATCATATCACTCATTATATTGGCAGTTCACAATTTTGAGAAATCAAAAGAGTTGTGAATGCCTTCTTTACTAACCCTAACCTAGGAAGGTAGCATTGTGTCTAGTTTCTTCATTTTATTTCCAATTATTAACTTCATCGCGCATGCATAATAAATATCAGCTGAGTGAACAAGTCATATCTCCTCTATCTTTAAATCTAGCACAATACTTGCTCCAAATAGATTTTCAATAAATTATGAATGAATGGAGAATGCTATTTCAAATCATCCCAAAGGGTTCCTGCAGCATAAAATACTTAGAAGAGAAAAAGTTAAATCTCAAGTCTCAAAAATACAATTATCTTTCGACTAGTGATCCAGGAGCTCATGCAAAAGAAAGTTCTCTGAGGGATACTGTTAAGTCTATTCAGGGAAAAGAATCTACAGACGTTAGTTACAACTTTACAAACTTTTTATTTGGGACTAATAATTTCAGATCTGTTGTTGTATTATTTTTGTTGATGATGATGATATTGTTGTTTTGTCAGTTATGATTTCCAAACTTCATTAATTGGGCAATAATTGAAAAGAAGATTAAGTAGAAAGATAATAATAAGAATCCATGTAATTCATATATATATATATATCCACATATATATAAATATATATAAAACCAGGGATCAAACTCACAATCTTGCACTTGCCAAGCCAGATCAATGTATTATGGTTGTATTTTTTCTATAATCTTTGAGAATAAGGTTTTTACACCAATAAATACACTGGTAACCATGATGGCTCTGTAAACACATAATGGTCACGTGGTCTGGTCATGAGGCAACATCGGTTCAAGATTCAGAAATAATTTTCCTAGATTTGCAAATGACTCAGTGATGAATTGGAAGTTCTTCCAAGATGAGTTAAATTGTTTTCTTCACTTTTACCTTTGAGGTTAAAAAAAAAAGTTGTTTCTTCAATTTCTTTATTAGTCTTTAACCGCTCATCGCTAAAAGTCCTATGCCTGAGAAACTCCTTACTAATCTGATGTTAACTTGATTCTAATGTGATGGCATTACATATTATTAACACTAAACAAAGATTTTACTAAACACTATTTCTCCTGTATTACTTTTTGTTACGCACATTGCTGAGAGAAAATTGATTTCACTATTTAAATGAAACGTCAACAGACCTTCAAATAAGTTATAATTTGGGGTTAAAACACTGTACAATGTTGGACAATGGACTTGAATGACATGCGATGGTGGGAAAAGGTCTAAGGAAGGATAAATGAATATTCCCTGCCTCAGAAACCACATACCAACTTGACATTAACTGTTTCCTAAAATCCATACCCATGTTGCCAAATTGGCCATTTTGGAACCGATGACTTATAATTCCCATAACTTTTCATTTCCTGCTCCAACCACAAGAGGCTGGTAGTCTCCTATATACAATTCTACAACAGAAATTAATGTTATTTAATCAACAACCAGGCAAGTAAAAGGCAAATGAAGGTTAAGGAGAAAGAAATACAGCTAGAAAGGACAATTGTTTTCTTTACCCAGAATTCCTCATCCTTTACTCACATAATTCTTCGGGGTCCTTGCTAGCAATTGCTGTGCTACCCACTTCTTGCACAATGGCCACTAAGGCCAGTAGCTTTCTTATGACAAATAGGAAATGATTCATGAGATTATTAATTAATATCCAATTGAGATTTTGAGTCCTATTCAGAGAGACAAACTTCAATATTTCTCAGTTTATGATTCTTTCATAACAGACCAGTAAACTATCCACCACAAATAAAACCTTATCCAGGTAAGTAAGGAACAGAACCACTGTTTAAAATTTAATGCTGTACGCTAGTTCTCAAGAGAACAAAACATAGATAATATGCTGTGTATGTTATAAGCCCATTACCACAAAGACAAGGCTACTAAGAGCTGTACCCCAGATCTCCAACCAACATCAGCAATCTGCTGAGGACTCCTCTGGAGGAAAGAGTCCAAGCTAGTCCAATGCTGCTGGCCTTGATTCCCCCTGATTTACATCAGAGAAATTCAGAAAGCAGATGGAAGTGATCTCAGGGTCCCTTGGGACTTCCTCTGAGTGATTTTCATGCAAGCCTGGAGAAGCAATGACGCAGAGAAGGGGACTACATCAGTATATTTATTTTAATCACTGAAAAGTTTTCATTTATAATTCAAACATATTTAGACTGCTTGAGATGCCTTATTAAAAAGGATTTCTTTTTACCTCTTTATGACCACAGGAAACAGAAACCTCTTTATTCTTGTGGTACAAGAATAAATTGTTACCAAAACAGAATCTGGTGCCCATCAATTATATTGTTATCCAACTAGAATTTAGAAAATCTTTGTCATCATCTTAAAAAATGAAGTTTATATAATTTTTCCATAAGCTAGTACAATTAAGATCCTTTTTTTAAACTCAGCAATGTAAAAATAATTACCTGATATCTCCTAAGTATATAAAGTCTTCTCTCAGAAATTTCTAGCTAACTAGCTGCTCACAGCAGGGAAGCATGGATCAAGAGGGGCACATTAGAGCAAAATTACTTTAATATACATTTAATAGATGCAAGGATTTATTAATGATTTAACATGGATCTAGATATGTTAGGAGACTTTAGTGTAAAATTTATTTTAAATATTTTTATTAATTTTTAGTGAAAATTTAAATTTTTAATTGAATGTAAAATGTGTAATCTAGGAGTATAATTTAAAGGACCATATAGAATATGGGTAACTGGTGTTATTTCTGCCACTAAATTTGCAATGTACCCTCAAAGTTGTATGAGCAAATATGCAAAGATATGTTTGGGGTGGAGCTCACATCCTGGAGGATCCCAATTAGGGAGACAGCCAATAAGTAGTGATGGACTTTTAAAGGAAGCACAAAAAAAAAGTATATCTTTGGGGAAAATAAGACGCCAACAGGAGGCCAGGGAGCTGATTGACCTTGACATCACTCATAGTCCACCAGATGATAGGTTCAAGGAGAGATGCTTGGATGACAACTATGAGGCTTAGCACAGAAAGATTTTTCCCTGAAAACCTGGAAAGCTTCAGAGATTTCCTGGGGAATCCACTTTTAGCAGAAGCATGGAAACTCAAGAGTTGTCCTCCCAGAAGTTGGGGCATCATGCCTGGCTGCTCACCAGACACAGAGAATGGAGAAGTTTAGTTGTAGGAGAGTCTGAGAAACAATAGCATCAGTGCTGTGTGCAGAGAAGAGACAGGACCTGTGAGAGCCAAAGAGCTTTGTTCTTAAAAGTGAGTACTCAAGGAGAACAGAATTCGCACAAAGGCTGGAGTTCTTGAGTCATACATGAATCAGTACAATGGAGAGCAAAGTCCTGCATTAATTAACTTGGGTTGTTCTCTCTGAGTTTTAGTGCCACAAGCTATTGGGATAAGAGAATGAGTGAAGGTTTTAATCAATAATACAGACTCAGAGTATTTCCACATCTTTAAATACCTAAAGTAGAAGTAGAGAATGACTCAGTCTTTGCACTCATAAAAACTCCCTGTATGACTCAGAAAATATGGCACAAGACCAGAAATGGTAAAGCAACGTTCAAATACAATTTGTTGTTCTTGACAAAGACTATAGCACATTTTATATGGAAGGAGTTAAATGACCAAACATCTCCCAAATCAAATACAACAAGACCAAATCCATACTTATGAATGAATGAAGGAAATGGACCACTTGCTCAGGTCCTCAAAATTCTGTACCTGCTCCCTTTATCTTCAGAGTCCACAGCCAGCCTTCACAAAGCACAGCTGAGAACTCTCAAGTCAGGGCAAGATGCCAGCACAAAGATCCATTCTGGAATATGGAAACCCAGATGGTCTCAGAGGCCAGATACACATTGGCTAGTGGGTTGAGGGTGCTTTTCTTAAGTGTGTATGTGTGATTTAATTTTGTAATAGATCTCTCTTGACATTTATAATGATGTTTCTTTCCTTTTTACTTTTAACAAACATAGCAAGCAATCCCTCCCTCTACCTTACTTGGGCCATTAAAAGTAGAGGAAGCAGCACAACTCATCAGGCTATGAAATAAGTCCTGAGTCTTCACTGTGCTTCAGTTACCAGCTCCCAACCAATGCACATCCTGTGTCAACTCCATCTTAGTGAGAGACAGTGTCCTTGGAAAATGGTGCCAGTAATGCTCCAACTCAGGACTTTGGTAAGAAACTACTCATTAAAATGATTATATAGCATTTATCAACTGTAAAAACTACAAATGAAGGCTGGAATATCAGTAAGTATATAATTCCTTTTCCTTCTACAGGAGTCCTGGCCTATTGCTTGAGTTCAACATGATACGGATGAGCTTCTAAGGAAGCTCAGTACAACTAATGGTTGTCACAAAGCTCGCCTATACTTTGTGCAAAGCCCACATACATTTCAGGGAGCATATTAGCACAGCAGTGTGATGGTCACTGGTAAAGGGTTACACAATTCCATCAAGAACCATCAGGACCTTTTGACCTTGGGCTTGGTGACAGAATTACTCATCTTTACTTTGGAATGAGTTGGTGATATTTATAACACTCAGTACTTCCCTTAGCACATCTCATAGAATTAAAACAACTAAATTCAAGTGAGGAAAAAAGTCTGATCACTTTATGTGATTTAAAAATTGTTATTTAAATATGTAAGTAGAGGCACAAAATACAAAGTGATGAAAACGACCTGCCTGAGAAAAGTGAAATATTCTCACAATGAACATTAAAAATTTAAGTATTCTGGCTTTTAATACTGTATTCAACATTTTTACCCACCTTAATACTTTATTTTCTCCCTGCCATGGATTTCTTTCACTTCCATTGTTGAATGAATAGGCAGGAAGTAAAAATAAACCATTAGTACTCAGCTGAAACTCTGTCTCTAAATAACTTTACTATACTTTGATGCTCAGTGAAAACAGAATTATTTCTTCTTTGTTGTCTGCTTACTAAATTCAGAAACCAAAATAATCATGCTTTTCTACTTCGAGCAAGTGTTTACAATGAAAGTTAAAGTAATAGTGAATCATATGGCTGTGGTAGTCTTTGAGCTGTGTGAGCAGACAATAGTTCATGACAGGTAACAAGCAAAATCACACAATAGTTAAGTGGCTCAGTGAGACAGAATATGATTCCAAGCAAGCCACAGGCCTGTTTTGATATCATAGGCAGAATAAGAACTTCACTGGAAGAATATGAACACAAGTGTTAGGACAGAAAATAAACACAACAGAATGAACACAAGTCTTAGGAAGTCATGAGAAGGTGGGCAGCAAGTCCTGCTGCAGGCACTGCTGCTTTGAATCCTTCCCCAAGTGTTGTCTGATCTCTGCAAATATTCTTTCAAAGTGCAGAGTGAGAGCATTCGACAGATCAAAGCTAAGAAAAGTGTCCTTCCTCTGAGATGAAGGCCTTGGTATGTTTCTGTCTCTCTGTCTCTCTATCTCTCTGTCTCTTTATCTCACTATGAAGAGAGGCAGAAAGAGAAACAAACAAACAAACAAAAACAAGTGAAAGTCTGCTGTAGTAAAGTATCAAGCTGCCATGAGAAAGGATACAAATGTGATTCTAGCAGAGGAAGTATGAGTGAGACATCATCCCTTCCTCTTACTGTGCTCATGAGGCTCGCTTTTACGCTGCTGCTGGAAAAGCACCTGTCTTCTCCATCCCTGCAGGTTACTGGGTCGTTTTTATACTTACAGTCTAGTTTTTAATAGTAGGTGATGTAGATTCTATTCTTGTTGAAATTATCTAACAGTTCCTGGCATTTGAGAATTGTGTATTTTTCTCTTTTATTTTTATAGTATAATCTTTATGTATAGTGCTTTATAATAGTTTATAATAGGTATGATAATGTGAAAATAAATAAATATATATTCATATTCTTGTTCTTAGACCCTTGGAATCATCAATGTGCTAAGTGTCTTTTTGAATACTAATAGTACTACTGATGTATACAGCCTGGCTGTTAGGGGAATCAACCATGTAACTAGTGAGTTACAAAATTCAGTTCTAATTCTAACCTCTGTGGATAGGAAAGGAGCTAAGGTTAAATTGGATACTGATGGTCGATGATTTAATCAATTATACCTATATAAAAAGGTGCTCCTAAAAAGTCAAAAACATTAGGTTCTGAGGCTTTCTCAGAACAATGACAAATCCATGTACCAGAAGAGTAGTGCACCTCAATTCCAAAGGGATAAGTACCTGTGCTTATGACCCTTCTGAACCCCAACCTAGGTCTCTCTTCGTTTGTATGATTTACAGTATTTTTAAACAAATGCACAGCAGCAACCAAAGTGTTTCCATGAGTTTCATGAGCCACTTCAGAGATTAATCGAATCTAATGATGGTGTCTTGGAGACCCCCACTTACGTCCAGTTGGTCAACAGTAGAGGTCACTACCTGCATCTTACAATTGTCATTGGAAATGGGGAGGGATTTTGTGAGATTGAGCCCGTAACATGTAAGATCTGAGGTTTTTCTCCAAGGTAGATGGTGTCAAAAGTGACAGGGTATCCATTTGGTAAAACAGTTCTGCTTTTTTCCCCCCATCTCTTATAGGTTCTGGATTTTACAAAACAAGACACCTAAGCCTCCCAGGCACAAATGTTAACGTGGAAAATTGGAGTCATGAAGTCAGCAGGGAAATCTATCTGAACACCCCATGGTTCTTCCTCAGTTTGTATTATCAGAGAAGAACAGATCCCCTAAAGTTTCAGCATGCTCTCATAGATGTCTAACACTACTGAAATTCAAGGGGCCTCCAGAGAAATGGGTGCTGGGACAAGGCTGAAATGCTAAAATAAGAGAAGCAAGTAACTGTAAAGCATCTTCTTTCCATTTCACTTGGAAATTCCATTGAATGATGCCTTTCAGGGGAGTAGGTTCTCAAGGTAGCATGTAATGAAACAGTCCTATGAATGTAATTGGATGTCTATGTGATAATCTACTTAATGATCAACTTGATGGGCAGCATGCACCAGAGGACAGAGCAAACAATGTTCTAAAATTGTTCCCCTAAATAAGCTTCATAAGTTTCCTTACTTCTCATATATCTATGTCTCTTAAGTAATCATATTTATTGATTACCTAACATAAACCACATGCCTGTGTTGGAGACGGCAGTCCTCAGACTATAGCCTCAGTGTCTTCCTTATAATTTCAACACACAGCATGTCTGTTCTTTGGAGGGAAAGTATGAATTAGATCTACGCTCACCACACTATAACTAATCAGGAGAAGGACTGTGTTAATCTACTCCATCTTTGACTTATGTAGGTAACGTTACTCAGGCGAGGGAGGAGGCAGCTCCAGAAAAGCAGATTTTAAAAAAGCTTCAAATTAAACAGTAACTTTCAAACAAAGGTGCAACAAATTTCTTTACATTCAATCTAAAAACAAACATTGTCCAACTTAAACACTGAGGAACAATAAGCAAATTAAGAGCATTTAAAAATGTTCAAAGTTTTTCCTTAATTCCCTTGCTCTACCCCTCACCTCCCACATAGCCTCCTCCTCCTGTACTTTCTTTTCCTATTTCAACAGTAGGCTTAAACCCTTAATCCTAAACACTTAAGACATCATACCATTGAAGAAAATGGATTGTTTTAGTAACACTCCTAAAAAGGCACTGTTTAATGACCTGTTGCTAATCCTACAATTCTGCATTTTCTATACTCCTAAGTATCAATATCACTCACCAGTATATTCACTCTTCAAAAACATGTTGGGGAGGAGAGAAAAGAGAAGTATGGTAAGAAAATCAAAGAGCATGAGGTTACTTAGAGTATAATCTTGTTAACTATTTCTTTCCTCTTTCTCAGCTTTTAAAGTAGGGACAAATTTATATAACTTTAAATACAAAAGGCATGCCAGATAGTAAAGAATGGAGAGTAGGAAAAATGATTCAGAGAAGCTGAGAGCTGGAAGGGAGATGGCTCTTATTTAGTTTTATCCTTACATTTCATAGCTGAGAAAACCGAGTCCCCATGTCTTTATGGGAGCCCGTGTTAGCAGCCAATTAGATCCTGAATCAGGGCCATAACCAAATATGTCTCTACCCACATGGCAGATTGTACTTCAAGACACCAAAATATCTTGACATTTAGCATAAAAATACTCAAGGCCAAGTTTTTGTGACCATGTGTGAAATGTCATAGAGAAAACCCCAAGATACTGACTCTACCTCGGTGGCTGACAAACTCAGGCAACAAGAGTAACTCAGCCACTATGCTTATATAAGAAATTTCAACAAAAATCAAGTTATTTAAAAATATATATATTAAGCATATTGTAACAGTTAATTTTATTTGTCACATTGACTGGGTTAAGGCATACCCAGGAAGTTCTTAGAATGTTAAGAGAAGCCATTTTTCTGGAATTTAGCATTTGAATCATTAGATCAGTAAAGATCAAACTCACCAATGTGGGTCTAAGGCACCCATTTCCTTGGAAACCGGCAACGATATAACAACAATGTGAGGAATGATAAATTCACCTTCAGGCTTCTAAAGCTTGAACATTCACTTTCTTTTATCATTGGGCATCAGAGCTCCTAGCTCTTGGGAATGATACCCTTAGCTCTCCTGGATTTCAGGTCTGCAGACTGAATTACAAAGCCAGATTTCCTGAATCTCTAGATTCCAGACTACATATCAAAGAAGCCCTTAGCATTTATAATCATGTGAGCTGATTCCCATTATAAATCATCTCTTACGAATCTCTATATACTATTCTATTTCCATGGAAAACCCTGTTTAATGGGCATGTTAAATGGCACATTCCTGCCTCAATTTCTGTGAACAGAGATCTAATTAAAGACTCTTTGTATATAAAGAACCAGAGAAAATGGAAATGTATGACTCATCCAGGAAACCTAGTGGTACTGTAGTGTTAGAATACCATGCCAGGCAACTTCAGGACAAGAACAGCCAATACAATTCAAATAGAAGACATTGGTCATCATGTCTGTGAAGAGAATTCAGATAACCAGAGCATGTGTATAGAATGTGGGGAGCATGTGTTTAGAAACACTTATCCTTCTGGAGGTGTCCAACCCATTCAAATATGTAATGAGTTTTGACAGAAAATCATCAGAGTATCAACGGATAGGTCTTCCATAAAAGCTGACAATGAGAGAAAACCACAGCAGCAGTATAAAGGTTAAAATTGAAGGGGCCGATGTAGTAGCTAGAAATTAGGCAAAGAGGAATGATGTAATCAAGAGAAGACAAATTGGCTTTGTCTTTCACAACTATTGAATGTGGTTCTCTAGAGTTTTGTATTGAGAAAAATGTTAAATCTAAATATTATCAACTTGGGCTGGGGAGTTAGCTCAACGGTGTAAGTGCCTGCCCAGCAAGTGCCAGTTCATAAGTTCAATCCCCAGTAACAAATAAATAAATAAAATATGACGATCTGCCACAAAGTAGCCACTTCTATGAAGTCTAGACCATAGCATTGCCAGCAAGAATAGAAGGACTAACATTAAAATATGTCTTCTAGAAAGCAGAAATATGATTCGGACATACTCATGTAACTATGCATCCTTCAGTTTGAGAGGTGAGTGAATCATTTATCATAATAAAACAACTGGCTTGGAGCAGGAAGTACTTAGAGAATTTAGAAGCAGCACACAAATGCAAGGACTTACTTGATGGTAAGTCCTTTAAATGGGTTACCATTCACACTTAGTTGTCCTCTAACATATATTTGTATTCTCTGAATGGAGGGAGCACTTAGGAAAAGTACACATATAAGATTGAGACTTTAAGGAGAAGGAGGCTATTACAAAGCAGGGGATAGTATCCAAGTCTGGGAAAAGAGATTCTAGTTAATTTTCTAAACAATAAAACAGGAAGTATTAATATACTTCATTGTTTAGCATGGTTCTAAAATAAGAGCTGAGTAACTAGAGCACATCTTACAATCCATAAAATATAAAGCAGCAGATTAGAAAGGACAAAAAAATGTGAAACTCAGAAATATGAAAGAGGAAAATAAGATGGATAGAGAATGGAAAAAACCACCACTGTGGGAGACAACCGGTGACTCCCTTTGAATACAAAACAATTACTGTGACTTTGATTATTTGGAGACTCATTTCCTTATACTGATATGTAACAGGCTGGCTAGTACATTTCCTTTTCTCTTCAATTGGATCTAAGCATTGCAAATAAGGCTAGCTGAGGTGCTAATATTTAATCTCTACAGCCAACAGACAGTCCTGTTTCCTTGTATAGTGTTCTCCATACCATACAGATATGTACAGGATATGAGCCGGAGAGATGTTAGAGCAAATAGTTCTGGGAAGGTCAACTGGGTAAGGTAGGAGCCTCAAGATAAGAGGCTGTGACTCCCCAGGGCACAAGAGTTTACATATCAAAAACCAAAGTGATAGGCCCCCCAAAACAATTCCACTGCTACCTTAATTGGATTAATTAATCTTTCTGCATATTTTTATCTCTGCAGTTTACAGAGATGCCAATCTCGCACCTGGCCAGCCAGCTCAAATTACTCACTGTCACTCATCCCTGAACCACCCCCCTTCTTTACAAGATAATGAAGTCTGGGAGAGGCCTAGGACCAAGGCCTTTGTCCACATGTCCTCACCAGGAATGAATTTAGGATCCCTTGGCTGTCCTTAACTTGGAACACGTCTTGGTGTCTTTACTCTCACAGTGGTTCGCATTGGTGGTGGTAGATTGGAATTAACTTGGAATAACATGTCAATGGGATTACAATTACAACTTTTTGGATTGTGAGGAAAACTAGGGAGAGGATTACAATACTTGAATGACTGAACTCAATATTTGGGTTACAATATACCACCAAAGATCTTGGAACTCAGAGAAGAGGAAAAACATAGCATAAGATCTGCAAAGGTATCTGAAATAGGAACAAAACTCAAGAAGAGGTGCCCCATCTCTGCCCTATCTCCTTGGTCATTTAGGTGCCCTCTTTTAAAAAGGATGCTGTGCCAGTACATTTAAAGTTAGTCACATTTTAAAGAAATGCCACAAAAGTATGGCTTTGAAACTAAACCACGGGCATATAAATGATGAGTGAAGCACATTTCCTTTATTTGAATGCCAAACACCTTTTTATTAAATATACTTTAGGAGCAAAGCACAAACGAAGACACCAATATCAATGAAGCCAAGTCTCCAGCCTCAAAGAGTTTGTCAGAAGCTAACAGTGCAGGCTGCCTCTGACGGAGAGAAGACTACAAATGAGACAGTCTGGCTTTTAAACCTTTGACTTGAAATGTGTAAACAAATCTTTGAGAATACATTACCACATCCATGTCCAAGTAACTCTAGGTAACAAACATTTAATTGCGCATAAAAGCAAAATGGCTAAGTGAAAATTCAGTTGCAAAATGACTGACACAGAAAGCACACAATATATACAAAATAAGGGGTTATTATTCTTTGGACAATTAGGATCAAATGAAGTGGCACCTTGGTATCCATAAAAACTAGTTCCAGGAATGTGAACAGACACCAAACTCTATAGATGAGTTTGTAACAAATTTGTAACAAATGATAAAATATTTGCATCTCACCCACAAACATTCTTCCCTGTACCTTAATTCATCTTTAGATTATTTATAATACCTGGTACCTAAAATGCTATGTAAATAGTTGTAATACTGCATAGTTTAGGAATAATGACAATTAAAAAGCCTGTACATGTTGAGTAGAGATGCATGTACTTTTTCATATCTTTTTCATGCACAATTGCTTGAATCTTTGGCTCTGAAATCTATGGTGCTAACTACATAAAGTAATGCCTAGTGTACAACAGATGCTTAATTAAAATGATTAAATAAATGAATGAAGTCAACAGTCCTTACCTCCTCATTGCTCAGGTCTGATGGGTAAACCAAGTCGATAAACAAATAATTAGAAGATAGTTTCTGAAAAGTTGTAATACTGTAGGGTAAAATGTTCTGTGTTAACAGGAATAAGAAAATGACTAATTTTGAAGAAGATCTTGGTTTAGATTTCTAGGATAGTTGTCTTTGTGTCTTCAAGACTGCCTAACATTTCACTACACATTTAAAAAATTTAATCTTCCTCTATAATGACAACTCAAATTTCCATGGAGCCCAACCCCATGTTGGACTCACAGTAAACATTTGAAGTTAATTAATGATCTTAAATCTATAAAAATAGGTTTACTTTCCTTTAAGGTATAATATTAAGAAAGTAGAGGTAAAAAATTGAAATAATGGGGGCAGGGGTACTTCAATTCTTGGTTCTTGAAAAAGTCTTCTCTACTTAATTCACAAAAATCGACTCCTTAAATTATTCAGTCTATCCTAATTAACTCCCCAGAGAATTATCTTCAAGGCACAGTTAGTCATTGCCTGAGGCCAAATTCCAAGCTAACCCTGGGATGTAGGAGGGATACAAAAGTTTCTTTTGGTTCCACAGTAACCTTGAGCAACAGAGAAGGGCATAAAATTATCTCATAAAGATGACTGTTAAACCTAAGAGCTATATGGAATTTCATATGAGAGGCAGCTTCTCAGAAAATATGTCTTACAAAATAAAACTCCAGATAGAGGAGCATGGAGGATTTTTAAATATTTGAGTGGAGACAATGGACTCTTTCCAAGACTTAACTGATTATTTTACCTTGCCAGTACGGCCTGGGAAGTCCTAAAAAAGAGAAAAAAAAAAAACAAAAAAACTCCAGCAATAGAGCTCAGGAGCCTCTAAGGAGGTCTAGAGAGATAATGATCCCACCAATCCACAGTCAGACATTAAAAGGTTTTCAGCAAGATTAGACTGAAAAAAACTGAGAAGCCAGTACACGACGTTTGCTTTGGGAGATGCGGTATCTAGTCCCAGAGAACAGTCAGTGAGCAAAAGAAAAAACTGGAAAAACCCAGGGAGCCTGAGTTAGAGGTGAATGAACCAAATGCACAGGTGGGGAAGGCAGAAGAGAGCCAGGGAAGTGTAGGAAACAAGAGTATGAGCTCCCCCCTTGGCTGAGAAGAGCTTGGGGCTCAGGGAGTTAGGACAAGGAACAAGAGCTTAATACTGAGGCTGCCACAAGATCCTCTCCCGGCACTCCGCTGTCCCCAACCCAGACTCATCAATCAATGTAGCAAACTCGTAATTATTCATCCACTCACATTTCTGGCAATGTGCACACGGGGCATAGCATCAGCTTCTCAGGAACCTGCCTAGGGACAACAGGAATCTACACAGAGTCATTTTCCAAGCAAATACGGGAAAGCAGTCCCTCGTAGCATTCCACCCATTGCACATGAGAAGATAGGCCAACTTGCATGCAGAGGTCCAATGTGGTAGATAAAATATACCCAAGTCTTTCTTTGCCATCTCCCCTGTGGTATAATAGGAAAGTTTACTTTGCCTTTGTTCTTAATTTCTTTTCTAAGTACACGGTTTCAAAAACATGGGGAATTTCCGAGTGACAGTGATATAGAAGATAGGTAGAAGACAGGGTTTACAGATAAGCTGGCTGGGAAAATCAGCAGGGTCTGTCAGTCATAAGATCCCAGGGCAATGTGAGGACCCTCACGTACAATTTCGTGCAAGCTCCCGATGTGGATGGCTTTTACCCTCATTTTTTCTTTATTCTGACCAAGTTTACTCTGCTGAGCTGGTCTCTCCCACACACATTCATCCTGCACTTTTCAAATAAATATTTGATGTCGTTTTTAGCTTGTCTCATCCAATTCTTTGTTCAAGGCAAGAAGAACCTGGAATACTTTTGATTGGTGAGACACTTTGAAAGAAACTACTCTGTAACAATCGGAGTGCTGTAGCTTATCAATAATGGCCCCTATGTCTCAGCTTATATTATCACAGTAACTCAAAAGCAGCTCTCGTTTCCAGAGAGGCAATGTCCACTCATGCAATTAGAGGGTTGGACCTCAGCCTCCTCCCCAAGCCCTAAAGAGGGAAAAGATACTAGAGATTGAGTTAATCATCACTGGCCAATGATTTGACCAATGATAAACTAGGGTGTCTCGATGAACTCTGTTGAAGGAGGATCTTCAGGCTTCTCCTGATAAACCAGGAGGGTGATGATCCAGAGTCCAGGGACCAAAACTTCTGCACTCAAGACTCCTCCAGCTTTCCTGCTACCTATGTACCTTGGTATTTGATTGTTTTCGTGTTTTTTGTAATAGACGAAATTCATTACATGTACCTTCCTGAGTTCTGTCAGTCATCCTACTGAATTATCAAACCTGAAGTGGGTCCAGGAGAACCCCATATTTGTAGTCAGAGGTGTGGGTAGCATGGGAGTTCTCCGTATATGGCAGGTCACCGAGGTAGGGCTGTGCCTGGAAACTATGGGGTCTGTATTAGCTCTAGGAAGTTAGCGTCAGCACTAAACAAAGTTGCAAGACACCCTACTGGTACTGTGGAGTTATTTTTGGAAAAACAGTGGACCCCATCAAGAGGTGAAGTTTATTTCCTCTCCTTTTGTATCTGACCTGGTCTGCAAGACTGCTCAGCCCTATGAGGAAGTAACAATACCACACCTCAGCCCAGACTGTGCTTTTGGAAAACCCCAGGCCTCGCCACCTCAAAAGCTCAGCTGCCCTGTTGCAAAGACCATATCAAGAGAAGAGGGCCTGAGAAGGAGAGAACCTGACATCCCTGAGGCCAGAGGTTTATTATGAGGTGGAGTTCTCAAGAGTCCAGTCCCAGCTCCTGTCTGATTGCAAAAGAGATGTCAAGAAGCCAGAACCACACAATAGAAGCCAGTGAATTTCTATGTCTGCAGTTATGAATGACTAAACATTTTACTACCAGTACTAAGGCTTTAACCCAGGGCCCAGACAAGCACTCTACCACCGAGAAAATGCCTATTTTCCTTTTTAAATTCTATGCTGACACAGGCTTGATGAGTTGCCAAGGTTGGCCTCGAATTTTTTTTTTTTTTTTTTTTTGTCTTTTTCATTTTTTATTGGTACCGGGGATCGAACTCACAACCGCCTGCTTACAAGGCAGGAGCTTACGCCGCTGAGCTATATCCCCAGCCCCTGGCCTCGAATTTTGATACTTCTGCCTCAGCTTCCTAAACAGAAACATTACAGACTACAGCCACTTTATCCAGCTGAGTTACTTACTATTTTGAGAGTTTGTTATGCAGCCATAGTCACTAGAACAACACAAGCAGGCCTAACCATGTGGAACAGGCTAAAAAATGAATCTTTAATAGCAGCATCAAAAATAATTTCAGTTTGCTCATCCATGTGTTTATTCATTAAATAAGTATTTATTGAACATTCCTTTGGACCAGACCTCAACTAGGTACTGAGAAGAGAGGTGAAAAAGAATTCTTGCTTTCAGGAAGTTGCCAACCAAATTATCTCATTCATTTTTTTCTTGTTTTATTGAGCTATCAACTTTCATCCTCTAGCACATTTCCTTCCTTAGCTTTCTACTTGGGACAAGAGATTCAATTTAAGTTTTTTTCCATGAAGTTTTCTCAGACCAACGTTTCTGTTTTTCAATTTCTCTAACTGTAAAGTAAGCTTAAAGGGCAACTTTAAAAAGGCTTATTATGAGGTTAAAGTAGAAAACGATCTTGAAAGACTTCCTGGGACAAATTTACCAAGAGGGTAATAGTTTACTGTCAGTTCTACAAATTCAGTAAATCATAGTAAAAGCATCAACAAACACTCATTGCTCTTAGCATTCGTTGGGCTAACAGGAGGTCGGTCACTCTGCTTGTCCATCCCAGGGCTGACATAGGCAGATGCACTGATACACTTTGTGGGACCCTGGGGGACAGCAGGCAGATCTTTTCCACTTCCTACCAACATAACCACACTTTCTCATCCCTCAGCTAATTTCCATCAATTTCCATCCCTCAGCTATCCATCAATTAGCTGTAACCTTCACCAACTGTACCCTGGCTGGCGCATCTTTTCATAATCATAATGTTTATTTAATTAAGTCCTTCATCAGAGACTACAAGTACATAAGAGTATT
The DNA here is from genome assembly GCF_034190915.1 of Cavia porcellus. NCBI lineage: Eukaryota > Metazoa > Chordata > Mammalia > Rodentia > Caviidae > Cavia > Cavia porcellus. The sequence continues at coordinate 29,858,257 of NW_026947514.1, forward strand.
TAATGTTTTTAAAGCATTCAACAATTGAGCTTGGCAGCAAAAGCTCAACACAATCAAATGCTATCCCATTGCCAGTTTCAACAAACACAATGAGATATGTCAGCAATGCTTAATAGAAGTGAATGTTAGTGCTGCCTGCTGAACAAACACTTTAGGCTGAGAACAGAAATGAAACTATGGCTACTTAGAAATTCTGTCTGAAACATGGGCCAATCATCTGCTTAAGTTTGAATAAATATACATAGACTACATATAGGAAATCAAGTTTCCTTTGCGCTAGGCTACCATAATGGATAAAATTCATTTTAATCCTTAATGAATCTAAGCTTTTAATCTCACTTTTCCTCCTCCTCCTCATAAATACTCTGTAATAAGATACCATCGTAAATATTCATCGAATTGTGTCTTCAAATAGTGTCCATCAATTAGCTGTAAACTTTTTTATTTATTTATAATTTTTTGGTAATACACAAAAACTAGAAACAGCCCAGCTGCCGTTCATTGGGTAGTTACAATTGGTACATACATAACATAGAATCCTACTCAGCATTTAAAAGGAACAAACTATTCATATGTGCAATAACCTGTCTGAATCTTGAAGCAATTACACTGAGCAAACAAAAGACTTTCAAGACTATTTTAAAAGTTACATATGACAAGACTCTTCAAATCATAAATTATAGAAACAGAACAAATTAATAGTTGGCAGGGGTTGGGAGTAGGGGTTTGAAAAAAGCAACTCAGAGGAGCCATTCTGCACTGTAAGCACATCAGTGTCGTATTCTGGTCGTAATACTGTGCTTTGTATTTTGGTACCACTGGAAGAAGTAGAATAAATGTTAACACCGAAACTCTGCGGTATTTCTTATAGCTGCATGTAAGTATACAATTACCAAAATTAACTTTTGGATATAATATTTTTAAAGTCCCGGGTTATTGCAGCCTGTACTAGAATTCTGTTGAAATTTTAAGTAATGTTAGTTTCATATCACCCTTTGTATTTTATGAAAAAACAAAAGTTCATAACAAAACAAAAAGAAGACAATAGTTAATACTGTGTATCTTCAAAACAGTTACTAGAAGTACAAGACATAAACCAAAAATATTCCTACAAAGGAAAAACAGATAATACAAAATGTTCTTTTCAGGGAAGATAAACTATTACTTTATTTTTTAAACTGGTAAAGTGTCCTACTAGAAAACAGTAACTTCCCAAAGTAATCAAACCCAGTTTAAGAACTATCCCTTGTTTTGAAATCATCGTCTATGGAAAAAATCCAAACAAATAAATACTAAAATGTATTTTGGTTATAATTAAATGGCATAAATCTCATAATTTAAAAATTCAAGATAAAGATTTAGTGTAATAAACAAAGTACTTCTCTACATACTAATTTCAAAGTACCGCAAAGGTAACAATGCCTGCATTTTAAAAATAATACTCCTTTTTTGCCCTCTATTCTCAAGACGATTTAATAGGTCAATGACTTTGGTCTAAGAAATTTTTTCTTCCATTTTTATCACTTTCCCTATCATGTTAATCTTAAATAACAGTCTCAAAACCTTTACCTAAGCACCCCCTAAAGCCCCTGGAGCTCATGGCAGTCTCTTTAAGAAAAAAAAAAAAAAAGGTAATTCTTTTAACTTGGGAACTTTTTCACAAAACCCCAAACAAAAGAATTAAACATTCATTTTTTTCCTCCTAAGTAATGTGCGATCCACACATGCAGCCCCCAACTTTGTCTCTCCAACTTGCCAGCCAGGAGACTGGTTTTTTTTTTTTTTTGTCTTTTTCATTTTTATCGGTACTGGGGATCAAACTCACAACTGCCTGCTTGCAAGGCAGGCGCTTATGCCGCTGAGCTAAATCTCCAGCCCCTGGGACTGGGGTTTAAATGGAGCAGTGGTGGTGGAGAACTCGCCTTACACACATTATTTAGTCAGCTAAAAGTCGAGGAAGCACCTAGAAGCTGCATCTTCCTTCCAGGCCCAGCTGCATGAGCCCAGCCAGGTCAAGACATCCTCCTGGCAAGAGCCAGCTACATCCAGACAGACACTTCTACTGCCCTTATTTAAAATTAATAACAAAACCAAGAACTCTAGTGTTTCATACTTCCTTCATAAACATTGCCTCATTTACACCCACCTGAAAAACCTGAAAGTCAAAAGTGTTAGCTGAGCAACTACATAATAAGACAAAACTGGTGGTGATGCCTGAAGACTAGGCTCTCCGAGCATCCCCACCACCTAACCGAAGTTACTGCCTGAGCACAGGGAACCCTCAAGAAGCACCGGCAGCTATTCTGGGGACAGAAAAACCAACTCCACAACTTCCTGTGCTCCGGAGCCAGGGGCCAAAGATAAAGTCTTCTTGTAGAACTGCAGTCTGTCCAGAACTCAGCTCTGAGGCTTTGACCCTGTCCATAGTCACTAGAACCTCATCAAACTGCCCAGAGAACAGGAGGATCACATCACACTGTGTGGTGACAAAGCAGGTCAGCCAACCCCAACTTGCAAATACTTTTCTAGCAAACCTACCATAAATCTTTAGCCACTTCAGACAAATTACATGTAAAGAAAAGGAGGACTTCCAGCTCTGAAGAGGAAAGCTAAGAGGAGGAGGGGTTCCTGCTTCTTTTCAAAAGTGCATCTGGAAAGCAGCTGTATCTATCAGCTTAGGCAGACCATTGCCCTCTGCACTTAAAATGGGGGGTGGGGTGGGTAGACGGCATGAGGGTGCTGGGCGAGGTAAAGAATCTACACCAGCACAGACTACGCACACCTGCTCAGCAAACTGGTGCATCAACATCAGTCCAGCACTTGTGCAGATGCACAAGGTGCATGATTTTCCTGGGGCTGAGGTTGTTGCATCCTAGACAGCTCCACTAAGAACCTCCAAAGGCAGCAAAGTCTTTCTCCAAAACCTATGACTGACTCAGCCTTAGGTGCCTATAAGGACTTCCCTCTCAGGACATCAGGGGCAGGGGGGGCGGGCGGAGGGGAGGCTGAAGCACTGTCTACTTATATTACAAGCATGTAGAGCCTAGAGGGAGTTGGCAGGTTTTATATTTGTTGATTGGTAGAGAACCTTTGAAAAAGACCACGGTTAAGGATTTTTGGAAAATAGTAAGTGGTGTCTCTCTGTTACATGAGACAATTTCAACTTCATCCTAACTCATGCCACCTCCTCTTCTCACTTCATTTTATAACTTTTAGCCTTTGTGCTGCTTAGTATTGGAGAAGGACTGGGCAGGGGATGCAAATCTTCAAATTCAACCCTTAATTCCCAACATCTGTGTTGTCACTGAACTGTTCCACTTAAATACAGGGAGGAAGGATAAAAGATGGCTTTTTAGAGCAAAAGGTGCTAAGAAGAGATAAACAATTTATAACTCAAAAACTTACACAGAAGAAAAATTACCTTTGTGATTCTGTAGCTATAATAACAACCACTTGCTGCAAATGCCTTTTGATTTCCATTGTGAAGAATTCAGACTTTTTACTAGTAACAGATTGTTTAAAACCTAGGGTAAACTGTGCATAGATTAAATTATATCTCAAATACCTGGGACACACTTGCTATTTGGAGACATTCTATGGTGATTTGTCTTGTACAGGATTCTTAGGAATCCTATTGCAAAGCTTCTAATTGAAATATAGATTTTCAAATAATAAGCATTTGCTTAGACTCACAGGCTTATGTGTTGCCATGCTTTCCTGTGTATTGTGTTCATTACTGAGAAAATACTTTGATTAAGCCTAGTGCTTTGATGCAAGCTGTACAGGGTGGGTTAAATTGATGAGGTCCCTGGGAGTTTATGAGATGAAAAATGCAGCTGCAGACACAGTGACATTTTTATAACTAATATCAAAACCTCACACAGAACAAACAACATCATAAAGCCAAGGAGACCGTATCAGCAAGCAGACTAAATGGCTTTTCCTAGGCACTGTACAATAAGTAAAAATACTAAGTGCAGGCTCATGCTGTCGGTCACCCAGCTTCCATTTCAGATCTTAATTAGTGCTTCAGCCAGCAGTTTGAAGATACATTTTAAGTGAATGCTATGGATTGTGACTTTGTGCATTCTGTCACTGATATACTGGGATCATTTTGGTTGTCGTCCAAAGTAATCATGCTCTGACCCATGTGGGATAAACTTAGGCCTTGAGCAAACCTGGGACAGAAGACATCTGTCACAGCTGGAATCAGTCAGAGGGCGGTCCCACTTGGCTTTTCATCTGAGTCTTGAGGAATATTTATTTCTCAGTAAAGACACACTACCCTTGCTTTACACAATGTGCTTGGGAAAGGTTTTGTGCAGGAAAAATTTATAAGAATTGCACCCCTTAAAATCCTAAATTGGGCCTATTCTTTAGAGGAACCCTTTTACTAATTTTTAGCATTACAAATAAATAATTTTTCATATAAAAAGGTAGCTCCTAATATATCTGATTCTAAGATTGACTTTTTCCATGCCAAGTTTTCAAAGAGCCAGTCATATTTACTTTATAATGCATCACTTTTTTTGTTCCTACTAAAATGGGAAAACAGGCATAGACTGTTTGAGAAGATAGTTGTTCATATAGAAGCAGGAAACAGCTTCCCAATCTACACAAAAGTTTATGTCTGTGTTTCTTGATTCCTACCAATTGCCCGTCCTGCTTTAGTAATGTTCTTTCTTAATTCCTGCAGCTTAAGCCATTGAGTACTAGAGGTTTAAACTAAGAAAGATGGATGTGACTCGACTCTATTTGCTTATTTAGGTTTTTATGCTATGATGTTTAGGCTGGCTTTGAGTTCACAATATGCACCAGACTGGCCTTGAACTTTTGAGAAGCTTCCTGCCTCCGCCCTCACTGAATGCACGAAATCCAAGGGTGTGCTACCATGCTCAGCTTCATATAATTTTAAAAATTCATATGATCACAAAGTTTCAAACTGAAAGGAATATCACTTATCATTTTAAAGATCAGATAATTACAAGGGTCTTATTCTCAGTCACACAGTTAACCTGTGATATAATTAGGAACTATTTGGCTTTGCATTTCCAGTTCAGCTTTTTTCCATATTTAAAGTTTTACCTTACACATAAGATTCTTTGGAAGTGTACATAATGAAAAAAAGCCCTAGCCTCGTTCAGATTCAGAGCAGAAGGAATGAAATTATAGCCTATAACAAATACAGCATATCCCTACATTTATTTAAATGCTTAAGCCTGGGACCAAGATTCCTTGAGAACCTACAATGGGGTAGGTCATTTTTGCTAGGGAGAGATAGAGATATGGAAATAATAATTAAAAAAACCTTAAAAGAAAATAGTGATAAATACTGACTTTACTTCACACACCTAGGTTTGACTCTGGATCTAAAACATACTAATTGAGGCCTTCAATAGACAAATGTAATCTGAGCTCCTCTATCACCTCCACAAACTACTTCTAAGTGGAGCCAAAGGTCTCCGTGGTCTGTGCCAGGCCCACTATTATTTGCACTACAGGTACTTGGGCAAATTATCTGAACCCAGATACAGGAGACACCAGCTTAAAAGGTGGACTGGTTCAAATTGCAGAAAGGTGATCCCAATTCACTTCCTGGCTACATGACTTAGGTGCCACATTCAACGAGCTCAGCATGGTAACAGAAGCCAAGAGATCCATAATAATGGAAAGCACTGGTCGTGGCCTTGAGTAAGCAGCAATAATTTTTGATCTATTATCTTTAGTACCAAAAAGTAATTCTAGATAAAGATTTTTCAACCATGGCACTACTGATATTCGGGGCTGGATAATTATTTGTTGAGGGGGACTAGCCTGTGCTACTGGTAGGATGATTAGCAGTACCACTTGCCCCTACTTATCAATGCCGGGAGCATCTTGTCTCTATTTCTGACAATTAAAAATCATCTCCACACATTGAAAAATTACCCCCTGGGTGGTGATGGTGGCAAAAAATACTCCAAGTAAAGTTCTGCCTTTCTAGACAGAGGCACTGCTGTGGGTATAAGGAACACAAAGATGATGAAGGTATAGTACCAGTCCTTGAACATTCTCTGCTGGCTGAGAGTCTGACATGAATATGTGTGATAGTGCAGATGGGAATCGTAGCCCAGGACTCTCCAGGAGACAAGCTGAGTACAAAGGCTCAGGAAGTGAAAAGACTAAGATATCCTTGAAGAGCAGACAGCAATTCACTAGAGCTGCCCTGCTGCCCGATGCTTCCATAAGACAGCAGGCAGTAATAAGATCTTACCACCTCCCATCTTCTGTTGGAATGATGCTTTGAATATATAGGCCAACTTGTACAGTATGCTGTGTGGCATTGAGTGTGATCCACAATGAAGTTAAAGTGCCCATCTATATAGGAGAGCCTTCGGGTTAACTGGGTTTGCTTGGAGAGTTGGCACTTCCACTAGTATAGACAGATCTATGCTGAGAGCCACTAGCATCTTCTCCGCTTGGGCCATTTCCATGGAGCAATACAATGGCAAGTTTTCACAAGTCCCTCAGGGTGGTGGAGCAGAATATTGCTTCTCAGTGGGCTGGCAATACAGGCAAGGCATAGTACAACTGTGGCTGTGTTCAGCAGTACCAGTGGCACTGAAAATGAAAAAAGTTGAGGCCAACATTATCCTCCAACATTAACATGACTTCTCAGCAAAGTTCTCAAGCTAATGGTGCTGCGGAGAGTGGGGAAGGGGATCAGTTGTGATGCAGTGTTGGAGATGAGAATGTATCATTCTAGGGAAAGGCAGGGTGAAGAAGAGTCCTGAATCCTGAGACCTAAGCTCCCACACCCGAAGCTGTGTCACAACTAGCTGTGGCAAACTGGCCATATCCCTCTGAGAACTTTTGAGCTCAACTTTTATTAAGATATAATTGTTGTGCAATACAATGAATGCATATTAGGTATTCCATTTGATGAGTATTGATATATTGAATACCAAAATGTAGCCATCCTACCAAACAAGATAAGGAAGATTTCCAACACCCCACAAAGTTCTCTTGGTTGCTTTTCAATGAGTTTTCCTCCCCGCTATCCAGGAAATCACTTCCTAATTTCTCTCCCCATGTTTAATTGTATGTGCTATTGCATATCGTATAAATGGAACTTGAGAGTGCATTCTTCTGTATTGTGTTTCTTTCACTTAATGTTCCAGAGATTTATCTATCCTGTCATATGTATCATCAGGTCACTCCTTTTACTGCAAATAGTATGTCATTGTACAAGTGGAATGTACAACAATTGTTTGTCTATCCTCCTATTGATACCCAGGAGGAGTAGTGGCCAGTTTTCAGATATTATGAATGACTGCTATTAAGATTACTGAACAGGTCTTTTTGTAACACACATTTTCATCTTTTTTTTTTTTTAGTTACATTGCCTTTAAAATAGTAGGCTGTTCATGATTTTGAGGTTTTCTTGGCAGGTACTGTGAGGACTGTTACAAGAGTGAAGAAAGAAAAAATAGCAAATGTACATCTTTTCCTATCACATTTTCATCACAAACCACACTTCTCTCTGTTTTGTAGATGAGGCATTTTTTGAAAGATGTCATCTGAAAGAAGGCGTCCACGGTGTTAAAACAACAATATTTGAAAACCTACTCAATAGAAAATCTCTTGTCCTCTTTTGGCTAAAAGAATCTACTAGTCCTCAAGAATTTCAAGGAAACTATTCCATTGTTTAGACCTAAATTATGTCCTCTAAATGTTCCATGGAAATTACTTAGTCAAATCCTTGTATTATATAAAAAATATAATACAAATCTCTCAGCAAAGACCTCAATGATTGCTCTCTGAGACTTCTGTTTCCCCCATGGGTCTAATCACAGGAATATATTGTACGTATAAAATAAAACAATCAGCTCTGCACCTTAGCCCAACTCTTTCTGCTAACAGAATATTCTTACTGACTTCATCTACCAAGTTTCCATTTTTAAAACCAGATTGAAGCCCACATCCTTCTAGAAACCACTATAAATCCATTAGAATCCTTGTGCATGTCCATTGGGACACATGACATCCATGTTTTACATCAGAGCCTCTTGTGTCTATTCCTATATCCTCATTTCCAGATTACAAGAGTCTAGGGCAGTCTGTTCACCTGTCTGTCTTTCACTCTGTATGTATGCATGTGTCCTTTTCTCTCCCTTGTTTCATGTCTAACACCAAGAATAACCTTTGTTCGTAGAAGTTTAAATCAGTACTCGCTGAATTTGATATGTAAGTATATATAACTGTTTCCACTGCTTCAAATCAAGTAAAAATCCACTTGTTCATAGAAAAAGCAAAACCTATAGGAATCCACAGGCAATTCATTCATGATAGGTCTTTGGTACGACCTGTCAAATACATGATCAATTTTGTAAACCCCGTCCCTAACAAAACTACCACTAGCACAAAGGGTCCCTAAAGTCACCTACTGGTGACTTTTCTTTACAATCATTGGAACATAGTTTCCTGTAGCCCAATGATAATCAACAAAAAATATCTCTCAGTCCTTACACTGCCAGTTTATGTTCATGGTCTAAGTTAACTGCTTTCTTGAACTGTGTTAAAAACTTTGATCTAACTATTCTTTAGTTATTTTCCAGCTCAAATATTTCCTTTGTTGTATGTCACGCTCACCCTTCTTTGTTAGTCCCTGCCCAAAGAAACAGAAAGAAAACACTTGAACTTCTCAAACCACCTCCCAAAATCAATCTCATGTCTTTAGAGAATTAGTTTGCAGCAACCATATATCCTTCCAATTTTTATGTGTTCTGGAAACCTTACAACATATACAAAAATAGATAATATCTCTTGAGAAAAGATGCACTGAAGCGAGGGAATGGACTAATGTCTTTTGGAAGATTCCACTAGAACTATGCCAATAAAAGAAATTGGAGGAAAAAAGTAACTTTTAGAGAAGTATTCTGGATAATCAACTGTCTTGCCAGTAAATAACTCTTGAAGCACCAAAGCCACTCGTACATTTTAATTTTTTTTTAAATTCAGGTGTTAACTTGAAAATGTAATTTTCTTACCTCGTTAGACTATTCTAAGAAAAAGTTAACTTTATCTCAATGTCTAATGATCTCCATTAGGAACTTCATCACCATGTAGGCCTGTCACATAGAGGATATCTCAGGGGAACTTAGACATGGTGGTGACCTGGGCCTGATCATCTCAGAGAGAGAAATTTTGAATCCTGGGTCTGTTGCCCTGTTCTCAGCCTTCAGGCTGAGTCTCACCACAGGATGCTTCCTACTTTTCTCCTCCTACTCAGACAGCTAGGTACAATCAAATGGTGTCCAAAATGAAAGAATTTTTTTTTTTTCCAAGAAGGACAGGGTGCCTCCATAAAAGTAGGGGATAGTAATACTTGTGCAATTTAAACATAAATGGGTAGAAAGTAGATTACAAAGAAATGAGTTTTAGCACTTACATACACCCAACTTTGACTCCAGATAATTAGTAAACGGTCTGTAAAATCAGGTAAGGCAAGCATGCTTATATAGTGCCTGTGGTTGATAATTTCGTCATCTTTTTTAAGTGTTACCAAAACAGAATAGATGCATGACTTTTCATACCCCCTGATAATTTTCTTGTTTCACTTTACTATAATCACTTGCCCCACAAGGTAATCATCCTCCCACTCAGATATTCAGTGAAAAGTCCTTGATCACTTGACATGTGTGACTTGCGATGCTTAATGATTATCACCCAACAAATTAAACTTACAGGGAAAAAGAGCTTCAGTAAGACAGAGGGGTTCTGTCTGCCCCAGTTCTCCAGAATTAATTCTTATTTTGTGAATGTAACTTTGCACATTTAAATATTTTGCATTTGTATTTATTAACTCTCATAGAGCCCATTTTAATAAATATTCTGCTTAGTAACTCCTGCACCGAGTTTTCACTGTTGAGATAGAACAATGCTGGCATATTGAGGTTTTAGGGAAGATTTCTCACTATTTGGCCTCTTATCCATTTAGCTTGAACCACATTACGAAGAAGACAGAATTAAATGACCTTAGCAGAATCTGACAGCTTAAGAAGACCAATTAGCTAAGCTAGGGTCATAAGATACAAACGACCACAGGTTTTAGTGACTGGCCTAGCAATGACTTTCAGCAGGTAAAATCTCAGAGCTCAGTTGTGCAATGACACTTGGCAGCAAACAAGGAGACAGTGACAGGGGAGAACCTAGATCTACAGACCAACTTCATGTTAATGTTGGAGGATAGTTTTGAAAGGAGGGGCAAGGTGAGGCCCAAAACAGAACAAGAGCAAAAGCTGGCAGGCTGGTAGATGGAAATATGTTTACATCATACATATCTCTGTGCCTTACATATACTTCTCTAAATGAAGCTTAACTCCCTTAAACTTCTACCATACCTGAATAAAGGATGAAAAGGTAGGGATACTGACCATAATGCAAACTGGCAATTGCTTATCTGCAACAATCCTCAGGCCTGATTACCTCTGTACAAGAGGCACAAATCTCTTGTGCTTTACAATAGTCCTCTTGATGCTAGGGGGCATTTTGGTTAATCACATTACTGATCCCAAGTTTTGACTGCCTTCTGCATTGACACTCTTGTCATAGCCTCACAAGCCTCTTGGCTTTGGGCATGGCCATGTGGTTTACTTTGGAAAAGACTGCAAACCAGTTCTGAGCTTAAACCTGAAGGCAGATATGAAGAGTATACAGTGCCTAATCCACTGGTCCAAGGAGAATGGGGGACCTGTGTAGTATAGCTACCCCAGCTTTTTTTTTTTCCACTGCAAAAGTATGGAACACTGCAACTTGGAAGAGCCCAGCCAAATCCCACCAACTACCGACATGAGCAATGATGAATAATTACAGTTTTGGCAATGGTTGTTACATAGAAGTAGCAAATTATTAGATTAGAGCTTTTTATAAAAAAAAAAATCTCATGTAGAACCCTATAAATCAAAGCAAAACTACTCAACCTGAAGCAGAATGTAAGTCTTTGAGCTTCCTTGTCCCCAACTCAATATGACAGTTTCTGGGGCACCTTCATATACAACAGTATGAAAGCAATGACTTGAATGGGACTCAATCAAACAGTAGTATTCCTGCATTTGAATCTATTCTACTTCTCTTTAACGACTACGAGTCTCAAATGCCTCCTGATTAAGCAAAAACAAATAATAATACTTGATCAGCCTACCTCTGAGGAAGATCAAATCTGAGTATGTATAAGCACACAGGGTAACCAATGTAGGGTACAATTCCTACCATCACTACCACCATAATTGCCCACATTATGAGGGTGGGGGAGTCTTATCAGGATGTGTGTGCATACCTGTGTTTAGTGAATATGACAGAGTATAAATCTGATAGTTTCCAACAATCCAAATGTAACAATCCTCCTCATCATCTTCAAATAAAATGTGGGTCCACATGTCATATACATATGGTACAACTAGATATAACTAAATAGCTAGAATCAGCTTATCCTTCTGTGAATTTGTTATGCTTAAAGTAAGAAGAATTGGTTTACATAGTTGGACTGGGGTAAAACAATGGAGGAAAACCCACAAAGGGCAGAAAAAACAGGCTTTAGGATCAGATTGATCTAGGTTCAAATGGAATCTATTTACTAGCTTGGTTGGCAAGTCATTTAGCTTCTGTGACACTTAATTGTCTTATCTGATGATATTAGCAATGAATGGGACTGCCAGAAGGATTAACTGAAATGTCTATAAAATGATTAGCACAGTTTTAGAGACCCAACAAACAATTACTATTGTAATTACCATTGGGTGATTGACTATTTCATGCCCATTATTTTGCCCTAAGCTACCACTATTATATCTATGACAAGACAGACACTCTAATTAAGAGCCTGAGATTTGGAACTGATGAATGAGGCTTAGAATCCTGCATCACTGCCACTCAACAGCTTTGTGACCTTCAGCTTCATGCTGAACCTCTACCCTTTGGAACAAAAGCCGGGCACGTCCCTGGCCTGGAAGACTTTATAGCCTAGTAGGGAGCATGAACCAGAGCAGATTATGATAACAATTAGCAATGACTAGCATGAAAGACATACAAACACAAATGCTGTAGGAAGGTACAGGGAGCAACTACCTACCATCGTGTGGTTGGGGAGGATGGGTGCTGCTGCTGGGAAGGAATTCCAGCCTATCTATAGCTGAGAGCAAAGCACCCCTGCCGATCAACATGGTAAATGCCACCATCTGCCCAGTGTGACAAGGACCATCAGAGCAAGCCTCATACATTTAAAGCCAAATTTCTCTAAGACCCCTCAGCCCTGCCATGGATTCTGGCTTCTCAAGGGGATTATACCAAAGAGCCAAGGGGCACTGTTGGCCAGTAAGAAAGCAAAATTGAGAAACTTGCAGGAGAGAGCAGTCTACCAACTCTTTTCACATTGTTAGTTAAGAAAAATCCTGGACCTGGGTCAGCCACTAGATTACTAGTTGAGGCTGTTATGCTCTGCCATTTGTTTTTATGGGCATAAAATGATTTAAGCAGATGCCCTAAATATTTTTCTGAGGATCTCTCTTTGAGGTTGCCAGGACGACTGAGTGATCTAACATGCCAGATCTCTTCTTGAGAATGGCAACTGAAGCTTTCTCAACAGATACAACCAGGTGGATGCTGCTGCCCCTACCACAGTACAAGTCCTTCCCAGGGTCTTGATTTGTGGACAAAGTAACTTCTGCCAGGAAAAGACATTTTATCAACCCCTGTTGGGGAGTGTAACTAATATATGTAATTACAATCAAGATTTTTGAGGTCGTATTATGTTCTAGAAATTTACTAGATCTTTTAACACATATATGTGCCTTTGCTGTCAAACTGCATTGTAAAGCTGTAAATGTGGATTAAGCAGATGATGCACCCTGATCTCCCATTTGAGAGCCTGTTGGATTTTAACATATAAGCGGAAATTATATGAAGATGGTGTGAATCCTAGTCCGGTGTTAGTTACCACATCCCTTCTATATGGAATGGTCACTTACCAGTTAAATTTGTTTCAAATTGTCCTGGAAGGAAAGCAGCAAGAACATCCATCCGGTCCCAAGATGGTATCTGTCAGCACTTTAGTGCCTTCTTTCCATGTAAGGAGAGCTGGATGTAATTTACTTTAGCTAAAAAGAATTGATTTCTTCTTACCATAACTGGTGGAAAAGGAAATGTTACTCAAATGAAGGCAAGTGGAGGCTGAGGGAGACACCATGGTGGAAAGGGAAGGCTTACAGATGGCGACAAACCTGAGTTCTCCTCTCCACAGGCTGTGACAGCCAAGGTGGTCAGAAGACAGAAGGGAAAACTCAAGAGGGCCTTGAAAATCAAGATAGGAATTCAGACTACATTTAGCGAACAGTGAGAGTATTCCAGTGACTTCTGAGATAAGAGAAAGTAACCTAGAATAGTTTAAGGGTCTAAGGAGGTTAGTATGAGATTGATCTGAGAAGGATAAGGGTCAGGCAAGGAGGCAAGCGAGGGGTCTACTGACAGATCTTAAAAAGATGAAGGCCCAAGGTGCATGACACACAAGCTTAAATATCGCATGGTTTCTCTTATTGAGCAATCCAAATTATATACAAAGACCCAAATCATAGGCATACACTATAATAGGAAGTAGGGGAACAGGAAGGGGACCAAGAGATGGGGGAGAAGGGAGAAAACGGGAATGAAAAAAAGAATTAAGATGTGTTACGTACATGTGCCAATTCCACCTAGGAATTGAAACATTATACACTGCAAACCTGAACCAATAAAACAAAAAATTTTTAAGAAGAAAAGAAAGCCCAAATCCGTTTTCTCATCACCAAAGTAATATGGACAAAGGCTTTTGTTCCACGATCCATGTGATGATTGAGATGATTGTCAGAGCCAAAGGCTTATTCTATAACCTACACACCAAAAGAGTAAGTTGTAAAGACTCTAAGCAGAAATTTGACACAGAAAATGGTCTAAGAATGTAGCACACGCTGGCAAGAGCAAGGAAATAATTCACTCTCTGATGCTAATTGCTTAGTAGGGGGGTGAAAATGCCAAGGGGAAAAAGAAAGCACCCCAAATGGCTACCTTTCTCCTACAAAGCCCAGTGGAAGGTAGGCTCCTTCCCAAGACAGTCAATGCAGATATCCTCCACTGCGGTCCCTTCCATTCCCTCTCTCTCTCTCTCTCTCTCTCTCTCTCTCTCTCTCTCTCTCTGTGTGTGTGTGTGTGTGTGTGTGTGTGTGTGCACGTACTCTGAGGAACAGACAACAGTGAGCACACAGAACACAGTATCAGAAGTCATGGGAAGAATCTACTGATTGCTACCAGAACATTTTAAAAATAAAAGAAGGAAGCTCCTAGTTCCACAGATCCACAGTTTATTAGCAGGGTGATTTGAGCAGCACACACTAAGCTGCAGGAAGTCTCCTCTTGTGTAAACTAGGGATGGTGATAATACTTGACCAGGTGTTGAGAATTAAACACACACAAAGCAGCTGATGGCATCTGGAACACAGCCAGTCACTTAGGAATGGTGACAGCTATGAGAGCCGGAACAAAAGAACGCTATGGTGAAAGCTGTACTACTGATTTTTTTTTCCTTATGAATGGAGAATTCACAATATTCAAGAAATAGCATGCATTCTGTGTTGCAAATTTTCTTTCTGGCTCACAGATTCATCATCTTCATAGTTGGTGGCAGTAGAATGTCATGATAGAAGAATTCTCGGATCGGCATCACAAATCTTCAGGTTTGTGTTCTAATTTTCAAAGTTTCTGTGTGGTGTTGAGAAAGTCACTTCCCTTTCACTTTTCTAGCCACATCCCACATGCTCCGTATTTAGTTTTGGTGCATGATAGCATTGTAAGGTAGACAAGACAGGTTAGAGTATATTAATTACTTTTAAAGCTCTTATGACATCAGGCACCGCTTTCTGAAGAAATAAGCATATACCCTGAAAGGACCCTAACTCCATTGATTTACCTCATTCCAGATAACATTTACTTCTCTTTTAGTTATGTCTTGTCCTGGATTTTAAAAAATGAGAATAAATTTACCCATCTCTGCTTTAAAATCATTGCATTTTAGAAGCTAGTTGTTTTCATCACATCTCATAATTATCTTCATATTTTCTGTCCTTGCTCCAAAAAACCTATTTTTTTTGAAGTTCAAAGGTTCATAATTATCATTTTAAAAACTGAGGAATTCTGAGGTGGCAGAGGTGGTAGCGGTATAATTGTTTTGAATCTGCCCAAGTCTACACACATAAACAGAATGATGAACAGGAAAACCAAAAGTTCATGGACAAGATTGACAAGTAAACAAGGTGAAAAGGAACCCCTGACAAAGATAAAAATACAGGCAAGTGAAGGTTAACCACTAGCACCCACATGATTTGCTAGCCACTGGCCCCAGGACAGGACACTACACTAGAGAGAAAAGCAAAAATTGAGCAAAGTAGAAATAACAAAGATGAAAAAAAAAGAAAATCCACATAAAAGAAAGCCAGAAGTTTTCACATAACAAGTTACTGTTTTTAACACTATATGAAAACAATAGAAGAGAGAGCTCAAAAGCCATGGAGCCAACTCTGAAAGTTTAGGAAAACAAGCAAGAAGATCCAATTCCACACGCTATTACTTTAAGAAAACAACTTGAGGAAAGAGGCATTGGACATCCTCTCTACAGACAGTGAAAGCACACCACGAAAAATTAGCTTAACATACAACCTCCACATTTGCCAAAAGAAACTAAGACAATTGACTACCCTTGAAGGAATGAAGCAAACTAGAACAGTAAAAAAATGTAGAAATAAGACGATAGATCTTAGGAGAGAATTAGAGATTTTGGAAATGAAAGTTCAATTAAAAGAAACTTAAGAGTGAATAAAACATTGAATGAACCTTCAGATGAAAAGGGAAATGAGAAATTCTTAAAAAGCAAAAGAAATGAATACAGAAAAGCTTCAAGGAAAGCGACAAATTTTGAAGAGGCAAATAAGTTGTGAGACAAAGATAATAGGAACATCTGAGGAAGGGAAACAAAAAATAAAATACAGGAACATAAATTTTTAAAACCTGTAATTCATGAAAAAAATGACCAAATAATGCAAGCACAAGTCATTCTTCTTGATAAACCAACAGAGATTAGTAGTACAATTATCTATCTTGTGTGTGTGTTGTGTGTGTGTGTGTGTGTGTGTGTGTGTGTGTCTTTTCCCTTCTTTCCTTTCTCCTTTCCCCCATCTCCCAATCTGAGCAAATGCTTTAAGACAACATGCAATATATTAACCATTGTTAATCTCCTATTATTTTGTTTTGAAATTCTGTATCATCAGTTTTATTTTTTATTTGAAAAAATTTTAAAAACCTATAATTTAAAACAACTCTTCCAAATTTATAAAAATTAAAACATGCTAACGTATTTAAAAATGAAAATACAATATGTGAGAATAATAACAAAGAGCTACTAACACAAAGTTATATGCTAGTAAAAAAACAAGGTGTTAAGGAAAAAAAATTGAAAATTTTTTGGGCTTCTAGGCAAAAAAGAGACTGTAACTTGTAAGTAAAAGAAAACTGGAATTCAACAATGCCTTATGCCCTAAGAAAGTCATCTCACATACTGGGGGTGTTCAAAGAAAGAAAATATAAGAGAAGGATTTTATATCCAGTAAAACTGAACCTCAGGTTAAAAAAAAAAACACACAGACTGTGTTAAACATGTAAGTACTCAGAACATATTATTTCTACAACCTTTCCTAAGGCACCTACTGGAGAATGAGCTCCAGACAACCAGATGGCCAGCCAATCATTAACATGCAGGTGCTGGGGATGGTCCAGTAGTGCACCCAACACTCTAGAAGCCTGAGGCAAAAGAATCACAAGTTCAAACCTAGCCTGGGCAACTTAGCAACATAGAACCTATATCAATTTTTTAAAAAACAGCTGGGGATATATTTCATTGCAAAGTCTCTGAGTTCAGTCCTCAGTACTTCAAGGAAAAAAAAAGATTCTGGTAGCATTAAATATATAAAAGTAAAAGCTAACATTAACTGAAGGTTAAAAGGGAAAGAGTGTAACATGAATAACTATTACCTGATGACCTGATAACATAGACTAGGTACAGCCATAAAATGGTAAGGGAAAATAGGTAAAACATTTCACATGGTTTTAAACTTTTTAGAACTGGTGGTAGTAGTGATAAATATTATTGTGCAATGTGGAATATAGCAGATGAGTAATTGTGATGTATTCTTATCTCATATACTTTATGTACTAATAAGCCAAGATTCTTAGGGATGGAAGAAAGGACTTTCAGATACCATGTAGAAGGAGGAGCTCTGAGTTAAGAGTAACACTATAAACTCATGACCTATTTTAGAATACATATGTATGTTGCAGAAACATATAGGTACAGATAGTTTGCATTTTTATTCATGGAAAAACTCAGAAAACAGACCAAGCCAGTAGTTGTTAGTACCTAGTACGTGGGTTTTAATAATTTTCTAGTAAAAGAACTGAGGGTTTCTTGGAGAAATGGTTAGCTTTGGCCTGAGGCAGGCAATGCACAAGATGAGCTAGGAATGAAAAATGGGAAAGAATTAAACACAGTAAGAAGCCACACTGGAGAGATTATCGATGGCCAAAAACAGGACAATCTGAGCTTCAATAATACTAGCTTTGCCATGGTTTGATGCTCTTACAATAAATTTAAACAGAGAAATAATTCAGTATCTTAAAAATCTGGATAAGAGGATAAAAATGAAATCTATCACTTGGTAGCCATAAAATGATTTAAATTTATTCCACACAACGTTTGGGGGGTAATAAACAAAAATAAAATAATAGACTATCATTGTTATAGACCTCCCTACAGATCTAGGTATTGAGCGTCTACAGCTACTAACAGTAAAAAAAAAAGTACTGGAAGCTAGAAATTGTATGTTTCCTCATAAAACAACAACAATAAAAAAATCACAATATAATCTATAGTCTTAGCAAAAAGATGGGGCTTGGATCTGTTGAAGTCCCTATGTCCAGCTGCCAATATGACACAAAGACAGAGGAACATGTTAAACTGCACCATGGGCACACAATCAGCAAAATCTACACCCTAGAAAACTGTAGGTCATCACCCAGTTCAGCATCTTTGGCAAAGATGTTGTATGGAAAAAAAAGAGAATGTGTGGATTAAAGGACAAAGTTGAAAACAATTGTAGAAAATTCTACTATGTCAAGCAATGAGCTGTTCAGTGACAAAATTAGTTTTTAAAAAACTCTCAAGACACTGGTAGTTTCCTGGGCATCATGGCACACACCTGTGATGTCAGTAATCTAGGAGGCTGGAGTAAGAGGATTACAAGTTTGAGCTGTAATCTGACTAGGCAATTTAGTGACTTAGTGAGATTCTGTCTCAAAATTTAAAAAGAATAGCTGTGGATAGCTCAGGGCAAAAGCCTTGGCTTTAATCCTCAATATTTTTTTTAAAAAAGGAAATTACTGCAAAGCTCAAAACAGTGCTTTATTTGGAAGCAAGAAGGAGTTTTGATTAGGAAGCAACATGCAACTCAGGGACTTCAGAAGTGGCTGGCAAAGTTCTACTTCTTGAAATAGGTGGTGGCCACAAAAGTCTCCACCACAGCACAGTTCACTAGGCTAGTGGTTCTCCAAGTCAAGCATGCATGGGATCCTCATAAAGGCCAGTAGGAAAAATGCCCACCTCCCTAGCTTCTGAGTCAGTAATTCTCCAAAGATTTACTTCTTCAACACGCTCTAGGACACTGCTGCTGCTGCTGCTGTTAATGATTTGGAAACCATGCTTTGAGAATCTTTGCATCAGGTTCTACGTTTTTGTGTAGCTTTTGAGTCTGAGATTTATTTTTTAATCAAAAGGTTAAATGAATGGTTGAATAAGTGATGGGTAATTTGATGGATGAATGGATACATGGGTAAATCTATGAGTAGATAGGTAGAAAATTAGAGAGACAGATCAACAGAACTAGGAAAATAAATTATACCATGAGAAGACTGCCTTATACTTATCTGGTTACTCCTTATTCATTGATGTGGTATAGAACTGATCAATGTGTTTGTTAGATATCCCACTCTGATCTCTGTATATTTTTCTCAATTATTATTGGAGAGTTTCTCATTGCCAAAGAAGGTGGCATGCAATTAGAGCTCACATTAAAGATGACTGTGTACTGACAAGGTCAGGCACTATTTTGTTAGGGATTTTCACCACATAGGATGATACTTTTTGTGGAAAGCCTACCTCTGGATATTTCTTCATAATATTATACTTTCCTTCTTCTCCCTTTCTTTTTCTTTTTCACTGCAATACTGGGGCTTGAACCCAGGGTCTTCCAACGGAATTTCATCCCCATCCCATCCTTTTTAATTTTGAGACAGGGTCTCACTACATTCCTATATTTCCCAGGCTGGGTTTGAATATGAAATCCTCCTGCCTCACCCTCCCAGAGGGCTAGGATTATAGATGTGCTTACATTTTCTTTTCCAAGTACAGTTCACTCTCCTGTATCCTCTGATAGAACTTCTCTCCAGAAGACTGCTATAATTACTTTGTAAAAAAATTTGTCATACAAATTATCAATTAAATAATTGCTTTTAATCTTCTCTGTATTCTAAAAAGCAAAGTACACTTGATAACCAAAAACAAAGAATAAAAATGTGGTATGTGATTAAATACCACATCAAATTTTAGTCATTTAAAGTTTAAGGATAGTCCTTAACAGTAAAAGAGAGGGGGGAAAAAGTAGTAAAGGTAAATAAATAACAAATCTAGAATATAACTGAAAGAACAGGTCCAAGAACTCAGCTCAGCAGCATAGCATCTGCCTGGCAAGTACAAACTCGCTAGTTCAATTGCTGGTACCAAAAAAACCAAAAACAAAAACAAAAAAATTTCTAGAATTTTAAGAAAATCAAACCTTGGGTATGCAAATAGCAAAGGGCATGCACAAGATCTGTCTAATAAATTCAATTCCACAAATGTTTACCCATGAAACAGAAAAATGAATACAGTAGAATCCTTGCCCTTAGGATATAAGTCTTGAAAACAAACAAACAAACAAAAAACCTGTATCACATTTTCAACTAAAAGATAAAATGTAAATGGTGACGTAAGGAAGTTACAAATACGATCTGCTTCAGCAAAAAACCAATGATTTATTGGTTTGTCCAACTGGTTGAGAAGTCATCCGTGAGTTATGTCTGAAATGTCCAGAGAGCTTTAGACAGTCTTAATTCTCTCTAGATCAGTGGCTAATGCCTGGCATTCAGGACACGTAGCTTCGTGCTTAGTGTCAGGATTTTGATTTCTACAAACCCAGTATAATATTTAATATTACCAAGTTGCCTTTATGTTTTAGTGTGGTAATTATTTAACTGGAGATCATGAACATATCTATAGACATGATAATTTTCTACTAGTTCTTAAATGTTTGTGCTTTGTTTAATGATATAAAAAGACATATAGGGGCTGGAGAATTAGCATCTACCGGCGAAGTGCCTACCTGGTAAGCATGAGGCCCTGAGTTCAATTCCAGTATCCAAAATAATAAATAAATAAGACATGTAATGGAATTAACATCAGATCTTTGATCTCAATTGTGATCCCTAGACCTAGAACACAGGAAGAACCTTAGACTTTGTTTAAAATGCAGAATCTTGCTAGATGAAGTGGCACATACCCTAATCCTACCACTTGGAAGGCTGAGGCCCAGCCTGATCAACTTAATGCAATTGTTTCAAAATGAAAATGAAAAAGGGACTATAGCTCAGTGTGAAGGACCTGGATTCAATCCTCAATATCACACACAAAAATAAATAAAATACAATGAAATGCAGCCCTAGAGGTTCTACCCCAACCCTCTAAGAGTGGACATTTCGCCAAGAACTCAAGAGATTCATCTGCTTACTGAAACTTGAAAGGCACTAAACAAGATAGCTGCCTTATAGTCCAGCACTCTTCATTATCTAGGTAACATCAAATGGTGTCGTGTTAATTTAATAGGCTAAAGAGAAAGAGACAGAGAGGGACTTGATGTCTAAATGATGTTTTCATGCCAAAGGAAGATCAAAGAATGTCATCACACAACCTGTAATTGAAGGGTTTGATGTCACCCAAATAGACCAAGCAGCAAGAGAACTGAGGCACCAAAGGCCATGGTGGTCTAGAGTCTGGGTGCAGTTTTAGTGAAGTGATCATACTTGTCAGTTGGGTTAATACTGCTATTTTGAAACTCTGGAATTTTCCTATAATTTAAAAACTATTCTATTGAAGTCCATTTTCATCAGTTTAAATTTATAGACATACACATGATATAAATCAACAGGCAAATTCTCAAGACTTCTTTTGCTTTAAAAGGGAAACATTGCTGAAACTTTGGAAACACTACCCTAGTAAGAATCAAGGACTGGAATTCATTCTGACACAGAGGAGAAGACAAACATGAGCCCTTTGGATGCTTGGGAATCCTGGGGCAGCATCTGAGGGAGGAAAGAGCAAATGGGGAGCCAGCTATGGGAGCAAAAGAAAGCTCTGTCACTTTGCATCGTACCTGGGAGGGCAGAGGAGAGCAGCCCAGGAAGCCAAGCCTCAAAATCACTGTTTCTTCCAATCATTTCAAAAGGCAAAATAAAAGTAAGTGAAGAGATATTCAGTAAGCTAGATAAGAACTAATGACAATAATAAAAACAGCAAAATAGCAGTTACTATGGACATTCTTTAAGCATTTTATGTACACTATAACTTGTTTAATTCAATAACCTATAGCCAAGCCACTCCTCTTATAGGCAACATCTATTCCTCCATCTTTAGCCTTTTGGCTGTCCTGATGACTTGCTCTGGCCAGGGGAATAAGGTGGGGGTTGAATGTACCATCTCTGAGTCCAGGGTGCAAGAGGCTTTGGGTGTTTCTAACATCCCCAGGAAGCCATCTCCACCATGGAAACAAGCTCAGATCTGTTCATTTCGACCTAGAGGAAAAAAAAAAAAGTACAACAATTTTATTTTCTTTCCTCATTGGGTATATTATAGCTATGACTTTGTGTAATTTTTCATACTCAGAGGAAAAGTCTTCTGATAATTTTTTTCTGTAAGTTGTCACATAATCAAAAATATATAAATTAAAGAAAGTAACAAAGTGGTAGAAGTCAGTTTGAGGGCATGTTAATGATATATTTTATCTTGAAAGATATAGAGGGTTGATGTTAAATGCTTCGGAAAAAATTGAAACTATAGAAGGTATTAAGTTTTTAATTAACTAGATTTAACTATTCCGCAATGGCCATATACACTGTACATAATATATCTAACTTTGCCATTAAAATGTTTTTAAAATTTGTAAAAAAGAAGTGGACTTATTTTTTGCTGTTACTGGGAGTAAAGGAGACAATGAAAAGTGGTATTTTCTTCTTGTACTTTGGAGAAGCTGGATAAAATTTCACCAGAGGTATTAAGTTGCATAGATAACACAGGAATTCTCCACCAAAACATTAATTTAAAAGTCATTTCAAAGGGCTGAGCTTTTTGCTTTTTTCCTAAGTGATACTAAAGTACAGCGTGTGCCACACCTAACACTCAGCTCTCCACAGACTGCAGACTGAAGACACTTAAGAAGCTGGGTCAAGTTGAGGTTCCTAGTAGGGAGCGTGCATAGCAAAGGCTCCACTGTGAGTGAGACAGCTCTGCAGGCAGCTGTCACCACACAAGGAACACCTGGCTCCCCCGAGCTGGGCAAGACGCCGAGAACTAAGCCAGGGCAATTTCCTCAGTTTTAAACAATAGAACTATCAAATCTCTCTGAAGACATTTTGTACACATGTTTAATTCTGTATAGGGAGCCAAAGCTTTGGTTCTTCCTCTGGGTCTTATGACAGTCTTGAAATCTGAACTGTCTGAAACACTTCCAACCTTATAATCCATTGCACTCACAAATCATGGACTCTCAGCCAAACTCGCTGATTTCAGGAATTAGGAAACTTTTAGAGGAAAATAATAATAATAATTGGGGAATTGCTATATGCCAACTATAGCCAGTGAAGTATTTAAAAGTAATGAACATGTTTTTAAAAGTTAATTGTATTTTGCTCTATAAAACAATCTTTTATATTGTTTTCATTTTCTTATTTTAGTGTGTACCTGTGAAAATATCACTAGGAATTGTCACTGGTCCTCAGATTGAAGCAAAATGCTTTATAATCAGGCACACTACCCTAAAATCTATACTCTAATGTGTACTTGCAACATGACCTTGAGTTTCTGAGTCTAAAATTTATAATTTATATATTATTTATAATAATATCTAATTTATATAATATTATCTAATATAATGTTATTTATCTTGGAAAGCTTGTAATTAAAAAGAAAATACACAAAACTTTTAGCTCACTGACATACATGATAGAGACAGGTATCAGACAGGTATCAGAAATTCCTTCCTGTGCAAATATGTGTCAAAAATTCCTTCCTTACAGACAAGGTGATTGAGAAGGAAATGGGAAGGTAATATAGTTTCAGGAGATCAGAGAATATACAAACTTCTTGGGCTGCTCTAAGGAAATAGGATAGTTTGGGTAGTTTACCCAGAAGAAATGTATTTTCTCAGAGTTCTAAAAGTTTTAAGTCCAATATCGGGTCAGATCTGGTCAGATTCTGGTAAGGACCTTCTTCCTCATTCACCGATGGCACCCTCTCAAGATCTTTCCAAGATGGGCAAGAGGGAAAGGGAGAGTGAGTAGGAGAGGAGGAGGAGAGGGAGAGGGAGAGAGAAAGCAAAGGAAAGAGAAAAACATGCGTCCTGGTGTCTTTCCTCTTCTTTTAAGGTCAACATTTGCCTCATTAGAGTTTGAACCTTCATGACCTCATGTGAACCTAATTATCTCTCAAAGGCCCTATGTCCAAATAACATCACAGTGGGGGTTAGGACTTTAATGTGTGGATTTTAGGAAATACAACTCATTGCATAGAAGATCAGGGGGTTGGGAACAAAGACAATGTGCAAAAAGCATCCAAGTGGTCACTTGGCAAAGCCCGATTTCTAATCCTAATGGATACGTTTCCCAGGAAGCAACCTATAATAACATGACACCAAACAGTCCATATTTAGAGGCCTCAAAAACATAATGGTGGCTACAGACACTGCTGGTGTCATGATTAATAGAGGACAGGGATTCTTTAAGTGTTTGAAATTCTAAAATATCCATTTATTCTATAAGAATTTATTGGGTACCTATTATGTGCCATGTTCTGGCACTGGGAATTCAAAGATGGCCCAGTCACAGCTTATATTGAAGCAACATGGAGCCCAAATCATAATAAACAATCAAAAATGAAATTGATGAATGAATGAGAAAAACTGAGGCGATCTTTCTCATCTAATGTTGTTTTAATATTGAAGCAGTGACTGTCAGACGTAACCACAATTTAAAATCATCTGTAGAGACCAGTGAACAAACACCAATGCCTAGGTCTTATTTCCCAGAGATTCTGATTCATTTGGTTGGGCATGGACTCCAGACACTAAGACACATGGTAAAAAGAGTATTGATATATTTACTGATAGAATTATTTACTGAATAAAATCTACTGAGTCTAAAATTCACTTAGGAATAAAAAGCATTCACTGTGTACACTGAGAAAAGTATAAGAGGAACATAGGAGCTTTTTATGTTAGCTGACGATGTCTAATCTTCAACTGAGTACTGCAAGTTACCTCAAATTTAGGTTTAAATTGAACTCATGCTTCCTCACTTCCCTGTCCCCCTGATCTCTTATATTTGTATTCACCCAACTGTCCAAACCAACACGCTGGAAATCATGCCCCTTTTCTAAGAAGCCTTGCCATTTCAAACTCTAAATCTCTCTCAAATCTTTCCTTCCCTTTGCCAATCCTTCAGTTTAAGCCCACAAGATCTCTCTCTTCTAGATAATGCCTCAATCCAATTTTCTTGGTCGCCTCCTCATGCTGCTCTGTGGTCCACCCTCTGTTTGGCTATAAGAGCCAAATGCATGGAATACCAGCCCGATGGCAGCATTTCTTTCTTTCTTTTTTTTTTTTTTTAATCGGTACCGGGGATCGAACTCACGACCGCCTGCTTGCAAGGCAGGTGCTTATGACGCTGAGCTAAATGCCCAGCCCCAGGTGGTATTTCTTTGTTGAGGATTTTTTCAAAAGACTCCATCACAATCAGGATAATATTGTTTTCCCAGTGGTATGTTTATTATGCCTGCAAGATGAGATGAGAGAGACAGAGACACAGACACAGAAAGACAGAGACAGAGAGACAGAGACAGAAAGAAAGAAAGAAAAAAGAAAGAAGATGGAGAAAAGGGAGAAGAGAAAAACATGTGACTTGATGTCTCTTCCTCTTATTTTAAAGACATTAATTCTATCATGAGAGCCTTCATCCTCAGGATTTCATCTATATCTAGTTAT
Organism: Cavia porcellus; assembly: GCF_034190915.1. NCBI lineage: Eukaryota > Metazoa > Chordata > Mammalia > Rodentia > Caviidae > Cavia > Cavia porcellus. The sequence continues at coordinate 29,883,711 of NW_026947514.1, forward strand.
TTTGAAGGCTCTAAATCCCAGCTCCAGCCCTGCCCTACCATTACCATCACCAGTGAGCACCTCACAGCTGAGTAACGAGCAGAGATGTTCAGAGAACCCATAATTCAATACACACTATTTTTTTTTATCGGTACCAGGGATCGAACTCATGACCATGTGATTGCAAGGCAGGCATTTATTCCGTTGAGCTAAATCTCCAGCCCAATATATACTATTAATTAATACATTATTTTGTGTCAAACATGACATTCATCCCTGGTGAGTTAAGTTGGGTGAGTCCATTTAACCTGAGCTGCTAAGAACATAGGAAAGATGATCACTTCCAACTTTGATCTAAAGAACTTCAGCTACTTAGCATGCTCAGTACTTAGTAGTTAAATAAACTTGAATGAATTACTTAACCTATCTTATCCCCATGCATTCATCTATAAGGTAGGAAAAATTGTGAATATGCATCCTTACATTTGAAATTACTATATCATTTAACACTACAAGTGTTAAAATTAACTTTGACTACTACTATGATTACCATTTCTATTTGTTTCATAAGTAGCAATAAGTCCAAAGAAATGGCCCTAGCCAAAGCCGTAGGGAAGAGTAATGATGATTACCTCACTAGACCAAAAGCAGAGTTATCTTAATACATCTCTGTCAACCTTTCTCTAGGGTGTGAGCAGAACAAGCCCAGACCTACTAAATCAATCAAGTGACAGAAAGAGGTTCCAAAGAAAGAAGTCTTCACATCTGCCTCTATTATATACTTACCAAAGTGCTGTTTTAAAATTTTTTACAGTGAAAAAACATAAATCCATCATACAACTTGGCTTTGTATAACTAATCATTTTGTATCTTAAATCTTACATCTAACATGATTACAAGAATTTATTATACCTCCTTCATACCTTTTAAACTTAGGCATGTCTACATAGTTTAAATCACAACATTCAGTTGTCCTACTTTTCTTTTTTTTTTTTAATTTTATTTAAGGAGAAAAAGAAAAAGGGTACAAATTATACAGAATTTCAGAAAAAATAAACAGTAGGAAATCACTAGTTAATAGATTACATATTGCATCTTAGAAATAGTTGTTCAAGTTACAAAATTAAAGCATATAAAGTGGACATTCAAACAGTGAGACTGCAAACAGTTCTGTTCAAAGATCCAACAAAACTCAGTAATATAGTTATCTATCTTATACACTTAAATATACATGCAGTTATGTCCTTTGGAGCACTTTCTTTTCCTCTCTTTTGTACAATGACAATTACACATTTTGGGTTTTATTACTCCCACAGTTCTTATTACTTTTTTTGAAGAGAGTAAAACCAAATGTGACATAACATAACAGAGTCAGTCAAATCAAAAGGATGGGCATAATACATAATGTAAAAAAAAATACAAGGTGATCAACAATGGTTACCATAATGCCTCTTGCTATCTTAAAAAGAATTGCCTATAGCATCAGTTTATAATAAAATTGAACAAAACAGTAAAGAACAAAACAAATAAATCCAAAACATTGGAGACATTACAGGACTTCAAAAGAAGATAATAGTCAACCAGAATGGGCGTCATAATGAATCTTATTGTCTTCACAATTGTTGCCTATACTTTCGAACTTGGTACTATCAAGCAAAACAGAACAGAGGAAAATCAGTCAAAACAAGATGGTGAAAGCAATACAGGGTTTCAAATCAAGTTAATAGGAAATCAAAGTGGGTTTTTATAATATATCCTGCTATTTTTTATTTTTCCTTTAATTAAAAGGATAAAAATAAAAAAGTAAATAATAAAAAAAGGAGATTGAGATAAAAGAGGGCATAACGACAAAACAGTGCAGGTCAAAACATAACCATTTAGGCAAAATAGTGTTTCACCATAAGATAATCCCGACATAAAAGTAGTTACCACAGTGTCTCTTTCCTTGAAATCTTTGAATATAACTTCGTATACTGTAGCATCAAACATATCAAGACAATATAAAACTGTGAATGACAGTATTACTGGGTATTTAGAATCAACTAACAGAAAATGAACAATGGTTTCTGTATAATCTCCTTGTCTATAAAAGCTTTTGTTTATATTATCACATATAATAAAATCCAATAAGATACAACATGTTAAGACTGATGGAGACAGAAGAACAAAACCTTGATGGGACTTTAAAACAAGATGATATTAAATCAGCACTAGCTATTATGATGTCTTGTTTTCTCCAAAATAGCTGTTCCTACCATCCAACCTTCTCTGCCTCATTCTGTTGAGCTCTTTTTCTGTCATTAGTTGTCAATTTGTCTTCTTCATTTCGCTTTCTGTTCCATTCATTGTGGCCTCTCTGCCACTGTTTTTGGAATCTTGGTATTTTTCTTTTTTAGAATATCCTGCAGTATTCTCTGAAGAGTTGAACTGATGATTGCAAATTCCCCTAGTTCCTCTTTATCCTGGAAGCACCTTGTTCCTCCATCAATTTCTAGGAACAGTTGTGCAGGATATATCAATCTTGGCTGGAGGTTATTATCTTTTCAAAGCTTGAATTGTTTCCCCCCATGCTCTTCATGATTTGATGGTTTTTGTCGAGAAGTCTGCTGTAATTCTGATGGGTGTTCCCTTGTAAGTGATCTGTTTCTTGTCTCTGACAGCTTTTAGTATTCTGTTCTTATACTGGATTTCTGGAATTTTGATTATTATATGCCTGGGTGTAGCTCTGTTTGGGTTGTTGGTGGCTGGGGTCCTGTATGCCTCATACATCTGAGTATCTTTACCTTTTGCTAAATTAGGGAAATTCTCCTGGATTATTTCTCTCAATAGCTTTCGTAGTTCATTTGTTTGTGTCCCTACTTCTTCTTTTATGTTCTTAATTCTTAAGTTATAGATCCTATCATTTTCTAGCCTTTGTATTATTGCTGTTTGTTTCCTTGTTATTTTTAAGAAGTGTTTCATTTCATGCTCCCACATTACAAATCTGTCCTCCAGTTAGATAATCTATCCTTACTTTCTTTCAAGCTGTTATGCCAGCTTTCAATAGAGTTTTTAGTTTCCTGGTTATCTCTCTGCACCTGCTTCACGTATTCTATGTTTTCTCTATTTTCTCCATCAAACAATTCTCCCCTTTTTTTCTGTTCTTCCATTCTACCATCTGTTTTTTCTTGGCGGTGCTTAGCATTTCTCTAACTATTCTACTTATATCTTGCTTTATTTCATTAAATACTTCACTTTTGAACTTGTCTATGAGGCTCCAGAGATATCGCTTTATGTCTATTGGTGTCGTGTCTGATATTGCATGTTTTCTGTCCTCATTCTCCTTTCCATTTACCGTTCCTGGATCAGTGTTCGCAGGATTGGGGACTGAGGGCCCTTTCTTGTTGCTCCCTCTTTCCATACTTTTTGTTCCTTCCATACAAGTGTATATAGGAGGCCCAGATTTTTTTTTCTTTGTCAGTTACAGTTTGTTTGAATCCACCGGCTAGGTGTTCCTGCCCACTGCAGTGTACTAGGGAGACACAGACCCGGGCAGCCTCTGCTGGGCCCGCCCCTCCAGGTCAGCCTACTCAAGGCTTCACTGCTATGGTGCACCGCCAGGCACTGGGACCTGGTTTGGGCTAGTCTACTGGATCTTAGTCCGCGGCATCATCCAGGCCAAGTGCCCCCCACCAATCCCACTTGAGAGGGGAATATGAGACTAAAGTCACTGCAGCATGCTGTTCCTGCTAGTCTGCCCGGTCCCAGAATGTCCTCTGTTGGAGCCTCCTAGTCTAAGGAAGAGTCCCTGTTCCTCTCACTCACTGCAGGTCGATGCAGGGCTCCCTGGCATTCCTGCTCTCAACTCCGTTCACCAGTTCCCGCTCTCAGAGCTTTCGTGTGGCTCTCTCCCTGCTGTGCCAATTCAGACACAGCAGCAGCGGCAGGAAATTCAAGTCATGGCTTCCAGTGGCGCGGGTGCCAGCTTCCGCGCTGAGATTTTATCTGTTTCGGATATAGCACCAGGATTACATTTCTAGTTGGTTTCTCTCAGCTTAGTTCGTTCTTGGGTGGCAGGGTATATCTCCCCTTGCTTAGGACTCCTCATACTGCACCATTCCTGGATTCTAAGCTGGCACACTCAGAGAGCCTCCATAGCTGCTGTTATCTGTCTGCCATGTTCTCCTGGAAGATCCTACTTTTCAATTATTTGCTCTTTTGTAGTTTACCATCATCAACATTTAATTGCTGCATAGCATTATATTAAGGAAATGTTTTTAATTTATGTTAGCAGGCCCCTACTGTGGGTATGCATGGCATTCTTTATTATTGATTAGCATATATAGGACTGCAATGAATAATTTCCAAACTGTGGATTGCATGGTTGATCCCTCAGGAATTTTTACTTTCAAATCTTGGCCCATGGTATGGAAATATGGGGAGGTGAAACCTTTAGAGCCGGAGCCTAGGTCCTAGGTCACTGGGGAATGGGTACCATGTCACCCTAGGAAGAGACTGTAGGATCCGAGCTTCTCTGGTTTCCTCTTTCCAGATGTGAACTTTTCTTCCCATATATGCTATAATTCATGACATCATGAGTTTCTTGCCAAAGCTAAGCCAATACTGGCACCATGCTTTTGAACGACTTAAATGGTGAGCTAAACAAACCTCTTTTCTTCATGAGTCACCTGCCTTAGGAATTTCTGTTACAGTAGCCAAAAAGAGACTAATTCATGGGTATTACTCCCATATTTAAAAATTATTTCCTAAAATCAGATTCCCAGAAGTTGCATTACTAGATCAAAAAGAATGAACATTGTGGTAGCCTGAGAAATATACTGTGAATAGTTTTATAAATACTATCAGCTCACTTTGTTAAAAGAATACACCATACCTTGTGCAGAAATACCCTTTTGCTTCTTGATCATTTCCCAAGAAATTCACACTATCTACACTGTTACATGGGTCTGTCACTCACTCTCTATTGCTAATGCTTCCTTGCTGGCTACAGAACTGTCTGTATAAAACCTACCAGTAATAACACAGATTGTCTATGGACACTTTCCTTTGGCCCAGGATTCCCTATAAATGTTGCCCCTTAGGTAAATCCTGGCACCCCCTTTCTGCTTTAGAGAACCCTCTCATGGGTGAGATATTAAATTATGGCTGCAACCCAATGGATTACTTTCTTTTAAATGATGAAATATTTAAAGTTCATGATAGTTTGATTTGTATTTTAGATAATATAAAAAGTGTGGCATTTTAATCTTTTTAAAAATGTGTATACCAATAACATGTAAGTATGTCTATTTCACTATAGATTACCCAGTCTTGGATCTATGCTTCCTGTTTGTATTTTTTAGCATATGACTGATGAAACATAATGTACTATGAAGTGAAAGTTTTAAAAAATGATTAGCTTTTTGCCTGTCTATGTGTCCCTACTAAACTCTTCTGGGAACAGAAACTATCCTATTCTCCTCTACAGCAGCAGTATTCTTAAAGACTTTGGTAGAAATGAAACAAAAAGTGAGGAGAAAGAAAAGAGAAGTAGGAAAAGAAGAAAAGGAAGATGGAGAAGCTGGAAGAGAATGAAGTGAAATTCATCAAGAATTAGAGGTGCTAGCATTAAGGGACTTTGTACCCAAAGTACCTAGTCTCAAAGAAAAGATTCAAAGACATGGTTAGGATTAAGGAAGTAACTCAGTCTTTACTATACAAGTATTTTGCTACTAACGCCTCTTTCGTAAAAGGTGTGATAAAAAAATATAATTAATGTTTAAGGTATTTTAAATTACAGTAAAAGGCATATTTCTATTAATCCCCCTCAATCATACTCCTGGCTTCAAACACAATTATCTCATAGCTTTTGCCACTTTCTGAAGCACTTAGAGAAGTCCTCTTTCATGTCTCTGGTTGTGTGATTGTGGCTGTCTCAGTGTCACAAATTGATTCAAAACATTTACCTTTCAAAGTCATTTTGACTTTGGGGAAGAACAAGAAGTCATAAAGCGCCAGATCCAGTCAGTGTCTTCATTGGCCTGCCTTTCACTGGGTGGCACTCAGCAGCAGAATTCACTTATGTTTTTAATTACACCTCATAAATACACAAAAGAGGATTTCAGAGCTGTTTCAGAAAGTGACAATAAGATAAGTATGTTCAAAGGGAGGGGGAGTATTTTGAAAAGGATTAATGACAATGCTTCTTTTACTGTAATTTTTTAGTTTAATAACTTACTATATATGTTGATCACCCTTATACTCATACCCCCCCCCAAAAAGCCATGTTTCTGTAAATCTATTATTTTGAATTCTTAAACATTAAGCCCCTTAAATTTAAGTCCCTTTAGAGCAGACTTCCCAACAAGAACAACAACAACAAAATAGATTTGATTTCAGCATGGTTATCTATACCCTCTTCTACTTAGGTCATCAAGTCTTAAACTAGCCAGTGAGGTGGGGAGCTGTGGCAAAAGACAGAAGGGTTCACTTTGGGCAAGAGGCAAAACAAACACTAGCATAGCTGCGTCAGGATGTTCTACCAGCTCTCCCATCCCTGGCTTTGGAAAAATTTCTATGGTCCAGTCTGCTGTTTCTAGAATTTGTTTTGTATTGAGCTGGGAGTACTATAAACCACCTACTAACCTTGCCACCAAACATCGGTGAAACGACTAACACATCAGTGTAGCTGACTATGTATTCCCACTTTCAAATTTTTATCAAGCTTCTGAACCCTACATTTCACTTGCCTAATACAGTGTGCCAACAGGACTCTGGCCTAAGGAGCCACAATTAAGAGAAGGAAAGAAATACGCAGAGACAGGGTGACAGGCACAGGAATTGTGGGTATGGATGACAAAACAGACGCCCTGTCCAGATGAGGTGGGCTTCATGCAAAAGCCACCAGCTGGGCTGCATCTGGGGGCGAGTGGGAGTTTGGAAGACAGAAAAGGGGGAGGAAGGATGGTCCAGGTAGCAGCAGTGACACAGACCAAGTCATAGAGAATGAAAACTACTAATTACAATGGTGAGACACCCGCCCTCTTTTCCACCTCTTCATTCTTAATCTGTTAGCTAATTATGGCCTTTCTGAGTCTTAGCAAGATGGGAATCTCTGGAGATCTCTGCAGATTGTTAAAACATGCTATGTTGTCATTCATTCACATGGAAAGGCAACAAAGACGAAGAGAATGACTTAAAACAACTGTGGGACATTCAGATGTGCTTAACTGTGTCCCTAAAATTCTTGGCATAGAGAGAAACACTGCTGTTTATAAAATAAATTCTGATCCTCTTAATTTTGGAATGGAAAATTTGCTGCTCAGCCTCTAACACAAGAGGAGATATCCACATGGAAAGAACAGATATTGCCCACCAAAGCTGAGGGTTGGCTTTGATTTGTTTTTTGGGTTTTGTTTTGTTGTTGGTACCAGGATTCAAACTCAGAACCTCGTGCTTACCAGGCAAGCGCTTGTGCCATGGAGCTAAACCCCCAGCCTGGGTTGTTTTTGATTTGAGCTTTAGGACTCTTCTGTTTTTGTTTACCAACTGCTAACATTAAAATGAATTTTTAAAGAAGTTAATGTTTACTACTTTCTTAATCTGAAAGGGACCATTAAAAAGTAGACAACTGAAAATGTGAACTCACAACGATTTTATTGTCATCAAATGGCACAGGAATGGTAGTTTAGGGGACTAGGATGGGAGTTCAGCGTCCTTATTCATTACTGCTACATGCAGCAGTGTGCTCACTCTCTGATGCCTTTTCTTACTATCTTGTGATGCCTTTTCAATTCCTAGAAGAGAAGGAAGGAAACCATGGTGTCTTACATCCAAAAATGGTGCTTCATGAACCATACCTGTACATGTCCATTTCTTTGTGTACCCTAACCAATTATGGGCTGTCCGACAACTGCAGAAAGTGTGTGCTGCGTGACTAGCAAGGTAAAGCCAAAAGAAGCTTTGCAATGCCCCTCCATGATCTCTTGAAATCTCACACTTCATAACTGAGCCACCAGACTGTAAAGCCCAAGTACACAAAAAAGCCATGTGTAGGAGTCTCAGCTGCCGTGTGAGACAGCAAGGCCAGGAGTAATAGGGTGAGAACCACCAGGTGAACTCATGCAACCCTTGGAACTGTGGTTTATTTCACAGCAAGATACAGGCAGAAGAAAGATGTAGCGGAAGACAAGGAAAACCTAAAACTAAGGAGATTTTGCTACCTGCAGCAACATGGCAAATGATATGGAAAGTTGCAGCTCAATTGAGGTTTTGAACTTTGCTTTTTTGTTTTTAGTGTATTATTAATTGTCATCAGGCCCCTGCTCCTAGTGAGCGCCTAAAGATGATTAATGTATATATGCACACATTCTCTGTGAATATCTACAGAATTAATAAGCTCTATTTCATAGGTCTATGTGTTTTCATTTGCAAGTTAGAAAAAATAAGAGCAAAATCTGGAAGAAAGCAAGATATATGGCTTGGTTCTAGTGATATCTTTTATGCAGTGAGGTCAAGGCCCAAATGCATTGATATGGACAGTGCACCAGCCTGGCCCTCCCCTTCCATTCTAACCATAGGTGTGACACACTATAAACAATGTGCTCTTTCCATTTTCATGGTGGTGACATGTATTTTCCTATCTAATGCTTAACAGAAAACCCTATGAACACCGCATAATTAATCGATGATTGGCAGCTATTTCCCCATCAACATTCCTCCCATCTTTCTCCTTTGTGAAAGCCCTCTATTTTGTTTTAAATGTAACATATCAGCTAAACACCCAACTCTCTGGAGTCTTTGACACTAGCTTATCCACATGATCTTGCTATATCCACTGAGATTTCAGAGAGTAACAAGTCTTCTGGAGGTTGTGATGAAACATTTGTTACCTTGATAAAGAAGGAACATTATAGACAGCACCCACTCACACCTCCCTCCCAGAAAAATCTTCTCTCACAGCAACCATTTTGCAACCATGAGGAAATAAGTATAAGGATGAAAGCTAAAACATTATGAAGGATAATGTGTTAGGCAGTTTTCCATTACTGTGATGAAATACTTGAGAGAATCACCTTGTAAGTCAGAAAGGTTTATTTTATTTTGGCTCATGGTTTTAGAGGTGTCATTCCATGGTCTGACAATATTGCCTCTGTGCCGGAGGCAGGATACTGCATCACGACAAGGAAAATGATGTGGTGGAGATGTTAACTCCATGGCAGTCAGCAGGGAGACAGTGACAGAGTTAGAGATAGAGATTGAGAGATAGTCAGAGAGAGAGAGAAACAGAGAAAGAGAGACAGACAGACAGAGAGAGAATGAGCTCCAATGTTTCCATCAAGGGCACACCCCAAGTCTCTTAATTACCTCCTATTAGGGCCTGCTTCTTAAAGGTTCTCTCATTTCCAGCAGCACCACAGACTGGGGCAAAAGCCTCCAATAAATGGGCTTTTAGGGTAAAATTTATATCCAAACTATAGCAAGAGGAGAAGAAAAAAGCAAAATAGAACCTAGGACTCTGATGGTATTGCCAACAGCTGAAGCAGGCCAGGAAGCTGCTATGTTTACATCTGTCATGTGAGAAAAACAAACCCCGTTTTTAACATCATAATTGCTTCTGTTTCCCATTACCTGCAACCTAATCCATTTTTGATAGTACTAAATTGGTCATTAAACCCCAATAGGGACATATACTATTGAGCCCAATTATAGACAGCACCCATTCACACCTCCCAAATACAATTTTTCTTTGGATTATAACATGGTTCACATAAAATAATGACCATTTTTGCCCTCTGGAAGCATTCATTTAGTTAAGTGATACTTTCACACTGAGCACCTGTCCCTCAGACAGCACTCTGTCTTGGGAGAGGCAATTACTCATATTGATGGTCAAAAAAGATCTGATGAATGAATGCCAGCCTTTCAAAGGCACAGTAGTAAAGAAAAGCATCTGAATGATTTGCAGGAGGCTTTTTCCTCCTTTGCTTGTTGTATAAGAGCAATAACATTCCTGCCTTTGGGATATACTTGTAGAAACAACTCTTCTGGTGATCAAACATCTCAGCTCTGCTTTAGCACTTAATCACCCTCAAAACCCCATTTACTGTCTCTCCTGCTCCTCCATGGTTATCAGAATCCCATAATTAAGGCATAATAAAAGTAAACAATGTCACAGAAAACTAGATGCCTTTAAAGGAGAGTAGTTAAAGCAAGACAAACGTTCCCAAAGATAGCAGCATAAGCGATTGGAATTGCTAAGGAGTTCTGTTTGTGTTGGTGGTGGTGATTAAAATCAGGAATCATCAACTAAGTGAAATATTTAGAGGACAAATTGACTCTTCATGAATAATAAATTACTGAGAGAATTTATAATGAGATCAAGCAAGCATACTAGCACAGCAAGACCCCGACACAAACATTCCAAACCAAGGGGGAAAAAAAGAAGCTGGTCTCTGTAAGCTAGAGCAACAGCTTTCCAAGATTTACACCTCAGTTACTTCCTACGTGATTTGGTATGCAAAACAAGGTATGTATAATATAAAAAGAGAACTCATTTTTATTTTCAGAACTTTATTTTTTCCTTTTTGTTTAAACTAGTACATGTTTGCAGTGCATAATGATTACATTCCTTTTAGGGAATTGGCTTATTTACATAACACATCTTAATTCTTTTTCATCCCCCTCATCCATCCTTCCCTACCTCTTTGTTCCATCTCTTTGTCCTCTTTTCATTTGTAAAAGATCTACCTCCCACTTCCTATTATCTGTCTCATACAAAAGAAACCATGCAGTTTTTAAGCATGTGTGTCTGGTTTAGTTCACTTAGCATTATAATCTCACGGTGCATCCATTTCCTACAAGCAACTCAAGTTTATCCTTCTTTGTGGCAGAGTAGTATTCCACTGTGTACATATAACATGTTATTTATCCATTTGACTGCTGGTGGACATATAGGCTATTAAGACTTAGCTATTATGACTTGTGCTACTATAAATATGTGTGTACATATGTCACAGTAATATAATATCTTCCCTTCTTTCTTCTCTTCTAGGAAGAAACCCTTGATTTTAAAAGCCAAAATTTAAATTTACTATATATATCTGGTAGGTTCCAGTCACAGAAATTGCACACAAAATCTAGATGTGAGATTTCTAGTAGCTTAAAATAAAAAGAGAAACACGTTGCCTGTCTGCTCAGCACCTTTTGCGATGACTATCACAAGAAACAAAAAGAAAATGCCTAGCCAGGCATGGCAACATAGGCCTGTAACCCTAGCACTCTGGGAACCTAAGGCAGGACAGCCAAGTTCAAGATCAGCCTTGGCAACTTAGCACTTAGTGCGCATCATCGGAAGTCACAGTGGCACCTTGCTTCATGAGCATGGAAAAACTGAAGTTTGTGAACTGAGGCACCACTATTATAAATAAAAAGGGCCAGAATGTAACTCCATGCAAAGTCCCTGGGTTCAGTGCCAGGCACCATCAAAAAAAAAAAAAGGAGTGGAAACTGATTTATAAATTAAAGTAAATAAATGGAAACAATGTAAATTTTTAAAAGTCATGTGAGAAAAAACAAACTCCAGGAAAAAGCTTATAAGACTTACAGAATACTATTCATACTGTTTTCAAAAAATCCAAAGCAACACTGGATATAGGTATTCCAAAGCATACAAGGAAAGAAAACACCACATTGGAGATATTGGTTGTCTTTGGAGAGGAAAGAAGAATAGGTTGAGAAGGATACACGTGGGACACCAATCAGATCTGAAATATTGAGGCTGAGCACTTGTATTAGTTTTACACACACACACACACACACACACACACACACACACACACGTCGACGTGGAGTATTTCATGATCAGGAAAACAAGAAAAGTCTAAGGAGACATGGAAACATGATGCCTAAATACAATATGGCACATGTGATGGGATACTGGGTAGAAAAAACACTAAGTAGGAAATATGAAAACCCTGTGGGCTTTAGCTGACAATAATATTCATGAAACATAATCAGGGTGCTATTCTAATAACAGTAATAACAAGAAGCTAGATGCATGGTATACAGGAACTCTTTTTATACTACTATTGCAATTTTACTTTAAATTGTAAAGCAGTCTAAAGTAATAAGTCAATTTCATAGAGTGGCACAGAATTTACAAAGTCCTGGGTCCTTAGCCTGTTATTTAATAATGCTAAAATGTGTTTTTCCTTCTGAGGCACTTAGGGACTTAAAAACAGTTTTTCCTAAAACCTCTGACTCTTCACTTGGGCCTACAGATTCCTGGTAGGTAATCAAAAGCAAAACAAAGCGTGATTTTTATTTCATATCCTTTATTTTCTTAAAACTTTGGATATAGGTATGTTAATCACTTACTGTAAGAAAAATTGACAAAATAAAATTCATTGCTCCTAAATTTATCTACCCCATGTTATCCCTCTTCAAAACTGAGACCACCAAGATGAGAGTAATTAAAATAATGCCCAGGGTTTGCAGGGACATCTAATTAGAGCTGTTACAATATGAGGTTTCAGACAGTCCTCCCTGTGGAGTAATACTTTGAAGGCTCCAGCCATCATCCTAAACTTGTAATCACCTTGAGTTCCAGGAAAAGTAGAGCCTAGAGGACGATTGCATGATGATATCACCTCCCCGACATGGGACCAGTTACCCCGTGAGAGAAGCGAGGTAGCCCCCTTCTAAGCAAGGACAGTCACGTCATGGGGATTAAGTCACCACTCAAGCAGAGAGGATTCCTTTGGGGTTATGAAAACCAGGACTGTGCTGAGAACCAACCAGACCCTGGCCCATCTGAGTACCCCATTAAACTGGTTCCTCTTCTTTGGGAGTGGCCCAGTTGGATCCTCTTCATACTATTGTCCTCTCTGGTTCCTCAAATGGAGTCTTTTTCCTATCTGCTGTTTCTTTTGTTAGAAAACTAGATTAATCTTTGTCAGCACTGGCTTTTCTTCATTTTCTCTTTTCAATTAAAGTTTCTTCCTTTAAATCTGTGCTGAGTACCTTAGTTTTAATTTTCATTCTCAATGAATCAAAGACCTGTGCTAGCCAGAGACAGGAGAAAAGGTTCGCTGTGGTACTGCATGGCAGGGTGGCAGAGGTAACAGTTATGTACTATACACCTCCTTTTTTTTTTTTAGGTTCACTAAATTTATTTTAAAAATCATAAAATGTTTCTTACAAAAGAGCATTCATTACATTCTTCACACTGTACTGTACATCTCAAAAGGCTAGAAGGATTTCGAATGTTTTACCATTAAGAAATTATAAATGTTTGCAAAGATAGGTTTGTCTAACCCACTTTAAACATCACACACTATATTCAATATATATGTATGTATAAATACATGTGATGCTTCAATATATGTATAATTCTCATGCTTTTATGTATCCATTAAAATTCATAAAGTAATCCATGAACTTAAAAAATAAATGGCACAAAAACATTCTTCAAGTGGACCTTTCTCATGATAAGACTTCAAAAATTCATAAACTACTCATACACTCATAAATAAAACCTTCATAAACTTCTAAACTTATGAAAGACCTTCTACAGAAAGCTAAAATAATATGGTCAAGGGTACTGATTTTCAGTGATCTGACTTATACTAGAAAAGAATTTAGAAAGAAGCATAACTGCCTGCCCTGGACTGTTGTTTTGCTCTCAAATACCAGAGGGCTCCAGCTGCCTTGTTATAAGAGATAGACAGCAGTCAAATTCATTTCCTTCCCATGGAGAGTGCATCTGAGTATAGGGGCCTACAACTAACTATTCCTTAACAGGCTCAGCCCCCTTCCATTCTTAAACTTCTCCCCTTGCAGTTGCACCGTCCCACTTCTTTACACCATCCTAGCACAAAAGTGCCGACAAATGATTTGCCTTCTCTTTCAAATAAAACAGATCAAGGACCAGTGATATCGCTCAGCAGCATAAGCACCTGCCTGGCAAGTGCAAGGTCCTGAGTTTGATTCCTCTTACCAAAAAATAATATAAAATAAAATAAGATAAAGCAAAAAAGATTTCATAGAAGACAGTGATTGTGAATTCCAGTACAGTTAAAAGGGACTGTAAATCCCAAAGCCAATCTCAGAGGAGATAAAAGTCACAGAAATGAAAAAGCAGCTTGGAACTCAAATCAAATAAATTAAGCAGGGTCAGGGTGGTGGGTGAGCTGATCCCAGTCCATCCTGCAGTGTTTCCTATAAGGCTAAAGACATCTGATGTTATCCTGGTGTGAGGAAGGAGGAAGGTCACCTCAGCCATGGCCAGAAATCACAGCAGAGAGATCCAGTAAGGTTAAGGATCAGTAGAACATGGAGATGAGCCTAAGGGCTCTGCCTGAGGGCAGGGCAGAGAGAGGGAGAGGACAGGAACCTCAGATGGTCGAGGGAGGGTGGCACTCTGGAAGAAGCTCCCTGGAGCAGGCTTGCCAGGTCATGTTAAAACTTGCTCAGTGAAGGAGCAGAAGTTTTTTAACAGAAATCACTGAAGGCTCTAGGGACTAGATAATCCATCAGAGTGAGATATCTGTGTCCAGATGACCATGAGAATATAAGGACCCTGGAAATGAGAGTGCTGAGAAGGAAGGAGAGCTTTCACTGAGTGTGATCCTGGTGGCCAAGGCAGTGCTAAGTAGATTTCAGCAAAAGTATCAACAAGGCCAGGCTGGGTTCAGATAGTCCTCCATTCCACCAGGTATTCCAGTCTCGTCCTCTCTTGAAAGACAACTCTGCAAGAACTGTCCTATCTTCCTTTAACCTTCTCTAGAAGACACACTTCTTGCTTGTTCATGTGTGGACCATTTTAAGGAGAGCTGCCTACAAAAAGCAAACTATTAATGTTGTCCATCATGGACCCATAGTATAAAGGAACCATGAAGGCACTTTAGGAAATCTAAGAGGATTCAGGTTTTATGGCCCTACTGAAGACCTCTAAGGAATTTTTATTAGCAATAAAATTTAATGTTTTATAGTAACCTAATATCTTACAATGTATCCCATAAAAGTACCAGTGAACTCTAAAGCTGTTTCCAGCCTCCCTTCCCATCACCCGCCTTGGGAGTTGCCCCCCTAGTGTGCAGATGGGCACTGGGGAAGGAAAAAGGAAGGGTCGTCCCAGGGAAACCCAGAGGTTTTGAGCTAAACTGTGAGGTGTCCACAGAGAGGAAGTATGAGATCTAGCCATGAGAGCATGCTGGAAGAAGGATGAGAATTATACTTTCTATTCTGCTTTATGCCATAGAGCTCTCTCCAGAGGGATTAAAAAAGCATCTGCATGTTGAAAATACATAAAACATTTTAATTATCTGATTCCAGTAAATATTTTCCCACTAAACCATTCCCATCAAAAGGAAAGGAAATGGGAGGTAGGCAAACTGCCTTTTAAATTCAAGAATGCTTTCTCAGCTAAGAAAAACAAATTGGACGGAGCACATAATTTTCATATCCCCAGCAGCAAAAACACATTATAGACTAATTAACCCAGTTTTGATCATCAGGAAACCAGTACATAATGTGTGCAAATACAAATTGAGATCATCTGATGCTGGCCTACTTTTGGGGGTAATATTTATTTAAAAGTAGTAGGTCATGGCATTTATTAAGAGGCATTCCAGCTGTGTGTGCTCATCTTCCATCCTTCATAATATTATTCCAGGAAAGTAGGAAGGTTTCCCTACAAGCTCATTGCAAGCAATTTAATTTGGTTATATGTGATGAACATATACAGCAACAAGTGAGTTTTAATCTTAAGTCATGACTTTATCTCCTAGATGCTTTTTATGTGCCAGGCATTGCTCTAGACACAGAAATTCAACGGTGAGTGAATCATGATTCTTGTTCTCATAGGTATGCAAGGTATCTCTATAGTATGCTGACTTTAATTCTTCTGAGAGTGTATCAGGGAGAGGCATAGCCAGATCTAACAGTATATTAATTTTTAGGTTCTTAAAGAATTTCTACTGACTTTCCTAGCAGCTATACTAATTTATACTCCCCCCAAAGTGTGGAAGAGATCCTTTCTCTTCCCATATCTTTGCCAACATCTATTGGATTTTTGTGTTTTTACTCTTCAGAACTCATTCTGAATGGTAGTTCTGGTTTGTTCTACTTTAAAGATGTTGAACATTGTTTTTTCATATACTTATTGGCCATTTGTACTTCTTTTAAAGAAGTGCCTATTCAATTTATTCACCTATTTATCAGTTGAAAGGTTTGGGGGCATTTTTGAGTTCTTTATATATTCTGCGCATTAACCTTCTGTTAAAAGACTAGCTGTCAAAGAAGTACAACTCATAAAAGTAGCCCCTGCGCACAGGCCAGGAGGACAAATGCTACGCTCCACTCCAGCTCCAGCCGCTGAGCCGTGCCTGTGCTTCTCGGTGCCCTCTCACCATCTGTGGCCCTGGCGGCAACTGCTCCACCCCTGCTCAGGCTGCTGAGCCATGCCTGCGCCCCTGCATGCCCGCCACGTGCTCAGGCCAGGAGCACGATCGCCATCCTCCACCTCAGCTCTGACCACTGCCCTGGCAGGCTCCTCCCATGTGCTGACCCACAGGACTGCTGCACCCACTGTGGCTTGGCCAGCTGCCCTCGGCTACCCTTCTCATCTCTTAGACCAAGCACTGCTGTGAATGTTTGGCTCCCACTCTCCCTCCCAGAACCTTGAGTTGCAGTGGACTGGCAGTGCTGGTTTGATGGGAGATTTGGTGGCCTTTTGCTCATATAAAGGACCCTGGTAGGTTCCAGCCACTATGTACCCAACAATTGGGTAGACATCAACTGCACAGTAGGACCCTAGGAGACACACTGCTGACAGTTGTATTGGGAATGAATAAATAAATATTGGCCCAGAAGGTGAAAATGACAAAACAAAAAACCAAAATGCAATCTCAAACATCTAGTCCATCAGGTGCAAGAACAGGTGAGGACAGAATAGGGGACTTTAAAAGTCGTATACCAGAAATCTCTGAAAAGATGCCTAACGAAGTAAAGAAGCTAATCCATAAGGCTATAGAGGAAATCAAATTAGAAGTAATGTCTTACATAAAGATAGAAATAACAACCTTAGTAAACAATTTGCTCAACATAGCTAGAAAATAAATAGATTTTTAAAAACCCAGGAGCATTGGAAATTGCCTGAAACTCTGAATGAACAATGTAGAAAACAAACAGAACCCATGAAACAAATTCAGAGATATTCAAGAAACAAAAAATTCTACTGAAAGCTGGCAAAACAGTTTAAATGAAGCTGAGGACAGAATTTCAGACCTTGAGGACAAGATCACAGACAGAGACTATGAAAGGGTAGAAATTATAAAAACAACAAAGCAGCATGAAATGACAGTCCACTAACTTCAAGATGATGCCAAAAGAAACAAGCTAATACTAATAGGCATCACTAAGCATGCAGGAGACAACGCAAAGGACATAACTAAGCTATTCACAGAAGTAATAGCAGAAAATTTCCCAAAAATGAGGAAAAATCTGATATACTTATTTGTTTATATTTACTTATTTAAGTGAGGCATATAGACCACCAAACAGTCATAACCAACATAAATCTACACCCAGACATATAATAATTAAGATCCCAGACATACAGCATAAAAATAGAATACTAAAACCTATAGAGAAAAGACACAACTCATCTATCAAGGAAAGCCTATTAGAATCACAACAGACTTCTCGGCGTAAACCTTCAGGTTAAGGTGAGCTTGGAGTGAAGTATTTCAAGCCCTAAAAGAAAACAACTTTCAACCCAGACTGATGTACCCAGAAAAACTGCCTTTCAAATTTAGTGGAGAAACAAGATATTTCCATGACAAAGAACTGAAGAAATTCATATCTACCAAACCAATACTAGAAAGATTATTGAAAGACATGCTAGAAAGAGATAAAAATGACCACAATCACCAGAACAACAGAAACAAACCACCAGGCTGGACAAGAAAATAAACAAGGGAGAAAAGCGGGAAACCAACAACAGGAACACAACATGGCAAAGTCAACATGGCCAGTACACATCAGTGATATCCATAAATGTAAATGGGCTCAATTTACCTCTCAAAAGAACCAGATTGACAGAATGATCAAGAAACAGGACCCCACAAAATGCTGTATACAAGAAACATATCTGACTAAAAAAGAAACTCATAGACTAAAAGTCAAAGGATGGAAAACAGTATTCCATGCAAAAGGAACCCAGAAAAAATCAGGGGTAGCTATTCTGTTCACAGACAAAGTGAACTTCCAACTTAAAAGGATTAAAAGCGATGAAGAAAGCCACTACATACTTGTAAGTGGAAAACTACAAAAGGAAGAGCTAGTAATTATAAATACATATGCACCAAATACAGGAGCACCCAACTATATAAGACAAATACTAATGGACATGAAAAACCAAATACACAAGAACACGATTGTAATAGGAGACCTTAACACTACTGTCACAAAGAGATAGATCAACTAGACAAAAAGTCATCAAAGAAATAACAAAACTAAGTCATACCTGTGAGCGAATGGACTTAGTGGATGTTTACAGAGTGTTCCACCCAACCACATCAGAATATACATTCTTCTCAGTTGCATATGGGACATTCTCCAAAATAGACCATATATTAACTCATAAAACATTCTTAAGTAAACGCAAAAGGAGTGAAATTATCCTATGCATAATATCTGACCACAGTGCACTAAAATTGGAAATCATGGCCAAAAAAACCCGCAATGCCTGCATAAATACATGGAAATTAAATAACAACCTTCTCAACAACCAATGGATTGCAGATGAAATCAAAGAAGAAATAAAACAATACCTACAATACAATGAAAATGCAGACAGAACATACTGTAACCTACAGGACACAATGAAAGCAGTCCTAAGAGGAAAATATATAGCAATAACTATATAGTCACATCAAGAAAATGGAATGAGCACAAATAACTTGATGTTTCATCTCAAGCTTCTCGAAAAGGAACAGCAAGTCAAAACCCAAATCTCATAGAAGGGAGGAAATTGTAAAGATTAGAGAAGAAAGTAATGCAATTGAAACAAAAAAAAATACAAAGAATTAATGAATCAAAGAGCTGGTTTTTTGAGAGAATAAACAAAATTGACAAACCTCTAGCCAACCTTATCAAGAAAAAGAAAGAAAAAACTCAAATCCATGCAATAAGGGCTGAAAAGAGGGAAATTAGTACAGATCCCATGGAAATTCAAAAGACAATAAACACTTACTTTGAAAAACTCTATTCACATAACATGGAAACTCAGAGAAAATGGACAGATTTGTAGAAACATATGAACTACCAACACTCAATCAAGAAGATATAACAATTTTGAATAATCCAATATCAGCTTCTGAAATCAAAAATGTCATTAAAAGCTTACCAAACGAAGAAAAGGCCAGATCCTGATGGATTCACAGATGAATTCTACAAGAAATTAAGATTCAATGCCAATACTCCTTAAACTCTTCAATGAAATTCAAAGAGAAGGAGACCTCCCTGAATCATTCTTGGAGGCAACTATCCCTCTGGTACCAAAACCAGAGAAAGACCCAATCAAAAAAGAGAACTATAGACCAGTCTCACTAATGAACATTGATGCAAAGATTCTCAATAAAACATTGGCAAATAGAATGCAACAAATCATCAAGAATATTATATACCATGACCAAGTGGGATTTATTCCAGGAATATAGGGATGGTTCAACATACACAAACAATAAATACACCACATCAACAGAGTCAAAAATATAGACACAGAAAAAGCTTTTGATAAAGACTAACACCTCTTCATGATAAAAACCCTACAAAAACTCAGAATAGATGGTATGTACCTCAATCTCATAAAGACCATTTATGACAAACAACAGCCAACATTGTACTAAATGGACAAAAACTGAAAGCCTTTACTCTAAAATCAGGAACAAGACAAGGATGTCCACTATCACCACTCCTATTCAATATAGTTCTAGAAATATTAGCAGAGCAAACAGACAAGAGGGAGAAATAAAAGGAATAAAATGGGAAAAGAAGAAGTTAAATCATCATTATGTGTAATAACATGATACTCTACATAGAAGACCCCAAAAACTCCATTAAAAAACTACTAGAGGTAATAAATTCAGCAGCATAGCTGGATACAAAGTCAATACTCAAAAATCATTCCTGTACACAAACAAAAATCATACTGAGAGAGAAATTATGGAAATATCACCTTTCACAATAGCATCTAAAAAAATTAGATACTTAGGAATCACCCTAACCAAGAATGTAAAAGACCTATATGCTGAAAATTATACTACTCTAAAAAAGGAGATTGAAGAGGATATTAGATAACAGAAGGATATTCCTTGCTCTTGGTTAGGAAGAACCAACATTGTGAAAACGGCCATACTGCCCAAACTGTTATACAGATTCATGCAATCCCAATCAAAATCCTATTAACATACCTTGCAGATCTAGAGAAAATATTTCTAAAATTCATTTGGAAGCAGAAGAAACCTAGAATAGCAAAGGCGATTCTGGGCAACAAAGGTAAGACAGGAGGCATCTCAATTCCTGACTTGAAACTATACTACAAAGCCAAAGTAATAAAATCAGCATGGCACTGGCAAAGAAATAGACCTGAGGATCAATAGAACAGATTAGAGCATACAAACACTACTACAAAGACACTCAGCCACTTAATATTTGATAAAGGGGCTAAACTTCTTCACTGGAAAAGATAGCCTCTTTAATAAATGTTATCAGAAAAATTGGCTCTCCACATGCCTAAGACTCAAAATTGACCTAAGCCTATCACCATACACTAAAGTTAAAATAGATCAAGGATCTAAATATTAAAACAGAAACACTAAATCTACTGGAAGACAAGGTAGGTAGAAATCTTGGAGACACAGAAGTAGGCAGAGAATTCATGAATAAATGCAGACTGCATGGGAAATACTGCAAAGAATCAACAACTGGGATCTCATATTACTAAAAAGTTTCTGCATTTCAAAAGAAATCACCAACAAAGTGAAAAGAAAACCCACAGAATGGAAAAGAATTTTAGCCAACAAATCCTCAGACAAAGGACTTCTATCCAGAACATATAAAGAACTGAAAAACATCAAACCCCCCAAATTCAAAGACCCTCTCCAAAAATGGGCATCAGAGATGAACGCACAGTTCTCAGATGAAGACATACAAATGGAAAAAAAATACATGAAGAAATGCTCACCATCACTGGTCATAAAGAAAATTAAAACAGCATTGAGATTTCATCTCACCCTGGAAAGAATGGCTGCCATCAAGAAGTCAACTGATAACAAATCAGTTGGCAAGGCTGTGGGGAAAAAGGAACACTCTTCCACTGTTGGTGAGAGTGCAGACTGGCGCAGCCACTGTGGAAATCAGTATGGAGATTCCTCAAAAAATTAGGACTGAAGGTTCCATTCAATCCAGCTATTCCCCTCCTGGGTATTTTCCCAGAAAAATTGAAAAGGTCAGGTCACAGATATATATGTGCACCCATGTTCATAGCAGCACAATTTTTGATAGCTAAATCTTGGAAACAACCAAAATGCCCATCAATCACACAGTAGATGAAAAAATTGTGGTATTTTTATACAATGGAATTCTATTCAGCTATAAACAGGATGATCTTGAGGCCTTTATTGGTAAATGGAGGCAACTTGACAATATCCTCACTAGTGAAACAATACTCACATTATTAAATATCACATTGTCTCTCTAGTGTAAAAAATAATAAAAACTGACAGAAAAATGGGACCCAAAATGTATAATAAATATTGTAAAATTGAAAGGAGTGGAAAGTGCTCTTAAGGGTTTAATGGTATGTATGGTGTGTAACACAGATGACCATATTACTGAATTTCTGTTGGATCATTGAAGAGAAGGGTTTGCACTGTCAATGTTTGAGTGTCTGGCCACTTTTTATGCTTTGATTTTATGACTTTGGCAACTATTTTTAAGATGACAATGTGTAATGTATTAACTAGGGATTTTATGATGTTGATTTTTAAAAATTCTGTATTGTTCTACCTTTTCTCTGTTTTTCTATTTGTTTAACTTTCTTTTCTTTCACTGAAAAAAAGATAACAATATGCAATATAACAACTATTGTTAAATTTCTTTCATTCTGTTTTGAAAACCTGTATTGTTCTTGTTTTGGGTTTGTTGTTGTTCTTTATCTATTTTGCTTTTCGTTTTTCTTTTGTGACTTCTTTTTTCTTTTTAAAATGAAAAACAATGCAAAGCTATGAAAGTAGCTTAGATGCTTATAAAGAAATACATGGATGAAGGAAATGTGATATATACACAATGGAGTGTTATTTAGCCATAAAGAATAATAAAATTGTGTCATTTGCAGGAAAATGAACAGAACTAGAGACTACCATGTAAGGAGAAACAAGCCAGACTCAGACAAAAATCACATATTTTACTGCTACATGTAGAATCTATAAAGGAAAGAGAGACAGAGAGAAGGAGAGAAAGACATAGAGAGCAAAAAAATTAGAAGGAAGACTTAAAGTGTGCAAATAGGGCCCAGAGTAGGGAAAGGGGAAATGGGGGCTGGAAATGATCAATGTTATATGCATTTACAAATATGACAAAATGAAACCCATTATTCTGTATAAAATAAATAATCAACATTCACACACACATACACGATTCTTGTTCTCACAGAGATTAATTATAACCAGGGCAATCATAAATAATGAAAAGAGTGCTAAATACAGTGAAGAGAGCACAAAAGTGCACTGAGACAGGGTCCCGAGAGGTAGGATGGGCCACTTTGGACTGAATGGCATCATTCTGTGAATGATGAGAAGGTGCCAGTTTTGGAAGATCTGGCAAGAGAAACAGGATACACACACGTCTTGTAGAGGGAATGAGCCTGGGCAGACTGAGGAATTCAAAGGACAGGACAACTGAAAGAAAGTAAACAATGGGAAATCCAATTCTAGACAAGGCAGACAGGGACCAGATCTTAAAGGGCCCCAAAGCCTGTGATTAAAAAAAATAAAGAGTGAATATCATTCTGAGAATATTTTTAATCAGCAGCACAACTTGGTCTAGTTTAAGATTTTGGAAGATTGCTTTGGCTGAGAACAGAAACTGGCCAAAAACGGAGTGAGCTGGGCATGAAAGGCGCAGAGAAATCTCAGATTTTCCCAGATAAGAAATGACGGTGGCTTGATGTCAGTAACTATGGGACGTGTTCCTTTCCTCTCTTTGTAGCACATCACTTCAAATGAAGTCCCCCTTCTATTTCGGGAAGAGAAGCAGAAATGTAATAGAAATGTACTCCTACGTGAGTGGAGGTAATCTCTTGCTGGCCACTGGAGCAGACAAGAGGAGCAGTCACTTGGAAACACATTTATGTGATAATAGGAAGAGAGAACCTCATAGAGGGTTGCTGGGCACTGATTCAAATGAGTGGTACCCACATGCATTGTTACGAATACAGTCTGCCCTGAAGGTTACTGAGGAGCTGAGAGTGCCATTGCACCAAACTCCAGCCACCAAAGGGACCTCGGCCAGCTGGCAACACGGAGGTGGAGCACTGCTTTTATTTTCAAGGAGTAAGTCTATACACAGGCAAAGACACTTCTCAAAGGTTGGTCTTCTCTTTGCTCCACCCAAAATACCATCTCTTCCCCACAGTTCCGTATCTGAAAACCGATGGATCCACAGTTATAAATCCAAAGAACAACTAAGAAACACAGAAAATAAAGGTCCTAAATTTGGAATGGCTGAGCTCTTCCATGCGGTTGATTTCAAGGGATCTTAGATGATCAGAATTGGTGGCTCAGAATTAGGAGAAACTATTATCATTGTGAGCCTTTAAAATTAGTTTTCATTTGTAATGAAGAATTTTTAACTTAAATCTGAAAATCAGAACATTTCCAATATTTACCTATGTGTTCACCTGGCCCCACCATAGCCCCATCCTGAATTTTGTGTTTGTTTTCTTCTTTGAAAAAAGAATAGTACCAAATATGATTGAGGTTTATATATTGCCACATTTTATGAAAAGGGTATCATGAGTATTGCATTGTTCTGGTTCCTCCTTTTTCAGTCATAGTTGTTACTAAAGATTTGTCCTTGTTGTTTATAATTACAGTTTATTTTTGATTCACTACTTACTATTTATTCTACTGCAGTCCATAGTTTTTAAATTTCTTTCCTCCTTACAGATACTTGTAAGGACGAAAAAGGCAGAGGATATAAAGTTGTCCCAGAGTGGACAGGGGGAGGGTGCTCCAAAAGGGCTCATATTTTTTGAAATGTATTTTATGTTACCAGTGTAAGGAGAAAAAATACTCAGATAAAAATATTCTTAGTCAATATTTTACAACTATGGTCCTAAGAACACATGATACTACACATTTCCGGAAAAATATATGGAATTTAAGTATTTAGGTCTCAGGACAGTTAACTCTTTTTGGCTCTTCCTTATGAACTACGATTATTCGGAAAGCAATTTTAGGTTACTAATTAGAAACTAAATCAAAAATGTCTAACTTCCACTCAGAATCTTTATTATTTCATGCTTTTAAGAACAAATTCACAAGTTGTTTTTCTGCATTTTAATTACAAAGAAACTAGTCAGCTTCAAATATGTCAGAACTTAATTTCAAACAAACCTTGTAAATCCCCTGGTCATCATTTTGCATGAGGTGAATAATAGTTGCAACCAGGAGATGGAACTGTCCATCAAACAGCATGGCTCAAATCAGTTGCAAAAATTTATTTCATAAAACTCTTAGAACTGGAAACACAGTGATGCAATGTGGGAAGGTAAAAAGAGACGATTAGATTCAGGACCAGAAAAGAAAGAGACAGCTTTAATAAAAGCAAAATAATCACTGGGGTCATTGGTAAGATTATACGGGAGAAACACCTAACCTATGGTACAATTCTCTGCACTCCTTCTTTTGAAGGTCAGCACTCAGGCAGGAATGTTAAGAATGAATCCAAAAACCAATGTGTCACAAATTTAAAATAACAAAGCCAATAGTATGAAATAAAACTTCTGATGTCTTAAGACCACTGGAAATACAAGTGGCCCTAAGCAAGGCCTTTGAGACCAGAACACTTTGGGGAAACTGATTATCTCCATCACATCTTATCAGTAGAGTGCGGGAGGCAGAATTGGGTCAATGTTTGGTGCATTTGTTAATGTATACATGGCTTATCTGGATTCTCTTCTAAGACAGTAATCATTTAGTGCATTTTATTCCTGAGTTTTTTTTTAATGACTATAGTATGTCTCTAAGGGAAAATAGCAAAAATAAACACCACAGCCTTAGTATCCTCAGCATGAAAATGAGAGGAAAAAGACAAATTGGTGGGGGGGGGTCAGAAAAGACAAACTTTGCTCATTATTTTGAGATAAAGAAAAATAACAGGCTATGAGTCAGGAAATTTCTTCCTCCTGACTGTCATCCTAACCCTTCTGATTCTTATTCCCTTCTCATTAAGTGCAGCTGAGATTTGTATGTCTCAGGAATAATCTGTGTTTCCTGATGCAGTGATGGGTGCCCAGTGCTGCTACACTGACGTCCAACCTCGTGCAATCAGAAGGCCCCAAGTTGACTTCTCTGCTTTGCCACTTAATACTGAGGGAAGCCTGCAAAGCTACTGAATCACTCAATTTCCTCACCGATAAATTCGGACAATAATAATGGCCCTAGTAGGTGCAAAATAAAATATCTAAGTGGTTTCATGCAGAAGGCAGGCGATAGATGTTAATCCTTTCCGTTTTGCTTTCCTGATTCCCTAACTCCATGCTGACAGGGAAGATAATACTGTTCCCAGTGGTGGGTTTCTTATGTAGAACATTTCCTCTGCAAACAGATCAGTGGTGTGGTCCAGGAATGTGAGAGTAAAAAAACCACATGGACAAATTATCCCTCTAAAAAAAGGCGGGGAGCTTTCCAACTGATCAAATATTTTAAGGTAATACACTTTAGTTTATTATTTGGGAACCACTCAGGCTTCAGGGAGATGAGAAGCTACATAATTATATACTGAGCTGGTGGAAATTAACTTTAGTCTCTTTGTTTTTCACATATGATCAAGTTTCAGTGGACAAAAAATCAATAAACGGGCTTTGACCAGATATATGCAGGCCTGAGAGATTTCACCTGAAGCACTTTCATTGATTGCTAAAAGCCATAAAAGCGTGAGCAAATGCTAACCCTGTCCACCATCAAAATCATGTTGTCTCTTGAAAATTGAAAAAGGGATCTACTTTGTATCTGAAGTGAAGGGGATTATAGGACTTGTGAGATCTTATAATTCGTTTTTTGTTTGGTAGATGAGATACTCAGAGCTGAAAATAGTCAAACATCTTCATGAAATTTGGCAATGTTAGGACTTGTAGAAAACAATTAACTGCTTAGCTTAGAATATTCTAGGTCCATTATTGATATCAAAATCACTGTGTTTTTAGCAGGAAAGGAAACTCAAAGACCCTAATCACAAACTGCATTCAAGAAAATCAACTGCAAATAGTTAAAGATTTAAATATAAGATCTGAATCTATAAAATTACTATACAAAAACCAAGAGAATGCTCCATGACACTGATTCAGGCAGAGTTATTTTGGATATGATGTCAGAAGCACCACCAACAAAAGCAAAAACAGACAAAGAGGATTCCATCAAACTATGTAGCTTTTACCCAGCAAGAAAGAAATCAATAAAGTGAAAAGACAAGCTACAGAATAGGAAAATATATTTGCAAGCTCTACATCTGATGAGAAGTTAACATACAAAATGTAATTTGATACACAATTTGATAACGAGTGTTATAACAAAAATTAGGTAACATTTCATTGTGGTTCTAGTTTGTATTTCTCTATTAGTGGTACTGACCATTTTTATACATCTGCTGATCATTTATATGTCTTCTGTTGAGTACTGTCTATTCAACTCCTTCATCCAATTTTTAATAGAGATTTGTTTTTATTAAATTATTTGAATTTCTTTTATCATAAATATAATGGGAGATTAAAGAAATAAAACTAATATAAATTTAAATCATAACAGGATGGTGAAGTTGGACACCTGGGTTCAGAAGAGCAGCGAAAGGAAATCTTAGTGTAAAATCAGCCTGAGTAATCCTGGATCTGAGAGTTTAAACTGGATCCTAAGAGGAAGGGATCTTGGTAAGGGAGATTTGAGAATTTGGACACCATTCCTGAGAATTTGAAAGAAATTAAGGGCATAATGACAGAATTAGCTAAAAATCTACATAATATAAATACAAACACTTCTGGTATCTTTCTTGAAAATTTATAAAATTTTTAATTTGTTTTGGTTTGTTTGTAATGTTTATTTGAAAGAATAACTTCAAAAAGAGTTTGAAAATAATTTGAAAAAAATAAAATAGTGTTCTTGTTTTGTTAGCCCTACATGTCTTGCATTATTTAAGACAGCAAGGAAAAGGCATCGGTAAAGACAAGCAAGTTAAAGAAATAGAATTAGAGAGCTTCAAAACAGAATCAGTTGTACAAGAGCATTTCGTAAACATTAAAAGTGATGCTTCAACATTATTTTCCAGTAGTCTGGTAACTTTGGTGTGGGAAAAGACTTTGAATGCACACATTAAAGTCAGTAACTATATTTTAAAAGCCTGACCAATGTGATTACATAATGTTTCACATTTCTGAAAGAAGAAAACAAAAATGAAACTAAGTTTAAAAGACTAAGGGGGCTGGGGATTTAGCTCAGCAGCATAAGAATCTGCCTTGCAAGCAGCCGGTGGTGAGTTTGATCCCCAGTACCGATATAAAAAAAAAAAAAAGACTAAGGGAAACCTAGGGAGAATATTTGTAGCATTACTATAAGTAGGGAAAGATCCAAGTCACAGCACCAAATGATAGGATTATTTTCAGAGGATGAAAGATGCTTCCAAAAGTTGAGGAGTATAAGACAAAAGAGGCCTTTATTCCGGGAACATGGGGAGAGAGGACTGGCGCACTGGCCGCTGGAATCTGGTTATCTCTCTCTCAGACACGTGGCGTGGGGGAATATAAATAGCCTAAGCTTAGGGCAGTGCCCTAAGGCCATTAGAGATGCACAGGTATTTTACTGGCACATGTTTGGCACCAGGGGCAGATTCCGAAGTGGGGGGGGTATAGGGTTACCGGTAAATCTCTAGGGGCGGGGGAGGCAGGAGCTCCCTAATTCCGGCTGAGGCTTCTCCTGGCTATAGCGTCCGGTCTGGGCCAGCAACCCTTTCAATCTTACTATATACAGAACTGTTATGAATTAATGAGAAAAATTACCCAATGGAAATCTGAGCAAAATTTTCAGAGGATATTCAAATCTAATAAATATATGGAAAAAAGTTTAACTTTATCACTGTTATAGCTTTTGTCTAGATTTTGCCCCAAAACCTCATGCAGTCATAGGTGGGGATTTTTCAGAGGTGGCTGGATCTAGAATGTGTGATGCTGGAATTAAGGATGTGTAATTACTGAATTAGCCCACTGATTGGTACAGCATCATCCCTAAACTGGGTAGCCTAGAAAAAGCTGCTCTACTCACCCTGCTGGTTTGCTACTTTGCCTGCTTGCTTTGGCTTCCTGCTACCTGTCATGAACCATTTCTCCTATACGAACTTCCTATGCCATGCCACCCTGCTTTGGAGCCAGCTGACTATAGACTAAAACCTCTACAAACTGTGAACTACATAAACCTTTCCTCCTTTAACTTTGGGTATCGGGTGTTTTTTCTTAGCAACGAGAAAAGTAACTAAGACAACCACTAAATATCAACAAGTTACAATTGACACTATTATTTTAATTATTAAGTCTGAAATGGCCTATAAATAGCCAGTGTTATGAGGCTGTGAGAAAAGGAAATTCTGATGCCCTCTTGCAGAAAAATTACATTGCTGCAATTCTGTAGGGCTGTTTGACTGCACATGCCTGCCTCCACATTGCTGGGGAATTGGTTCCATGATCCTTATATAATACAGCACAGCATTCACATATAACTCACATACATCTTTCCTTATATGCTAAGTCATCTTCAGATTACATATAATGCCTAATGCTGTATAAATATTGTTATTGTTTAGATCTAAAGTACACAAAGACCTCATGTATTTGGAAGATGATTGAATTACTGTGGTGTTACAGCTGACTTGCTGTTAGATAGGAAGGTTGCTGGGGTGTGACCTGAAGGGCAGTATTTCCTTTCCCGGCTCCTCTCTTCTCTTTCTGCTTCCTGACCTTTATATGTGAGAAGTTTTCTCTCTGCCATGCCCCTCACCATGATGCTTCATCTTTGGAGCCTATGGAGGCTGAATGGTTACTCTTCACTCCTGAGTTGCACTGCCAAAGTCCAATCCTCCCTCTAGTAACAGCATTATAACAAGAACCAAAATGGAAATGTCATATCCAGCTACCTGTGATGGCTTGGAGAAAAGGTCCAGGTAGGAATTTGGGAGAACTTTTTTCACTAAAAAGCAAAAAGGTTTAAAACTTGAAAAACCAATTAGAGGAATGCATTAAAGTTTACTGAAGTCATATGTTTGGGAGAACTCCTGGGTGTCACTGATATTTTCTTCTCCCCACAGGCCAGGGACCAGGTGTGGGCACATTCCCACCAGCACTTCAACCTGTCCCAGTCCTGTACTACTGGATTCTGTACTCAGCACTGAGAAGGGCAGTCACTAATCAGATACCCTGCACAGACTCAAACAACTGCACTGACCAGCAATACACAGAGAAAATGTCTGTAAGAAAAAATGGCAGTCTGTGGACCCACAGAAAAATAATTATAAAAGAAAGCAACAGTATGTTGGCAATAGTTGTTACTTCTTCTAGGTTGTGAGATTACAGGTAGTTTTCTATTTTTCTTCATTTCTCTTTTATCTTAAACATGTATTATGTATATTACAAAAACAATCCATTCTATTTCAGGGGAAGAAAAGACAGACTCCATTGTAGGAAAGGCATTTTAAGTGAGAGGTGGGTCTCAATGTCATCTTAAGTCTGTTCATCTCTCAACCATGATAAAGCCATGGTTATACATAATCCTTAAATTCAAAGCTACACCCTATTTTACTTTGTTGAGTATACCAATAATGAATAGGTGTATGAAACCAACTTTTAACAGGAAAAGTAACTAATTTTCTTTATGAAATGATATCTAATTGAAGAGACAGGACTGATATAAGCAGGAATTATATTGGAACATTCCTTTTGCTCACAATAAAAAACAAATAAAGGCATGTTCAGATGTAAGGCTTAAAAGTGTGATAACTTGGACCCTGGTATAAAATCCAAGGAAGCAAGAAATTAAAATTTGGGAAGCAAAGGCTTTATTTCCAGGCCTGGTGACACAGCCTCCAGGAGCCAATTTGGAGACTGTGCCCCTCACAGCTAAAAGTCAGGTCTTTTATCTTGTAAATCCACAAACAACTGCTGGTCACACAATGTAAGGAAGGGGGTGGGGGTGTGACGCACTACAAAGCAGAAACGGCAATTGCAAGTCTCCCTGCATACTAGCAAGTTTAGATAAGAAGAAATCTTGTTTTTCTTAGCAAAGAATAGAGAAGTCTAACAGCAATTAACAACCTTAGTTACCTTACTAAAAAGCACTACAACTGTTATTTGTAGAGGGCAACAATGGTTAACATATCAATTAGGTAAGATTTTATAATTCTTTACAGAGGAGAGCATTGATTAACATATCAATCTTTTACTCAGAGGGAAAAGGAACACACAGGTATTGCTATGATACACACGAAGCTATTACAATCTAATGCAATTAACACAATTTGTGATGGGCTACCACATAGGGAAGATCCGGGTTGTCAGGAGCTATTACCTCAGGCCTTTGTTTTATGGCCTTTAGGAAGTTAAAACTTAACCTAGTTAGATTTGAAGGGAGAAGGGGGGGGAAGCAGCAGGTGGGCTTATACAGAACAGACCTTACTGCGTGATAGTTAGGGGGCCTTAGGTTATAACAAAAAGAAGTTCTGGACAAGAAGTTTGTATTACAAAACAGCCCTACTTCACAAAAATATTTCTTTAAAATATAGTTCATTTCAAAGTATGTGTCCATGTCAGTAAGAAAGGAAGAACTGCAAATTTAAACTTCATTGAGATACAATTTTATCTCAGAAAGAATGACTATCATCAAAAATTTCAATAATAATAAGTACTGGTGAAGATGCAGGGGAAAAAAGAACTCTTCTATACTGTGGGAATGTAAACTAGTACAACCACTATGGAAATCAGTATGGAAATTTCTCAAAAAACCTAAAATTAGAAATTCCATTTGACCCAGAAGAGTTAAAATTATCATATTACAGGAATATATGCATACGTATGTTTGTAGCAGCACAATTTAGAATAGTTAGGTGTTGGAAACAGCCTATATGTGCATCAATAGATAAATGGTTAAAGAAAATATAGTATTTAGACACAATGGTATTACTACACTGCCATAGGGAAAGGTAAAGTTTGAGGCATTTGTAGTAAATTGGTACAACTTGAGAACATGATACTAAGTGAAAAAAGTCAGACTTATAAACTCAGATATCACATGGTTCCTTTTATATGAGAAACCCTTTCTTTATACACACACACACACACAAACACACACATAAATAACGAGCAGAATGGAAGAGAGATAAATACTAAGCAAGGAAAAATTCAAATACTTTCTGTTATTTTTTAAAAAATATTTTAATATATATGCTAATTTGTTTCATTTATACTAAAAATTTAGCTTATTGAAAAAAAGTTTATTATCTGTTTCTTTTTCATAAGACTTTTTGGTTTATGTCTTATACTGAGCAACTACTTTGAAGATAATGATACAATAACTCTAGTTATTTT
The DNA here is from genome assembly GCF_034190915.1 of Cavia porcellus. Lineage (NCBI taxonomy): Eukaryota > Metazoa > Chordata > Mammalia > Rodentia > Caviidae > Cavia > Cavia porcellus. The sequence continues at coordinate 29,915,572 of NW_026947514.1, forward strand.
CTTATTACCTGGTTATGAAAATATTTTTTTCATAAAATAAATGAAAGCAAGCTAAATAAAAGATCTAAAATCAGTAGTATTGCCATTCAGACATGAATCAGAAATAGGAATAAAATTTCTCTGAAATTATCAAATTAATAGGAAAACAGAATATGATTTATAAATATTACCTCTGTAGATAATTGTCTCACTACCAGCTGGAATGATAAAAATATAAAAATAAGTCATAAAAACCTTTAAACCTTCTTGGTGATGAGACTCAATAGCAAGAAATGAAAAAGTGCTGGAGCATTGAGCTGCTGGACCAGTCAGGCTATACATCAGCACAGTTTCAAAAATTAACATAACTTACGTATGAAGATTTCCCCTGAAAAATCTAAGCATTTCAATAATAAGGCTATGTGCTAATTTGTTCTAAAAATGCTAATCTCCAATTTAAAGAAATGCTCACTTTTACACTACCACTTCTCCACCGGGATAATGGAAAGCACCTTCTTTAGTCTACCTGCAAGCTGTCAATCAGTCCTTTGCAAATATCTGGATTTAACTTCTGCAATCTTCTGGAAACAAACATGTTTAATGAGTCCAACAGGAAATCCCTCAATTCAGAGTATTATTAGAATTAACTTTTAAATAAAACTATAGAACAAAAAAATGAATAGTTAATCAAACAACAAAGCTGAGCTGGTACAATGCAACATTTAGTTTGTTTTAAATCTGTAGCCCTTTCAAATGTTTTGAGACAAGACATCATCCAATAACAATAATTTTTATTAGTAGAATATTTTAAATTGCTAATCATAGATGTTTAATTTTTGCCAGTGTGTTGTTCAGCTTTTCCTTACTGTGATAAAATACCTAAAGCAATTAGTTTATAGAAGGGTTGCTTCACTCACAATTTTAAAGATCTAAATTCAAGGCCAGGCAGCTCCATTAGCTTGGTGTCTTAAATGGAGGGGACACCTGTCAGATAGAGTGATCACGGCCTGAGCCAGGAAGCAGACAGAAGACAGGTCAGGGTCTCACAGTCCCTTTTGACCTCTAATGACCTAATGATATTCCACTAGGCCCCACTTCAAACAGACCTCCAAATATCACTACCATAGGGACTAAGATTTTATATTTAGATCTTTGGTGGATACTCAGATTATGCCCAAACCATATAGTCACTATTGAAATACTAGTCACTATTGAAAAAATTTTATATATATTATGCTCATCTTATCCTCATAATAATGAATTGAGGAATACATACTATTTCTAAGATTCATTCCCATTTTGCAAAGACTGAGTCACACTGACATTAAGCAACATGTCTAAGGTTACACATTTAGTGTGTGTCACAGGAAGCATTTTAACTCAACTAATATAAATGTAGTACTTGTATAATTAACTTAAATTTAGTAATCTTCAGCCTTAGCAACACATTATGATCATTTGGAGATTTCAAAACTCTTGATCCTCTAGACCACACCCAAACCAGACAAGTTAGAATACATGGAATCAATACCCAAGCACTATGCTTTTTATAGTTCCCTCAAATAGTACAAAGTGCAGCCCAATCTAAGGACTATACTGCATGATGCTACACTGCTGTAAAAGTTGCTAGCCCAACATTGACTCTGTTGTGATATACTTCATATATTTTGTCAAGAAAATTAACATATATTTGAAAATAATTCCATCAGTAAAAGATTTGGTAAGTTACTATTTGAGAAGAGGAATGGTGATTACCTAAAAGGAATGTAAACTAATAACTCAGATCAAGCTTCTGCTTTGCCTAAATGCTATTTTCCCATTGACTTAAAACGTATATAAACTTCTGAAACTTGTATGCACTTTCCAAAATAAAAATAAGGCTGTAGATGAGAGGAAGAAAAGATCCACTGAGAATAAGATTGTGAGATCCTTAATGTCACCATGAGTGAGTTTATCTCTCCATGAGAGAGGATTAATAATGGCATATGCTCCAAAAACTGTAGAGTGTTAAATGATATATTGCATGCCACACATCTGGCAGACTGCCTGGCCCATAGGAAGCTGCAGAAGGAACCTCTGTTGTTGTCATTTTTACTGCTAATGTAAAAAAAAATTGCAAAAAGCATATTTAAACATTACAGAGTTTAAATATGCCATTATGAACAGTAAATGAGTCATTATTTTAAGAGAAACTAAGAAGCAATTTTTTTGGTTTATAACAAAGATTTCTATGAAACACAAGTGATAACACAAGGCATCCATCTTGAAAGTGTAGCTGGCTATCCACATCCATGGGCTCCATATCTTTAGACTGAATCAACTGTGGATCAAAAAATCCAGAAAAATCATGTCTCTACTAAACACATAGACATTTTCATGCCATTATTCCCTAAGCAATAGAATATGACAACTATTTACAGAGCAATTACATTATATTCTAGAGATGATTTAAGGTAAATAGGAAGATGTACACAGGTTATATGCAAATACAACAGTTGATATATGTCTTGGGAATTCTTGAATTTTGGTATTCACAATGTATCCTGGAATTAATTCCTAGTGGATACTGAAGATGACTATACTTAATTTTGCACTACTGGGGAGGGAAACACAGAAATCTTCATTTCCTAATGGTTGAACTATTAAAGTATTTTCATATTACCATTTTTTCTCTCAGACATAGAATCCAAAGCTAATGCCTATAAAAATGTCTTTCAAACATTCATTCATCCCCAAATTCCTATGTTATTATTTAGAGATGTGGCCTTTGGGTGGTGATTAGGATTGGCCAAGGTCATGAGAGCACAATGCCCATGTTGGCATCAGTGGCTTTGTAAGATGGGGAAGAGACCCAAGCCTTCACCCCTGTTTTGTCTTGCCATGTGACGTCCCCACCATGTTACAACACAGCAAGAGCGTTGTCATGACATGTCATGATCTTGGACTTCCCCCTCTCCACAACTCAGATGGAGAAAGTCTCCAGCTCTCTACAAATTACCCTCTTTTGGGAACTCTGCTACACTAAAAAACAGAAGAAGGCACAATACAATGCAGTGTGGTACATCTGAAACAAGTAGACTTTTATTCAAATCCAGTTCCTCGGTCAGCAAATATGTGGTAGGACTGAATTGCTAGCAAGGGCCCAGGATACGCTGATGTCACTGGTGTCTGAACTGTACTTTCACCAATAAAATATTAGAGTAATGCAAATGTTTATATTTTTAAAATTTGTTACAGTAAAATTCACATTGCTGTTAATAACCCTCAAAAATATCACTTCCTCTAAAACACTGATTCTATCAATATTGCCACATTGTGAAGCAGGTCTGGAAGCCCTCTTTTATGCCTTTACTAATTAAAAATAGCGTGAATGCTGGGACTGAGTGTCAGTCAATGGAAAGGCAGCCTTGTGAAAATATCATGATGTGTCTTCACCCATATTATTCACCACATCTGGTACCATGCTACTTCTGGCTCTTTCCCAAAGTCAAAATGACCACAAAAGGTAGACAGTTTGAATCAATGCAGGGAATTAAGGTAGCCACAACAGCATGAGTAATGACACTCATGAAAGAGGACTTCCAAAACTGCTTCAGAAAGTGATAAGAATTATGCAATAAGTATGTTCAAAGCAAAAGGAAATATTTTGAAATAGATTAATGGCAATGTTTTTTACTGTAATAATTTTTAGATTAAATATTTAGCATATTTTATCACACCTTTGTACTGCATAAGGTAAACAAAATTAATTTTTTACAAAGAAGCTGATAAACAAGGTAATCCAGACACAGGCAGGTCCACAACCTGAATGCAAGCCCAACTTCAACAGCTTTGAAAACACAGGTTTTTGGTTGGTTCAGATGGTTTTTAAAGTCCATTTTTTAAAGTCAGTATCAAGCCTCGGTAGAAAGTAAAACACTACCTTAACTAATGTGAGGTTCTGTATGGTCTTTATCTCCATGTGAACATTCACGTTTCATGTCAAAATATTAGTGTGTTCAATTACACAAGACCCTGCCAAAATCCAAATGCATTGTTTTTCTAAAACCCCCCAAAAATGTTAAATTCTAGAGTATCTCTATCCCAAAAGTTTTTAGATATGGGACCATAAACTCACAGTGAATTTCTTTCATTCTTTGACTAATTGGAGCTTTTGTGATCTTTTACCAAACATTGTCTCCAAAGTATAAGAACAATGAGAATGAAGAAAAACATAAAATTATTCAGTAGTACATAATTATTCAGTCTCAATAGCTGGTTTTCCCCCCAGGAAATTAAGTACTTAAGTAAAATTTCAAGTCATTACTCACTTGGGATTTTATTTTTGTTACCTCCAGACAAAATAACACTGACCTGATTTCAGCTTTTAAGTGGGCAGCCACCAAGCATGCTCCAGGCAGAGCTCATCTTCAGAAATGCCACTTTTGATCCCAAAGGAGATTTAAAGCACCTAAAAAACTTTTGACAAGATTAAATAAAGTATATCTGTATAAAATCTAATTCCCTTTAAAGTGCTATTTTTCTTGTGTATTTGAGGAAAACACAATTTCAGTGAAACCAAAATTGTTGGTTGCTGAGGCTGAAGTAGTAACATACAGAGCTATATATAGAGATAAAATCCTTTAGAAAAATCTTTAGCCTCATACAAGGTTTTTCCAAGCCATTATCTACCTTTGAATCTCAAAGCATGGCACCTGGAGAGACAGCAAAGGTAAAAATTGCCACTGACTCGTTCCCTCCCACGGTCAAAACACACCTTTGGAGATTAAAAGTACTTCAAAGAGAGCAATAAAGTGGTCTCATCAGGTATAGCAGGTATGTTTGGGTTTTTTTCTGGGCCCATTTAGTGAAAAACTTAAAACTCACTGCACAAAAAGACAAACCCCAAACATTTACCATAATCACTGTGACCTTCGTCTATAAAGTAAGCAGGCAATATATCAATCAACAGGCAAAGACATGATTCAACAGTCAGGGACCACTTTTAAGTGATGGGTAGGAGATCTGGGGCTATAGCTCAGTGACCGAGTACTCACATAGCACGTGCAAGGCCCTGGGTTCATTTCTGGGGCACAGGGAATCATGCTAGTGATGTACACATGCCTTCCACTCTCCACTACCTTGACAATGATCAAGTTGAAAACCCTTCATGCTGAAGAGAGGACATGTCAAAATAGCCTGATGACCCCTATGAATTCTGAGTGTATGTTGTCTTTGTTGGTGTTTGGGTAAAAGGAACACAGCATAAAAAAATTAAGATGTGTTTAGTACATGTACAAACTCCCCACAATGAATTTAATCATTAGGTACTGCTAACATGAACTAATACAAAAATTTTGTGAAAAAAAGGAAACAAGAACATAGCAATAAAAAGAGCATTTTATGAAAGAGACCTTTCACTGGATGGTGAAAGATTAGTAAATTAAACAATGAGAAACCTCATTCTAACTCTGTCAAAGTACACCAATAATCATATTAAGACTTAACAGATTGTGCATCATTGGCCCCAAGGTATATGTAAATTAGCAATCAATCTAAAATTATTCTAAGAAATGGTTGCTGTCAATAGTTCTGAGAGAAAGCCCCTGATAAATCTATAAATTTTAATTTGTAAGCCATTTGATAAAACCAGTAATACAGGAAAAATAAAATTTGTAAAACTGATCCCAGTAGCCTCAAAAATAGAATTAAAAAAAATAGAGAAGTTAGAAACCAAAATAAAACCAATACTAGATAGCAAGATAACATTTTTCAAAGTGTGCCAGCTGGATATTTAATACAAGTGGTAATTATCATATTTTAGTTTTATTTCAGATGCCTCTGCTTCTAGACAACATATGTTAATAATTGGTAAAATTTCCTCTAAAAATACAGTGTATGTGAAATACTTGAGTAGAGTTTCAATACATAAGAAATGAATCTATTATAATATTTGTGGTCAGTAACCCCCAAAATATTATAAACTATAACCACAAGTTTCACCTATAATACTAAATATACTTTCATATAAATAAACTTACATACAAACGTCTTTTATGAATGCTGTCTCTTCAATGAGGACATTTTTATATTTCCAAAGCAAAATATTTTTTAAAATTTTCTAATGCATCTCAAGGTAAATATACAAGACAAATATACAATAGGAAGACTTCTTTGTGTGTTATTACTTAAGAATCAAATAGACGTCATCTAAAAATTGCTCATGTGTAACATGCCCAAGTTTCTTTTGTTGTGCCAACCAAAATCTTTTAGCTTTATCTCCTTTTGTGAGGCTTGGTGGCCCAAATGAAATAACACAGCCTGCCATTCTTGTCTGCCAGTTCAACTAGCAATAAATCAGTGAAATTCAGTGGAATCTAATGATCACTATTCAACTCTACTTTCTCACTTATCTCCTTTTATGGTTAAAGACACAGAAATAGTTGAATAATTCTAATGACTTAAACCAAGAATATCAGTATGAATACTCTGGTACAAAATGAGGTGAACTCATACTTGAAAAGTATCTTTTTCCCCCAGCCATGAGACAAAAGCAAGTAATTTTTAAATGTCTCTTGTGAAATTAAATTTGAGAAAATCTGCCAGATTTTTATTTGAAAGGTATTTCCAGCTCATTCCTTTTAGACCCTCAACTTCAATGATTTGACATGTCTGTTCTCTCACTTCATTCAACCACCCTTCCATGAATCATCCCCTTTGTCTTTTTTTGTCTTTACCCAGCCTGATCTTTGTAGCCTCAACTATAAGCCTCTCATTGGATCTGGCCCCGATCTATCTCTGCCCATCTCTATTTTCATATTATTCTGTTGGCAAAACTACTATGATGATTAAATATAACTATCCTTGGATTCTCTCCCTACTCAAAGAAAAATAAACAACTGCTGCTTTTGCTTTAAAGATATAACAGTGAGCTCGAAGGGCTCTCAGTTCTGCTCAGCAATCTCTTACATTATGCCTGCTAGAAAAGCATTTTATATTTTGTCTTTCCTCATACTCATCTGATAATCTGGATTCCTATTTTTTCATAGCAAACAGAATCAAACAGGAGACAAGTACAACACCTTCCCATAACGATGTATGTTCATCTCTATGTATCCACACAAATCTAGAACGTACATTGCTGAGCTCCAGTTGAAAGGACCAACTCACCGCTTTATGGCCCACATTCACATCCCCATCTCCTCTTGGTTACTTAAGGAAACCCCTCTGTCAGGTCCTTTATCACTAATAAATAATTCCCATCAGTTTTCAAATACTGTGATAACTATTTAACATACTAATTTTCCTGCTTTTACATGCCATATAACTATTATCCCCCACCTTCTACCCCATAGCAAAATAATCTCAAAAATCATGTATTTTTTCACTATTTCTTCTTCTTTTTTTTTTGTATCTGGAATGAAACTCAGGATCTTGTGTCTGCTAGGCAGGAGCTTGTGCCACTGAGCTATATCTTCAGCCCTTTAGCCTTTTATTTTTGCCTGAATCAATTCTAATCAGGCTTTTGCCCTGATAGTATAGTTGCCAGAGTCACCATGATTTCCATGCAGCCACATCCAGTGTTCAGTCTCAAAGTTGCCAGCCTGTCCGTGGCATTCTGGTGGTTACTCATTCCTTCCTCTCTTTGCATGCTCTTCATGTATCTCTAGAGCACTTTATTCGCCTGGCTGTTCTTTTACCTGCAATAAATATTCTTTACTAGCATCTCTCATTGGTTCTTCTCCATGTCAACTTCTACATATTGGGAGCACCCCAGGATTCAGTCCTCTCAATCTCTTTTTTACTATATTCACTCTGTTGGGATCTAATTTGATCTCATGGATTTAAGTTCATTCATCTAGTGAAAGCCTAACTGTATTTCTCTAGACTTAGACTTTGGCCTGAACTCCAGGCTCATATATGCACTGACCACTTTCTCAGCCATAAATAAATAACAGTATCTTAAACATTTTACTCATCTAAGAAAATAATATCAATCAATCAGATGCTCAGGCCAAAGTCCACATAATTAGAAAATTCCACAGCAATACTTCAAAAATGTGCCCAGAATGAGTCACTTTTCACTAACAAACACTTTCCAGCTAGATTCAAGCCCCATCTTCTCCCACCTAGACTCTTGCATAAGCCTGCTGTCTAGTCTGCCCATTTATTTTCATGACTACTCCAAGGTCTTCCTTAAGAATATAAAATATATCATAACTTCCAGTCAGAAGCAGAGTGGGTCCACAAAGCCCGGGTTACGTAACTCTTGACTTCTCTCTGGCTTCTATCCCTACCCATTCATCTTTTGCTCTTCTCTCTCCAGCCACACCTTGCTCTCCAGTTCACCTTGCTGTTCTTCAAATATGCTATAACCTCAGCACCATTTCAGTTATAATTTCTGTCACTAAGGTATCTGTGGAGAGAACAAGTTCTAGGATCCCTTGTGGCTATCAAACTCTGAGGATGCAAAACAAATGTGAGGGTGCTCGACTCTCATATAAAATGGCACAGTATTTGCATAGAATCTGTGTACATTCTCCCATATACCTTAAATGATCTGTAGATTGCTTATAATATCTAATACAATAGAGATGTTATGCAAATAGTGGCTATCCTGTATTGTTTAGAAAGTAATAACAAGGAAAATGTGTACATGCTGGTATAGACACAGTTTTTTCCAGACTTTTTTTATGTGAGTTTAGTTGAATCCCCATATGTTAAACCTTCGTATGAGGAGATCCAACTGTATTCCTCCCAAGTATATTCACAAGGCTTTTCTCCTTCATTTTCACTAATTTCTTATCCACATGTCACTTTGCCTTTTCTGATTCCCTCTTGAAAATCATGAACCTGCCACTGTCCTGCTTGATAGTCTTCACAACATTCATCACTGATGTCACAGTGAACCTTTGCTGTGTATTATCCAAGTCCCTCACTCAAATGTAAGATTCATGAAGTGGAAGACTCTGTTTGGCTCCTTGTTACACCTTCAGCATCTTCAGCTCTGCCTTTATTGGGTATTTGTTATGCCAGATGCCAATGCATGCTGAATGAATTATCAATTTAACCAGTATCAGTTACAAATTCATATAATCAGGTACATTACCACCATTCTACAAAGATTTAAACCTTTAGTGTAATAGAGGTCACCATAGCAAATTGGTACTGTTATAAAGACTTTCACTATGTAGATTATAACATAGAGTAATAAAGAGATAATTTATAATTAAGTTATGGGAGTGCTCTTATCCCTAATTTCAGTTTAATGATATAATGCATCTACTTGCTAGTTAACTGCAAATCTTAAACATTTGAATAGATTTTTTTAAATAATTTCAACCTCAAACACTCAGAAGGTGAAAACTTATTTTTGTCACTCAAAACTGGGGTTCCAGGAATATACTTCCTGGTATGGGTTCCATACCATAATTAGCTTCTCTATTGTTCAATAATAAATGTGGCTACTGAAAGGGTACTGTGGAGTAACCTGTTGTTTCTTCATTTTGCAAATGCATCTTCTTTGCATCAAATCACATGCTCTCTGAGTGTAAGGATATTTTCTTGATCTCCTGTAATCAGAATGTTAAGTTAAACTGAGTATGCTGAATTACATTCCTTATTTCAACAAAATACCAGCAAAAGAATCCTTAAAATAAATGTCTAGTATAGGTTAACTAAAATTTGGTTTATCATAGTCAATTAAGAACTCAGAGCTGGACATGGTGGTACAATACTGTAATCCTAGTACTCAGGAGACTAAGGCAAGATGATCACTGTGAGTCCAAGGCCAGCCTCGACTATATATCTAGACTGTGTTTCAAAAAACAACAAACAGAGACAGAGAGAGACTGAGACCGAAAGAGACAAAGACAAAGAACAGAGAGACAGAGAAGAAGCCAGAAAAAAGAAGCTCCATCCCAACAATCACTGTCACAGTCACTATGGCAATGGGATGGGAGGGAACATAAGAGATGGTTCACTGGTCTGTTAATCTTTCATTTTCATTTGCTTACCTTACATTGGCTAAATCAAGTCGTATGGCTCCTATCTACCTTTAAAGGAAGAGGGGAAGTCTAACCCTTCTATCCTACCAGGATACTTTTGTGGCTGCCATTGTATCTTTATAGAGCCTTAAATAATCACTTTCACATGATAACAGAAAACATTCTTGCCTACCTCTGGGCATACAGTACTGTTTATATTCATTCTAAATTGACACATGTTTGAACACACAGATGGCCACCAAAGGATAGCCCCAAAGGATAGTTCCAAAAATCCTTGGAAAGAAGGAAAGAATTCATGTTTTTTTACGGCAAAATTAAACAACACTGCATTTCTCAAGCATTGCACCAACAATCAAAAGCATTCATTGCCAGTGCATAAAATTTATTTGAAAATAAAACTCCAGTAAACAAAACATGGCCCATGCTTTTTTGGCAATACTTCTAATTTTGTAGGCACTTGATGTAAAATGTTTCTTGGATGTAATCCAAGTTTAACTGCAGCCAATCTACTTAGATAAAAACAAGCTATGACCTCAGATGATTTCAGCCTCAGCTAAACAGCCCAGAAGCCAAAGGAACAAGATAAGATTATGAATAGTTTAAAATAAAAGCTGGTGTATAGAGTTTAGTAGTCATCGTAAGACAATGACAAGATATGACTGGATGAAAGTGAGGAATATTGCTGTCTGCTAGTCTTTTATTGGTTTGGTTTCATATTAGCATATGAACCACAGTAAAAATAAGGAGAGGGGATATCACAGGGAATAAAATATAAAAAATGATTATAAGCAATTATAGAAATGAATGAATGAACATTTGCAAGGAAATTATTTATATACCATACAAAATAACATTATTAAACTTCCATGTTCTACACATACATATAGACTTCAGCACTCTCCCAGTTCATATAAGGAGAATCTATAAATCATCAAGACCTCAAGAAAAGGTTTTTTGATCATCCCTTCTGCTCAGTTTCCTACCCACTGTCCCCTCAAAGTACAGAACTTTGTGGAGATGCCTCTTCTTCTGTGGAAACATTGTGAAAGCGTGTAAATTAGGCAAATAAGGAAGGAGAGTGCTAAACTATACATACTCACACTACCTTATTCATTTCTGGATGCCATAACAAAAGACCACTGTGTAGCTTAAAGAAGAGAAACTTACTTTCTCACATTCTGAAGTCTGAAAAGTCAAAAATCAAAATCACACATATTTGATTTCTAATGAGGTCTCCTTTCCTGGCTTTTGATGGCCACCTACTATTTGAGTCCTCATTTGTCTTTTTTCTGTGTTCATATGGAAAGACAGACAGCAAAAGAGACTGAGGGAAACAGAGAAAGACAAAAAATTTCATAAATCCTATCATGAAAACCCACAATCATGACTTAATCTAACCCCAATTACTTCTCAAAGGTCTCATTTCCCATTACCATTACATTGAGGAGGGGATTAGAGCTTCAAACAAGATTGTTCAGTACTCCAGCCCACATCAAGAAGTAACAAAACCACATAAAAGGTGATAATGAAACAGAGACCCTTCTCACATGTTCCAAACACTCTGTGGTTATCAGGGTTAAAGCCTCATATGACGCATTTTAAATACCAGCGTAATTCACAGCATAATGAACATACACATACAAAAGCAACAATGATAACAAAAAACCTCATCTTTTAAGAGAACCAACGCATGGCAAGGTATCATCAGACTTTGCCCCAAACAATGTTTCTGCTCTTCTGCCAAGTTAAATCCTTCTCATTTTCATTAACAAAACTTTACATGACAAAGCAGACATTTACACACAGTATAAGGTTTCCAAACAATGCCATTGTAAAAGCTAGAAAGCTGCCATCCTGTTCTGGTTTCCAAGGACCTTGCGCAGAAAGTATGAAAATATATGCAGTTGTGAACTGGCTAACATAAATTAACTATTTAACAGTAGGCACTGAATGAATACTCTTTTTTTAAAAAAAGATATGGTCTAATAAAATACAGTAAATCATTGCACAAAGGAGCTGAGCTCCAGAAATATTATATGATTGCTACAACATGACATAGACAAAAATATTAATCAGGTCTCAAACGATGCCCTGCTTTTAACTATGCAACCATTGTTGACGTAAGAAACGACTTGCTGGACCACTAGCAATGGAACCCTAAGAAAGTGATTTAATCTCTTCTGAAATTCAATTTCACTGGTAAGTGAAAGGTTCAAACTAGATGACCATTATGCTTTTCTTTCTCAAGTTTTACAATTCTGTTAATAGTTTAGCTAAAGACCAAAAAAAAAAACCCACTTTTATATTTACCCTATAAAGGCTGTTATATAAAGACTACATGAGCTAGTAAATATAAAAAGTGTTTTACTGGTGAAAAATCATCATGTGACTTTAGAGTTCTGTCTTATCCTTTCATGCCCAAAGAAGGAACCCTCAGCTCCAACCAGCCTTCTAAAAATACTGAACATGGGAGAACATAAACGAGCAAGTATTTCCATTAAAACACACACACACACACACTCAAGTGGCAGTTATTTCACTATACCAACTTAAAGAAAATGTTCTGAAGTTAGATATTCAAATACAAGATTTTAAGACCCTTATACAAGCCTCAGCATATCTAGGGAAACAGGAGAGATACAACCACACGTCCCCCACAAGCCAATGGCTGTGTGCTGGAAATACTCACAAAAGGACAAAGCATGAACCAATAATACAGTAACAAGAGTCACACAGAATCAGCAAACATTTACACAATGGTATATTTAGTGGTAGTCCCTCATATATGTCAGTTGCCTCATGGCATATTGAGATGGTGAGATAATGATGTAGAAGTCATTAAACAGGCTATCACATGTCCAAGAGGGCTGAAGTGTTTGAAACTAATCCTGTATTAAATTTGAAGCAGATGGAAGCTCTGAAAAGCATTGAATTTTACTTTATTGAAATATCCTTGAAACTTGGAGAAGTCATAGGTAGCAGAGTGTTTCCTATGAGCACTAAGTACAAGCACAAAATGACCATCAAAAGACCCAGGGCTAAAGGATTTGGAAGTCATTCAACAATCATGCACTGTTATTCAAGGTTTCTAGCTTGATAATGAATTAAAATAAGAATACCAAAGGAGAGAAGGGTGATACAAAACTTCCTACTAAGTGTTTCAGCCAGGAGTATTATCATTGGAAACGGCATCAACAGAGTTTGCATGTAGCCAACCAAACAACGGTTTCTTCTTTGGAGCAAAGGTACTAAAGAGAAATACCCAGATGGGAATTGAGCAAGAATGTAACTGCAGACTCTACAACAGCCTTTGAGTAGCAGTTACTGGTAGAAAATATTGTATACCTCAGTGTATCACATAGTATAGACAGAAATTTGCCTATAGAAACATCCGTAAGGGGTTAGCTTTACATTCCATGTTCTCCATTGCTGTGATGAAATATCTAAGACCAAAAAAAAATTAAAAACTTAAAAAGAGGAAAGGTTTATTTTGTTACACAGCTTCAGAGATTTTAGTCCAAGATTACTTGGTCTTTTTGCTTTTGAGACTGTAGTGAGTCAGTACATCATGGCAAAAGGGTATTCCAAGGGAAACTACTCTCTTCATGGCATCCGGGAAGCAAAACAGAAAAAGAAAGGGCCAGTGTCCAAATGTCCCCTTCCAGGGCCACTCCCAGTGACCTACATCTTTGCACTTGGTCCTGTCTCCTGAAGTTTCCCGCCACTTCCCAATAGCTTAGAGACCAAGCATTTAGCATACATATCTTTGCAGGACATTTGTGTCAAACTACACCTAAGCAAGTATAGAGGATATAAATCACAAAGCCAACACACCTAGTGACATTGTTTTTACTGCAGGTTACATGAGAAGGGTATGTAACTATTGGCAGTGCTTACAATTACTTCATGACCAAATACAGATACAAACAGCAACATGCCATTTCCTTGACAAGCTACCATCTGCTCACAAATGGAAATAAAAATCTTAAAAGCATATTGTTTCATGTAGACATGCACAGCTACTTTACAGATGTAATACAATCTGAGCATAATTAAAGATGCATAGGCCAAAGGCCCAGATTTCATGGCAAAGTCCTAATTTGACCACTGGGGGAGGCCTTAAAGGTAAGTTTTTAAATGTGCACAGAAATATTTCTACCCACTTGTGTATGCATTTAGAAATAATTCTTAAGGCGGCATAAAAGCCATTGCTGGTGAAAGGCACTGTTTTAGGATCAAAAAGAAGCAAAGCATTGCACATTTTACTTTTTAATAAGTTTTTAATAAGAAATTCTCCACGTATAGTTCTCTCAGAAAAAAATTACTCCATTTAAAAAACAAAATCAAGAGTGCTAAGCCAAAAAATAATTTTATTTTTTGTTATGTACTTATGGAGATAGATGCAATAAACAAAGTTACTTATACATAAGCAAAGTTCAATACTTCATACACAAAGACAAATACACAAAGTCACTATGCAACTCCAAAATTAGACAAATTGAATCAAACATCTGCTGCTTTGGTTGCCCAGCAGTCCCTCAGCACCTTATATGGGACAGATTTCCCTTTCCAGGAAAACTGCTCTTTTCTTCACTCTAACCACCAGGCTGACAATCACAACAGCGCACTTTCAGGGTTAACTGATCCTGAGGCAGGTATGTAGCCAAAAGAAAGCCAGAGCCTTCCCTGAGCTTTATACTCCTGAGCTAAGGCAGGCAATGCACTTACTTTCCCATGTGAAGCTATAAAGAAAGGTGGTCCCCCTTACCAAAGTCACATCTGCAACAAAATAGGAGAAGGAACCCGAGGATATATCTTACACAGAAGGATGGAGTCTTGGGGTCCCGAATACTGAGTGGTCCTTAAACCCAGTTGTACCTCCTCCTCCTCTTTGTTGCATAACTGAATAAGTTCCCCTTTGCTTTCTTGAGTTGAAGTTCTCTCTCTGGCAACCCAAATTGTCTCAAATCTCCTCTCAGAGCAAAATGAAACTGAACATATGCAAGTCTAAAACAGAACACTTGCTTTTGATTGAAAAGCTATGAAATAAGACACTGTTCAAAACATGAGGCAGCCCAGCGCCATCCTCAGAATGCAGCCCACCTGAGAAGGGAGGTGGCTTTTCATAGATTTAAAAGTTTTGGGTGTTTTGTTTTGTTTTGTCTTTTGTGAAGAGACGAAGTCATTAAAGATTAGGAAGGATACAAGCATGGAGAAGATAATACATGTTCCAAATTCTAGCAGGAGATTGTGGGAGTCACATGATGTGGGGAACCATTCAGACTGCTTCAAAGCTCAGGGGTATTTAAGGACACTTGAGGACAAGACCCCTCTTGTCTAGCGTAGGAGCACACTGGGAGACAGTTACATAACCATGACTTAGCAAAGGTAAATGCATAAGCATGGTTATAGCACTTTACAAGAATGTTAATATGAGATAACAACCTGTATAAGAATTATAAAATAAAGATGCACTCAGCTTTTACTCTGGCTCATTGCTCTGTTCCATGCTGCCTGTGATTTTTGCTGATGTCTTGCACACATGCATTCTTTAACCTTGAGAGTCTCCCTCAAAAATCCCCACTGGGCCTCCAGAGCAGGCTGACAACTGGCGTAATCAGTGGGACACTGAGGGGAGTGGTCCTGTGGTGGCTGTGGAAATGGCACCCCAGGACAAACGAGACCCCCAGAAAAAGGCTCATAAATGATCGCAGCCTACCATGGCTACCTGTAGCCACTTTCTTTGTAGTTTGGAAGGCCCTGGAAGGCTAGGAATCAGACTATTTGGTGCCCAAGGATATCTTACAAACCTTGTAGCAGACAAATTCCTCCCCGGTACCGTGAAATGGAAGGGCAGGTGCTTTGGCTGTTTTTCACTCTCTTCTGCTGTGCAAATCAAGAGGCAGATGGCCTTGTCTGGCAAGTAGACCAGCTGCAACTGATAGAGGAGGACCTTGAGGAACAACTGGCTGCTGCAGAGCTCACGTTGTGAGGTGCGGAAAGCACTGCCTCCTCCAGAAATGTCTCCAGAAGCGTAAGTCTTCATGTCTGAGAAAAACCCCTGGTTTTGCATGCTACGATGGCTATTCATTAAAAAATGGAGGTAGAGGAAACCCTAACCTAGAAAGGAGGACTGGGAGGGGTGTGACCTATACAGCTATGGAGCTGTGGGAGCTGACAAAACAAAGCAGAAGGTGGGTGACACTGTCTGCGTGGCTGCGATGGCTGTGGGGTGATGGGGCTGATAATATGCAGTTAAGCCCACAGCAGATGTCCCAAATAGCCAGTGTAGCTAGCACCACCTCTGTGGGATGGGTTCTGCAGGATGTGCAGAGGACGACCCCAGAAACACATAATGACACTGTGATAAATTCATTGATGGCAGCAGCTTGCCTGATTTGGGAGAATCCAGGTGACCTGCTGGAGCAAGTCACTATCCAGACTTGATTACTGTGCTACATGAAATGGGCATGTGGCAGATGACATTTATACTACAGTACTGTAGCCTAGAAGAAGAACTGCTGATGGCATGCATGAAGGACATAAGCTTAGCAAGCAGGCCAGCTGGCAAGTTCAGGTCACTTGATCCCTTTATAGATCACTTGATCCATGATGCTGTTGCCACCTTGGCCAGGGCTGGGAGATGTGGAAGTAAAGTACTATGGTAAGTGGAGATCCACAAAAATTGTACCAACAAAAGAGAAAAAGAAAGGGGGGCCCAGGCCTGCAGGGCCATCTCCCCAAGGTCAGACTGTGGGATCACTGAAGGTCACTCAGTGCCAGATCTGGATGAATCTGCTGGCTGCCGGCCTAGCCACGGGTAAGTTAGGTGGGCTGCCTTTGCATGTGTCGCTGACTCTGTGGAAGCAGTTACACCCTGAGCAGCAATAGTGACCAATGGGCCAAGGCCAGAAGGCCAAAGCAGCAACGATGAAGCTGGTTGGAAGAAGTGATGTGGGCCTCATTTTACCTGATTAAGAGGCAGGCCATGCTACCCAGGTTTTGGGGATCCCAGGAGACTGGAAGGTGACATGTGGAATTGATTATTTACTGGTCCCCAAAGAATGTAAGGCATTGGTGAATACCAGAACTGAGTCAACACTAATATATGGTAACTCAGACCATTTTATAGGATCCACCACACACACAGAAGGATATGGGGGTCACTACATCACAGTCCAGAAGGCCCAGGTACTTTGGGTATCCAAGTCACCTTTTGCCCCCATGCTTGTATGATGTTTATGTTTCCTCAACTGCTAAAAACACAGTAGGGGTGGACTCACTGATTGGTACTCAGCTTTACCCCACAAGAGAGAATTCTGCTTGCAGATCTATGTGGCAAAAAAATCACAGTCCAAATGATATACACCATGCACTGTGTGTGAAGCAGTTCACTGTGTGTGAACCAGCTGCTGGAGGCCACGAGGAGATGGGATAGACTGTCTTAAAACGGAAAAAGCAGGGGTGATTCTCCCTCTGAACAGTATGGCCTGTACAGAAGCCACAGGGGTTGTTGCAAATGACTGTAAAGTCTCATTCTGATCCTGGCAGTCAGGACCAATTTGCCTTCACCTGGGAGGGCAAACAATGGACATTCCAGATGTTGCCACAGTGCTATTTGCAGAGCCCAACTTTGTGCATGGCCTTGTGGCCAAGGACCTGGCCACCCGTACCAAGCCATACTCTGTGTCACAGTTTCGTACTGATGATGCTATATTATTTGAATTGTCTTACAGATTTGAAAGCCACTGCACACAGTCCAAAGGAAGATTTCCTGGCAAGGGGTTTGGCAATAAATAAAGCCAAGATCCAGGGACTTGACTTGTCTGTCAAATTCATTGGTGTTATATGGTTGGGTAAGATTAGATCCATGACAGTACACCCATTACAGGTGTTTGTGGGCTTGCTAGGTTTTTGGCAGATGTACTGCACCACCTATCCTGCTGAGCCCTTTATACCAGGTGACCAAAGGGGGCACAATATGGGGCTGGACAGACACAGTGGAAGCTGCTTTTCAGCACTCAATGAAGGCTGTTGCACAGGTGCAAGCCCTGCAAGTCACAGACCCTAACCTGCCATTTATCCTAACCATCAGTGTGGGTGACAATGGATTTGGCAAGGGCCTAGGCAAGAACAGGGAAAACGGAAGCACCTGTGGGTTTTGGTCACAGTTGTAGGAGGGAGCCAAGAGCTGAGGTTCTCTCATTGAGAAATAGCAGTGGTGCGTGCCTGTGAGGAATCATGGATGGCTAGAGGATGGGGTATGGACACGGACAACTCATCCTTAGAGCGGCTCCCACTCTCATGTGTTGGGGGACATACCTCCACAAGTAGGTCTCTTTCTTTTTCTTTCTTTCTTTTTTTTTTTTTTTTTTTTTTTTTTTTTTTTTTTTGTCTTTTTCCTTTTTATCGGTACTGGGGATCAAACTCACGACTGCCTGCTTGCAAGGCAGGCAGGCACTTATGCCGCTGAGCTAAATCCCCAGCCCCTAAGTAGGTCTCTTTCTAAGCTAGTCTTTGACAGCTAAACTGGCAAGTTTTGGGACCCATGAGGCACATGGCTCAGGGACCCATCTGTGAAGACTAACTACAAGACTCGACCCCAAGTCTCTATACAGAAAGAAAGAGGGACCTCTGGCTGGCACTGGATATACTGATGTGTCGAGCCATTACCCAGCCCTGAAATGGACAGAAGTCACTGTCCAGCCCAATAGGGAAGTACACTGGATTTATAGCAGAACAAGTATGTCAAGCCAATAGGGAGAGTTGCAGACAGTGTGATTTCTTGTGATACATGAAGAAGGCCCTCTACGTGTGTGCATCGACAGCTGCGTTACATTGAGGGGGCTGATGCACTGGCTGCTGACTTAGGCAGCTCAGGAGTGACAGATAGTATACCATTCCTTGTGGAGTGCTGGCCTGCAATGAGACGTATACAAGTGTGGCCAAAAAGCTGACCATGCAGGGTATCATCGCTCAGGAAATAAGTCCTTCTTCTCACTGGGAAATGACTTAACAGACACCTTGAACAGGCATTGCAGTGGTTGAGTGCTAGGAATAGCATCTGACCAGAAAAAGTGACTGCTGATACTGCAAGGAATAATATCTGACCAGGGATAGCATCTAACATGGGCCTGGGACCACAGACTTATCCCTCCAAATTGAAGTCCTTGCTCAACATATGGCCCAAGCCTTGAATGTTGTGCACCAGGCTTTGATGTTGCTGATGGATGAAACTTCCAACCTTTGAAAGTGTAAGATGTAGAGAACCACTCAGACTGCTTCGAAGCTCAGGAGCACCTAAGGACACCTGAGGATGTGATCCCGCTTGTCTAGCACAGGCACACAGAGGAATACAGTTGTGTAACCATAACTTAGCACAGGTAAACCCTCACTCACTGGTCATAGCACTATGCAAGAATGTAAACATGAGATAAGAAGTATACAATAAAATCACAGGCGGCTCTTGCTTTGGCTCTGTTCTGCTCCATGCTGCCTGCTGTTATTCCTGATATCTTACACACATACATTCTTTAACCTTGGCACTTCTCCTTCAAAAATCTCCCTTGGGCCCTCTGAGTGAGCTGACACATGATGAGCAGGACTGAGGTTAAACCAAGCAAAGGTAACTGTGACCTGATGCAGGTCTCTTAAATTTTCTAAGCTTCACATTCCCTTGTCTGTAAATGAAAACACTACCTACATTGTACAGTTATTATGAAGCAATTTTCTGCAAAGGTGATCCTAGAACCACCTATATTGTAATCACCTTGTCATTACGTAGATTTCTGGGTTCATGCTCAGACCTGTCAAACTGAAGTTTGTTCTTTAAATAAAGGATAAACACAATTGCTGGCCCATACTAACTTTTGTTCAAGGATTGCTATTCACTTGTACCACAACAAGCATCATCCCACTCTAAGAAAGACCTTCAAAGACTGCTGAACTTAAAATTAAAAGAATTCTCCAAAACAACACAAACTTTACATTGTATAAGTAGAGAAAGAATTATCAATATCAGGCTGCCCTAATCTTATGATTGCTTATCAAGGTTTCAATAATTCAAAACAATGATTCACAGCCTTGACTGCACATTAGAATCACCTGGGAAGCTTTTAAAAGTCTCTACGTTCAAGGCTGTGCCTCCGACAAATAAATCAGGATCTCTGGAGGCAGGATCCAGACATTTGTATTTTTAAAAATTTCCCTCAAGTGATTCATTATGCAGAAAGGTTTTTAACATTTCTAGCAAGTACAGAAAAAGAATGTCAACTACATACAGGGAGACAACTGGGAGAAATATTTGGTTGTGATTAAACTAAGCAGGCATGATCATTTAATAATTTTCATGCCTCTATACATTCAGTGAACCAAATCTTATTTCCTACTTTTTTAAAACATGCCCTCAAAATCAACAAACAATTAATGTCTTCAAATACAAGGTTGAGGTAGAGATGGATTTTTGGATCTTTGTACTGCTAGTGGGAGAATGAGTTGGTGCTACTACTCCAAAAAGCACTTTCACGTTATATTGTAAAGATGAACCACCTTGCAGGCAGCCATGCGATGTCTATTTACGTCCAGGGAGACCACAGCACATGCATACAACAGACTTAACTGACAAGTCACTCTGATCATAGAAGAAAAAGAATCTCTCAGTATTCAATGACAGCAGTATTTGTGATTCATAGAATAAACTACACTGTAATTCATGGATAGACAGCAATACAATCACAAATCAAAGTATTACTCAGCAGTGGCAGCATGGATGAATCTTACCAATATAAAGAAACTTTCAAGAGCCAGAATAGGAGCCCCCACTGGTTTCAGTTACCAATGATCAACTCTGGTCTGAAAATATTCACTGGAGGTTTCTAAGGACAAACAATTCATAAGTTTAAAATAGCTTTTATTCCAGTGTATTGTTTTAATTGTCCTATTAGTTGCTAGAACATAATTTACCATTAAACTTAATTATATATCAATACATATAATTTATAAATTAAACTTTATCATATATATGAATGTAAAAGGGGAAACATAATATATAAAAGGTTCAGTATTTTCTGTGGTTTCAGGCAATGGTGGAGGGTATCTCTGGAAGATATGGGAGGACTACAGTGTAAGCCAAGGATGATATTACATAAAGCAAGAAAAATGAAACAGTGAATCACTTAAGCATACATGTAAAGATAGACACATAAAACAAGAGAAAAACAAACAGGGTTCAGAATGGGGGAGACATTCCTGGTATCACAGTGAGGAGGAAGCAATGCAATAAGATCAGGAGAATCACAGAGATGAATGTAAACATGTAAAGGAGTTTTTTGTTTGCTTGGTTGGTTTGGCTTGGTGATTGTTGTTATTTTTGTAAAGTTCTGATTCTTAGATAAGGCAATGTTTTCTCAGATCTTCATCGGCATGTTCTGGCAGGGTGTGTGTTGTCAACCATCACTGTGATTATTCTTATCTTGTGCATTAGAGTTGCAAAGATGGAAGGAAAAACAGCTCTAGCAGTAAAGTCCACACAATGCAATAGTAATGTAAAGTAAACTCAATGGACTTTCAATGATTCTAAAGTCAAACGTTTAATCTTTTAGCAACATCCTATCTTCTACGCTGCATCCTATTTTAGAAACAAGAATCTCAGATGGTCAGAACAAGGTAGACAACTGTCATTTTGGTGCACACTTGTTCCTTAACATTGCCAATCAAATCTCCCTCTGTACCTAATTAAGAGTGAATAGTCATGAAAAAAGGGGGGAAAAACCCTCTCAAATAATAGTCAAAGAATCCAATTTCTAATTTGGCATTTCCTGGGTTTTTTGAGGGCTTTATTCTTTATATTTCTATTTAAAAATTATTATAACAATCTCTGGCACTGCAGGAATCATCTGGCAGAATGGTTATGTCAATTATCTGTATTATTGCTTAGGGAGGGACGGGTTACTTATTTCATGATATCCTTACCCAAAAACAGTTGGTAGGAGTTAGGAGGATTTTTATTGTCCTTTAATATCTATTTTTGTGATGGAAATCTATCTGAACCATTTTGTCTTATGTCATCTTCCTCCTTTTAAAACCAAGTGACAGGCTTGGTTCTTTTCCATGAAACACTTTTGAAAAATATGTTTTGACTTTCAGAAATCATCTGAATACATAAGCATAAGGTCAGCAATTCTGACAGGCAGCAGCCAGATAGAGAACAGATTTGTTTAGCATTTTGAGTCAGCAGGTCTTTTTAAGATCAATTTCATAGAGGGATTTGGAGGAGCATATTTCTCCTACAAAACCAGTCTCCTACTAATTTGAAGACAGTGTTCCAGCTTTACCAAAAATAAGCTCTTAAACTCCTACTCCACATGACATAAAATGAAAACAGAGAACTAGGTCTGCCTGTAGAAAATCGACCATTAGCAGTGATTCTCAAGGTTCAGGGAGGCCCTAAAACATTCAGAAGACTATGCTAAATAAAATGTAGATTACTAAGGCTCACCCCAGATCTACTCATGCAGGAACTAGGAGGTAGGATCAGGAAGCTGCTTTCTTCACACACACATTGGACCATTCTGATGCCCAAAAACCCATAAAAATCACCTTGTAGAAAACACTGTCCTGTAGCATAGAAAGAAAATGAGAGTATGTGCTGTGTCCTAGTCCTTAGCTACACCAAAAGAACCCCTGGGGTACGAAATAATAACCACTCAAATCTACCAATAATTTTAAAAATAGATAACATTTTTTAGCTCTTGGTATTTGAATTTAAGTGAATCACTGCCAAATAGCATTTTTTAAAATACAGTAGGAAAAATTCCTCATTGCTGGGAAATGTAGCTGTTTGAGATCTTATCAGATTAAGACACCTAAGTAGGTTAGGATACTGACTGCTTCCCTGCCCTATTTTCAGTCCATGTATTAGAATAAGCCTTGTCTACTATCTGCTTTCCCGCACAATCCAGAATGAGGCTTCCTATCACTATATAAAGAGATCAAGGAGAACTCACTAAATTGTCTGTGGAAGTTTCACAAAAGTTTGTACCCAAAATACTGTGGAGAATGAGAACAGGGAGGAGGGCCTAGAAATGCCACTATTTAGGATTACTCTAGTAATTCATGAAGCAGCTCCTCTACAGGTCTTTGCAAAAGCAGCACATTAACATGTTCAATGATGTGTCAATTATGTTAAAACATCTATTGTCCATAGACAGCACTAAAATCACAATACTATTTGTTTAAAAGACATATACTAGAAGATTTTAAAAAGAAAATGTGCTCTTGGGCTTAGATGTAGATTGTCCTTTCAGGTCTTGAGTGCTAGACAAAGTTGTCCTGATGGTCAAAGCACATGACTGTCAGCTCCCTAAGCAGCCCGCCCATGACATTTCCCCACGTGCCCAGAGAACCCCTTTTGCCCCAACTTTAACTTCCATTAGAGGAAGTGAATCATCACAATAAAATTTCATTCTTTCTCTACAGGCTGGAATCTGTGGAAGTAGGAAAACTGCATGGAAAAGAATCAAGGTCAATAGAATTTTGGAGGAGGAGACAGTCAGGTCACCATATTTTACTTGAGTTGAAAAAATCAGCAGTCAGTTCTCAGTGACTTAGTGATAAGAACAGAATTTACAGCTCACATACTAAAAATCATCACAGCATCTTCTGATAATACTTTTATCTCAAAGTTTTCAATTTTATGGGATGTTTGCCAGGAGAAAATGTCACAAAAATGAAACTTCTTTCTTCTACTAGGAAGTGACTGATGCCTGTGATTTGGATAAATTGTCTGACCCCTCCTGCCTCTACCAATTCTCAGGGCCAGGAACCCTATTTCTCAGGTTTCCCTCATAAATGTAGACTTTCTAAAAGAGCATTTTCTAGTACATTCAATTAAGCCATTTAATTGTTATTCTAATTTTCTATGTGCTAATATTTTCTTACCTTATACTTCAGTCCTTCTATTTCCTAACAGTTTCTGCTTTACCAATTTTCAGGGCTGTAAAGATCCATAGCTACTGTCACTTCCTAGTGACTGCAACTGTTACCATGATAAAATATCTCCCGTGTCCAACTAGCCCCTTTTGCTTTGAACTATTCCATGATAATTTTGCCAGCTTTTTGTTTGCTGGTGGTACTGGGAACTGAAATCAGCACCTTTCCACTGAGCTAAAAGTCACTAAGTTGCCCAGGCTGTGCTCCATCTTGAAATCCTCTTGCCTCAGCCTCCAAGAGTGCTTCGACCACACCCAGTAAACCATCCCCATCTTCTTTCTGCCTTCATACTTGTCTAGACTTTGTGCCATCCATCTATTGTCAAACTTGCACTGTTTTGTTTAGATATTTTTCTTGAAAACCACACAGAGGCAGATTTTCTTTTTTTTTTTTTCCTTGCATATGACTGTGTCATACTAAGGAAAGTTAACTAGTTTAACTGCCACAATATCTTGTAGATCACGTGCTCAACTTTTGTTTTCCAATTTTAAAACACACATGGATTTTTCAAAAGAGACAAGTTAAACATGGATATACAGTGAAAAGTGTGAGCCTGCCTCATACTGTTTCTGTAAGCATGAAACAATTTGTATTATTACCTTGTTGAGAAAGGTTGGGGGATACACTGTCTCCTTGCCTCTTTGTATCTTTCATGCATACAATCTTTTTTTTTTTTTTAGTTCAATTATGTAACTGTATCCCCAGATCTCTATTTTTTCCATTTATTAAGATTAAAGAGTACCATTCAATTGTCCATTATAAAATAAGAGAACATACATGACCTTGTACTTCACTCCACCTTTTAGCCCTTCTCTCTCTTACACGTTGTCACCCATAGAAATGTCAAGTTTTACAGCATTTCCGATTGGTTCAGTAAATATAATTTACCCTTCTTGTTTTCATAGAGATTATGAAAAACTGAAACTAATCAATTGTTTCTAATATTACAACTAGACACATAGTTTTATTGAATACAGATCCAAGTAATGAAACTGCATCTCCACTTAAACTGTATCTCTGTTTAAAGGAATTGTATCTCTACTTAAAGGGATACATTCCTTTATCCTTATACCTTTTCTAAGGATCAGTTCCTGTATTTTTTTAATAATATCACTTAGAATCCTGTCACATTGTAGTTTACTTCATATTAAATTGGCACTTGTGTTGCAAATTGCAAATTTTTGTTTTTCTGAGAATTCCTACCTGCCTTTCTTCTTGTTGACAAAAAGGTGTGTCTTGATTGTGTCAAAATCATCAAGCCTATCAGTTACAAACAGATCCAATGCATGCTTTTTAGTGTCACTGTTCTATCTGGTTTTGGTCATTACATTTTCTGCTTTCCAAAACTGCTTTGTTAATACAGTAAATCCTCGCAAAAAATTTAGAGACTACCCTGAGTAGATAAAATCGCTAGCCCTTTCCTGTTCAAAAAGTAAAATGAGCAAATAGAAGGTTTACTTTAAGTTTCAAGAGCAGAAAGCAGTCAGCAGATGTGGCAGATGACCACAAGAAGTCTTCAGATGCAAAGCTCCAACTGCAGTCAACCTTGTCCACCAAGGAGATTCTAGGGACAGATGCTGTAGCCAGCTGTTCTGTGTGGGATTTTGTGGGTGACGTGTCCAAACCCATTTGCTTGCTTCTGAGTCACCCACTATTTCTTTTTCTAC
Source organism: Cavia porcellus (assembly GCF_034190915.1). Lineage (NCBI taxonomy): Eukaryota > Metazoa > Chordata > Mammalia > Rodentia > Caviidae > Cavia > Cavia porcellus. The sequence goes on from NW_026947514.1 coordinate 29,941,193, forward strand.
TGAAAAGATCATGGTGTCTTTGCAGAAAATTAGAATGTTTTCACCCTAGAAAAGCGATAAACATAAAGGTAGCTATTATTAGGCACTTATACCATTTGCTGAGCTTTTCCAATTCCCTGCCCTGTGGTTCAGAGCACTTCTTTCAATTTAAATCTGATCCCCGTAGTGGAGGTAAGTAAGGCTGAAGCTAATGCCATAACTCTGGGTTCCAAAAGCTAGAAGTTTCTAAATTAAAGTACTTCAAGTTGCCATCTTCCACGTTTATATTCTTCCTGATACAACTTGGAGGTTTTGCAAAGTTTCATTAAGAAAAGAATTCTACTTTAAAAGAATGAATCATGAAAACAGGAGTTAAAGAACTTGTCTGTCTTGAAATTAGAACTACCCAACACAAATACACACTAAGAAAAAAGTTATCACTGTTACATCTTTTTGTTCCCTCTCCTTTCAAACTGAGACAAGAAACTCTTGACTTTCTATTATGGCTATAACTTTAATCTCTGTGAACTAACTCTGGGAAATTATTAATAAATCAACATCACAATAGAAATAATCTTAATCTCTCAATATTTAATGAGCAGGCAGCATGAAAGGTAATGGTAGCATAAAAGTTATAAGCTGAAAGGGTCTGAAATTTATCTCTGGGTGGTGGGATTATAGAGATTGTTTTTTTCACAGAAAATCATGGCAGGAAGCACATGGAAGAGATGACCTGTTTAGACAGAGACCCAAAGAGGAAGGGCTGGAGACAAGATATTCCTGTCGGGTTCTATCAGCCTGGAGCTTAGTTATCTCTAACATGACATCCGCCCAACTTGGCACTGGCCCTGAGAAACAACTTATCTCTCCAAAAGTAACTTCTGTGTTCTTCCTTTAGTGCCAGAAATAAACCTCCTGCTCCCTTTTCGCCCGTGCACTGAGCCCTCTCTGATCCCAAGACTCCAGGACCATCCAACCACTCCACCCCCGACCCAACTCCATAAAGGCCATTCATGCACTCCCTTTTTTGAGGATCTTTGCAGTCTTCAGCAGCCCTACTGCACCTGCAATAAAGGGCTTTTCTCACTCCCTCACATCACCTACACCAGAAAAAACCCTAACAAAGCCCCCCAAAGGCATGCCCTAGTAAGATAATTCCTCCAAGTGGGCCCCACCTTCTCATAGCCTATTCGGCTAATGAGTTCATCAATGATTGATCTACTTGATGAAGTTAGAGCCCTCTTGATCAGTCAGTTCCCAGAATCCCATCAACTAGCAACCAAGCCTTCAAAACAAAGAGTCTTTTGGGATATATTTTGGACGGCAACCATATCAGTAGCTCAGGAGCACCCCCTATCCCAACCTGACTGGGTGGCCAGGGCAGAAATTTTAAATAAATTTTGCAGTTTAATGCCATGTATATTGGTAAAACTAGAATACAGCAAAGAGAATAGGAACAATTATCACTTGGTCTATTGTTTTAGAAACCACAGAATACTACCTAGAGAGGTCACAGTTCTTGGTGCATATGATCTTATACTTTCACATGAACAGCCTCCTGCTCAAATTACTGATGGAGCTAGTATTACGTATAGAAAGCATCCACTGTAGAGAAAATGGAGATTCAGCATTTCCATGAGCATTAGTTCTGGTGTATTTTTCAACCCTCAGATCATCTAATAAAATGAAAGGGCCATAGGGCTAGGTGGATAAAGATGCTATGATGTCAATAAAGATGCTATGGAGTCAATTTTTACTACTTGTCAATATTGGAAGCCATGAATTACAATATGTCTTCCTTAATGGAGGGTAGTGAACCTTAGTGGATTCAAAAACCCATATCCTATATAATATCTTCCTAGAATCTCCATGTAAACAGCTAGAAAACCATTAAAGAATACTACTACTATCAGCACAACTCCTTAATAAGTGATGAGATAAGATAGAGGAAGAGCAGGAAGAGGAGAAAGCAGAAGAACTGTCTACACTCAGACACATGCGTACACACTGTACCACACAATGGAAACTTGTGATCTGTTTGTCCTGCTCCAACCCAAATAACTTCCTTACTCAAAAAAAAAAAAAAAATTCAAAGCCTTGAGCTGGAGTCCTGACTGCCCGATGACATCAAAAGCTGTATAAATACTAAATAATTAGAGAATTAATTTTAGGAATAACATTTTTCAAATTGCCAAATTTAAGGTCAAAAATAGATACTGCACATGAGAATTTAAAGAACAACTATATTAAAAGAAAATAAAATCAGAGGTGTTTGTATCATATCTAAAAGTCCAAAGCTGAAATTCTGACATTAAAGATATACTTGGAGAGGGTAAAATTAAGGAGCAAGTTTCTACCAAGTAAGAAGTTTGGGGGTGGGGTGAGATGGGGATCTAGATAATCCTTGGGCAAAAATGTTGATTTTAATAGTTTGACTTTTATATCCAAGAATGGATGATACCAGTGAGAATCTGGAGATGAGACCACCGTATGCTTGAAAACTACTAAACTGCTTGGAATCTGAATTCCCCAAACCTCTTCTCTATAGCCCCATGCCACACACACACCCCACATTCTAGAACATAGAGCAAGAGCCACCCTGGGTTGAGGTGGCATCATTTGCTTTAGTTTGTTACATCAGCAATATGCCTGAGAATACATCAGCACACTGCTTAGCCCCCTCTGCCAACTTGCTTCTGTCTTGGTTTCCTACTCAGCTGTCCCTCCAGCTGTTGTGACGAATTCTCCCTATTACAGCTGTATCTGAGACCAAGAAACTAAGAAGAGAAAATAGCCCCAGGCAGGATAGTACCTAGTCTTTAAAAAGTGATCACAACACAATAGAGTGGGAGCCAAGCAAACCATGATAGAGAAGAAGGAGAAGGCAAAGATCCCACAACAAAACACAACAGAAAATAGCAACACAAAAAGGGTTCCAGGTCAGGGGGTCCATATTAGGAGGCACAGTGAGGATGACAAAGGACAGGCTAAATCACACTTATATACACAGAATGTTCCCTTGATATCCTGTGATGAAAAGCATTACACCTCTGTAGTCTTTCCTACCAAGAAAATCCACAGCACCAGAACACCAGTCTATTCATGAGAAAACCATCAATCGAGCCCCTTTAGGAGACATTGCACAAATTATCTGAGCAGTATCCTTCAAAACTAGCAAGGAAAGTCTGAGAAACTGCCACAGTCAAGAGGAGCCTAAAGAGCCTTGCTGACTAAATATAATACTAGTATCCTAAATGAGACCCTGGAACAGGGAAAGACTACTTTGTAAAATTAAAGAAATCTGAATGAAGCGTGGGCTTCAGTTAATAACACTGTATCTGTGTCAGTTCACTAATTGTTATAAATGTATCATAGCAATGTAAGAGATCAATAATAAGAGAAATCAGGTATTGGGAATATAAGAAGTCTCATACTTCTTATGTAATCTGAAAATATTCTAAGACAAAATTTTTAACACAGGCAATACCAGGTTCTATAAATTGACTTACTAATACAGAATAGTTATTCACATCTTTCCAAAGTAAAATCCAAGTAGACTTTACTCGAGTCTTATTATTCTTAAGGGAAAGATATCTCTCATGTTCTACCCTCTTGAAATATTCCTTTCTCATCTAAAGCAGATATAAAACAAAAGCTAAGAAATACTGGAGAAGGTCACAATTCCAGGAAGACAGGCTCATCAAAAGACTGATATTTAATCAGAAGATTGTAGAAGCTCCCTTTGCCCACAAATAAGCACTTCATCCTCATACTAAAGACACATTAAGTCAATTACAGGTGAAGGAGCTATAAGACACAGGTTCTATCTAAGGCGTTTGTAGAGACTCCAAAATAGAGGAGGTCTCTGGCACCTGAAACTACACTATGCATAGGCCAACTCTACTCTGTAATTAATCTATTCTAAATTAACAAAATTTTACACTAAAGGCCTCTTACCTAATCTATTACATTCAGGTTTTGATAAAAATTACAAGGCATGCCAAAAGGCAAGCAAAAAATACAGTATGAAAAGACAAAGCAATCATTATAATCAGACAGATGCTGGAATTATACATCAGAGAACTAAAATGACTATGATTAATACATGCATTAGTCAAGTTCTTCAGAGAAACAGAACCAAAAGAATGTATAGATAACTAGACAGATGAGAGGGGATATATACGGGAATTGGCTTTGCATGTGGAGGCTGAGAAGTCCCGTGATACGCCATTGGCAACCTGGAAAGCCAGGAAAGAGTATGGATTAGTCCAAGTCTAAAGGCCTGAGAACCAAGAGAATTGACCACACAATCCTCAGTCTGAGGCTAAAGGCTTGAGAAACCAGAGGTAACTGGTGCAAGTCCCAGAGTCTGAAGGCCAGAGAATCTGATGTCCTTCTATCAAGATCAGAAGAATGGTGTCCTGGCCGCAGAAGAAAAAAACGAGAACATGAGACTTTGTCTTTCTAGGTCTTCAGATGTTTAGATAAGGCCTGTTTACACTGAACGGGGGGGGGGGGGGGGGATGCAAATTCCCCTTACTCAGTCAACGGATTCAAAAGCTAGTCTCTTCTGGAAACACTCACAGGCATACCAGGAAACAAAGGTTTACCAATCATCTGGCTATCTCCCAATACAGTCAAATTGACAATTATAATTGACATTATAATGTGCTAAAAGTACTGATGAGAAATGCGACGATGTGCAAGAAGAAATAAGTAATGGTAGCACATTAATGAAAACTCCAAGAAAAAAGAGATCTACATAAAACACACTGAAGACATGAGATTAGCCATGGGCAAAGGAAGCCTTGATGAGCTTTAAGGTAGGGCAATGGATTCTTCCCAAATGGAAATGCAAAGACAGAAAGGGAAGGTAGGCAGGGAGATGCCAGAAGAGAAATGACAGAACTCAAAGAAGAGGGGCAGGAGAGAAGAATAGAAAAATATAGAAGAAGAGGATAAGGGTGTAGAAGAGAAAGAAGAGGACAAGAAGAAAATGGAAGGTAAGAAAAGGAAGAAGATAAAAAGAGCAGGAGAAACTGGAAGAGACAAGGAGGAGAAGGAAGTAGAGGATAAAGAAGAAGGAATAAGAAAAGAAGGAGAAAAGACCAAACAAAAACTGTGGGATATTTTCAAAGGTGAAGCACACATGTAATTGAATACCAGGAGAGGAAGAAAAAATGGAGCCAAATAAAAATTCTCTGAAGTATTCAGTTGTGGTAACACACTCCTATAATCCCACCCACCCAAGACACTGAGGAAGGAGGACCACAAACTCAAGGACAGGCTGAACAACGTAGCAATATCATGTCTCAAAACAAAATAAAAAGGGCTGGGATGTTGCTCAGAGCTAGAGAACATTTGCTTGGCATGTAGAAGCCCTGGCTTTAATCTCTAGTATTTATATAAAGTTATTTTGAGGTAATAATGATTGAGAACCTCGCCCCTCAAAATGACAGACACCAAAACACAATCTAAGAAGCTTAGGGACCACCACTAAGCAGAATAAATGTCAAAAACTACACCCAGCTATCACGTTCAAATAGTTAAAAACCAAAATCAAGAAGAAAATCTTTTTTCTGTAATGTGAGCTGTATTTTTATTTGTTCCTTTCTTGCATTTGAAATAACTCTTCAGGGACTTCCTTAGCCTGAGATTCTTTTCCACAGTCTTTAACAACTACATAACTGCAATCAACCACCCCATGGAGTTTTCCTGCTGGGTCAGTCTTTCTCAGGTTTTTTTCTTTCCATTAGAACATGTTTGTAGTACACAATGATTACATTCCTTATGTGGAGTTAGTACGTGTACATAATAGATCTTAATTCTCTTTTTTTGCTGTTGTTTTGATCCTCCATTTTTGGTCCGCTTTCTTTTTGCATAAAGGTATATCTCCCTTTTTCCTATTATTTATCTTCTATCTTGCTCTTTATTTATATTTGTGTTTCACTTACAAGAGTAACCATGTGATATTTAAGCTTGTGTACCTGCTGAGTTACTTTTACGGAGGCCATTGTCCTCATGTCCTCTTGTCATCAGCCTTAACAAAGTTGATTTGGTGTTCAGCGCAAAGGGTCTCCAGCAATCTGACATACACAGGTTCATCATAGCTGGAGGTAGCACACAAAGGTGGGCTTGATACTTCTCTAAGTCTTTGGCAGCTTCTCAAATCACACTTGCTGGGTCACTGTGAATGAGGGTGGTTTTCAGCACCTCCTATAAAGCAGGACGTAGGATCATTACCCTTCCAGTAGCAATGCCCCCCTCAACATTATAAATGAAGCCAAATCTTGAACCACACCCAAGCCTTTGACCTGGCCCTCCTGAATGGAGTCAGGGAAACAGCTCCCAGAGAAAAACCTAAAAGAAGCAAAAAGAAAACATCTGAACTATAGAGGACCCAGGATAAAAGTTACAGCAGATTTCTTGTCAGAAAGCATGGAAGAAGAAAGTGGAATAACATATTTAGATTGTTGGGATGGTAGGTGGAACTCTCAACTTAGAATTCTACATTCAGCAAAATTATTCTTCAAAAATGAAGAAAAACCTATACTTTTTAAAACAAACAATAAGTGGAGGAACTCATTGCCAGATCTGTCCTACAAATATATTTTTAAAAGATCTTCAGAGAAAAGGAAATACTGTAAGTCAAATATATATATATATATATATATATATATATATATATATATATCCCCCTATAGATCTATATCCACAATAGCAAAGAAGAGAAATTACTAAAGATGTGTAAATGTGACAAAATAAAAGTTTTAGTGTGCCAGAAGATAAAACAACATTAAAAATCTATATACAACTAATTAAAGAAAACTATTTAAAGTTAAGAAAATATTAGTGCCATCAATATATAAATGGTTAAAATTAGTTGAAAGGGAAATTTTTAATATTTCTCTATTTAAAAGGACAAAGAATAAAAAGCTGCAGATGTAAAATAATTAATGTACCATTCTGCTTTGGTAATAGTTTAAAAATATAAATATAATGTAATATAATTTTACCTAGCAAACTGATACAAAAATCAAAAGATTACTCATAAAGAACAGGAGCAATGTAACAGATACTGTTACACATTGTTCAAAAGCAAGTTTGAAAAGGAAGAGACTGTTCCAAAATAATTCATGTCCATACTGTCCATACTGTATTTGACCTAGAAATTCCAATTTCAGCAATCTATTTGAAGGAAATAATCACATTTTAAAAGCATGTGAAATATTCCTATAAAGACATTCATAGCCCCACATTTTTAATAACTTTCCCAAGTAGAAATATAGGATATGGCAATATAGTTAAATAAGGTACAGCATATCCATATGTTAGGCCATATGTAGCCATTGGAAAAAAATTACTGAATGTTTAACATGAAGACAAAGCTCATTAACTAAAGGCTGGTGATCAGAAAGGAAATGGAACTGTGGACAGGGAATATTTAAAGATAATATAATTTTGAATACATCATACATACATATATATATATATATATATATATATATATAATGAAAATACTCCAGAATGTTAAGAGTCATTAAGTAGGTTGGATGAATTACAGTTGGTTTATATATACATTCTACTATAAGTACTTGTTGGTTCAGAATTAGAAGATTTTAAAGGAAATTCCTTAAATATTAAAGCTCTAAGAGTAAGAAGAGGATACTTTCAAAATGATGCTACTATGACATCTATTTTTCACAGTTTTTGGTGGCCTGCTGAGGGAGTAGCCAAGGGACATTTTTGAGGGTGAGGTCCCAAGGTTAAAAAACATGCATGCACAAGACATGAGCAACAATCGCAAGGCAGCATGGAGCAGAGCAGAGCACAAGAGCACGAAAGTGTGAGAGCAAAAGCTGCCTGCATTTTTATTTTTTTTAAGAGCGGGAAAATTTATTGGAGAAATGGAATGGGAAATAGGAATGGGGAACAGGAAACAGGAATCACTCCTAAGAGACAAAAGAGTCCTGAAAGGATTGGCCACCTGCATCTTTACTGTATAATTCTTATACAGGTTGTTATCGCACATTTACATTCTTACATAGTGCCGTAACCAGAGCATGCGTGCTTACCCGTGCTAAGTCATGGTTACATAACTGTATACCACTGTGCACACTCTAGACAAGCAGGGTCACATCCTCAGGTGTCCTTAGATTCCCTGAGCTTTGAAGCAGTTTGAGTGGTTCCCCAAAGTTTTTCTTCATTTCTTTTTTAAAAACAATTACACCGTAAATCACAGGAAAAAATAGACTCTTAGTCACTGACCACCCCTGTGTCCCTGTACAGTGGCCTTTCCACAGTGATACACTGTAGACATAAAATCTGGTGTTACTAGGAGGTGATATAAGCAACATGGCATAAGATAAAGCCCCAACTCAACCTCTGCAAGATCTGAAATCCAGACACTAGAAAATAAAATCTTAGAGAAGAAAAAGAAAAAGAGACAAATAGAATCCCAGGAACTAGAAAGGATCTGACAGAAAAAGTAAAACCTACAGAGAAATTGAAGACAGAACAGAACACAGAGAAGGAAAGAGATAATCTGCACTTTCTCCCTGGCTTCTGGCTCACAGGAAAAGAAAGCTAAATCCCTAGCAACACAATGAAAGCTAGAGACCCCAAAGGACCTCAGGCAGAAACAGAGCAGTGGCGGGTGTTGTGAGCTGCAGGGAGAGCGTGGGATTCTCTCACTGGAGTCCTCTGACAGGCAGCAGCTGGTGAGTGGCTCCAGTCTAAGTGCCTGCCATATCCCTGGAAAGTACTTGGTCAGATGTCATTCCAGGGAAGGGTTGATTGTTTGAAGGCCAGCACTGACCAAAGCCACAGGACGGCTTCACTTCAGGGCTCCCAATGTTTCTACAGTGGCTGTGTGAGAGACAGCCATGGGAGACAGCCTTGGCCAAGGAATCATGCTCAGCCCAGGAGGAGTTTACGCAAAGGACACAGGCCCCACCCCCACAGCCTGAGGCAAGGCTCAGCCTCAGTTGCTCTGGATTTGAAAATCACAGCTCTGGCCCCCTGTACCCTAACTGTATTGTCTTCTAGTGCTACTGGTGACCGCCCCAGCATGGATCTGGAGTCTCACTGCCTTCTTTATCTACCAGCGTGAACAGGGATCCATCTCAATTTGGACACTGCCCAACACTGAAGATCCCGGAAGAAACTCATACATTCAAAACCCATAGAAAAATTTATTCTTTGGTCGCTTTGATTTTTGTTAGTGTGTTATTTGCAGGGTTTTTTCACCCTGTTTTTTGCTGTTTTCTTTTTTCCTTTTCTTCTTTATTCTTTAATAGTTTATTAGGGTCGGGGGGGGGGGTTTCCTTTGTCCCTCTCCTGTATTTATCTCTAATTTTTGCTTCTTTTTTGCCTTTTTTATTTTTCCTCTTCTGCCTTTTAATATTCTCTTTAATGTTTTCTCTTATTTTTATTTGTCATATAATTTATTTTCTTTTCTCTTTATCTTTTATCCAATGGTCATCTTTTTTCTTTTATTTTTATCTAATTCTGTAGGCATTCTTCTATTCCGCAATAAGACAATAAAATCCTTTGTACCACATCTCTCTTTATATTATATAAAGATTTCAAATTTATCCTTTTGTATTCCCCTATCCCCAAACTCTATATTTTGTATTTTTAAAGTATAACCAAAAGGCTTTATTAATCTTTTGATAGTTAAGTCTGTAAAATTACTATTTAATTATTTTCTACTATTATTTTGAGTGGAGAGATAGATGTCACTTCTAGAATATACAAGCTGTAAGTCACTACCTAAATTGTCTTTATGTTTAAACCATAATTGTGGAATTCTTCTCTAGGGTAAAAAGTGATGCATAATTGGTTCTTAGGATGTATCAATGTCCAATACTAGTATAGCTGATTTGCTTGATACAGTGGTACCTCAGTTCATGAATTCAATTCTCTCCATGATTCTAGCTGCAAACTAAACTGAATGGGAACCAAATCAAATTTCCCCACAAGGTCAACACTGAACCTAACTATTGAATTTGATTCAGTTCTCATCCAACTTGGTTTGTGCCCAGAATTGTAGGAAGAATCAAGTTTGTAAACCAAGGTACCACTGTATTACCAAGGTTGTACACTTTTTGCTATTTCTCTGTAAACCAAAACTCAAATTAACTTTATGACTTTAACAATACAGTGGCACTTTGCTTCACAAATTTAATTTTTCCTACAATTTTGGAAAAGATGGCCATGTTCAGGTTCATGCAGGAAAGATGGCCATAGATGTGTTTGTTTCCTAAGGCAGAGTTCACAAACAAAGACAAAATTTGGTCAAATGCTCGTGTTCAAAAACCAAATTGCAAATAAAAGCATTCATAAACCGAGGCACTGCTATACCAGATTACATTCCCTAAAAACAGTTGCTAAAATGAATTATAATTTATCTTTCACTCCCAAATTAACCAAAGTGGTCAGATCTTGGGGCTGAGTTTAAGGACTACAGTTAACCATGCCCAGAATACATCACTGAAAGCTACTAAAGAGATTTCTATTCTAGCAACAAAGTCTTTACACTACAAGCATCCACAAACCTTAGCACAAAACAAACAGTAGAAGCATGAGAAGAAAAGCAAAAAGTCCCTCCAAAACTCCCAACTCCCCTGAAACCAATTCCAGGGTACAAGAGAGCAAAATACAGTGGTACCTCAGTTCACAAACTTAAACCTTTCCATGATTTTGATCATAAGCTTAATTGGACGAGAACAAAATCAAATTCAATGTTGACCTTATGGAGAAATTTGATTCCCTTTTTGTTCAATTTGGTTTGGAGCCAGAATCTTAAAAAGAATTTAGTTCATGAACCAAGGCACTGCTGTAGTATAAGCCACATACCTGAATTATTTGGAAGGATAACAGAGGAACTTATAAAACAGAACAAAGAGGTATTTAACAGAATCACAGAAGATATAGTTAAACAGATAATGGATAAAAGAGTTTTGCCTAGTATAAATTACTGTATAGTTATGGCAGTGGTCTAACATGGCGGAAGGCCAAAGCGGGATGGCCTACCACTTCCTGCTTCTTCTTCAATTGCAACTCCACTTCCTGTTTGCATGCACAGAGAATTTCAACCAGTACCTCACACGTCATCAATATCCACCCCATGTGCCACTTCAATCAGAACCCTCTGCCTCTCTGCATCTGATGGAAGGAGACAGCTCAGACACCCTGAGTTGTATGCTCCTTGCCACGTCCTCAACTCAATAAAACTGTTCATTTTGTCCTTTTGTTTCTCTATTGCACCAGAGTACTCTAACAATGGAAGTAATAACTAAAATGAAACAGGAACTTTGAGAAGATACTCATATAAAGCTAGATGAGTTAAGCAAAATGATTCAAAACACGAATGACCAGTTTATCAAAGAATTAGAGTACATAAAAGGTTTAAATTAGAAAGCCAGGAGATTAAAAATTACATTGAGAGTATGGACAGCAGAAGCAACCAATGTGAGGACAGAATTTCAGGACTAAAAGACAATGATCCTTTCAAAAATTAACTACTCAAGACACCTAAATAGCAACAAGAGAACATGAAGAATGGGTCTAATGGTTGCTATAAGATATAAAGAAGACTAATCTAAGAGCATATGGAATAAGCAAAAAATCAGAAGACAACACAAATGGCATAAAAACTTATTGACTGAAATAATGGCAGAAAATGTCCTAACTATATAGAAAGAAATAAACATACAGGTGAGTAAATACATATAGACTCCAAATAGCCACAAGTAAAAGAGAGACTCTCTATGCCACATTATACTCAAAGTATCACAGGACAAAATCTTAAGCTGTTAGAAGCCAGGTATGATGGTGCAGGCCTGTCATCCCAGCACTCAGGAAGCTGAGACAGGAAGATTGCTGTGAGTTCAGTGCCAACCTGGGCTACATAGCAAGTTCAAAGCCAGCCTGGCCTATATAGCAAGAGTCTGTCTCAAAAAAAAAAAAAAAATCTGTTAAAGAAAGGCAAAGAATCACATATAAAGGTAAACCCATTAGAACTATAGCAGACTTTTCAACACAAACATTAAAGGCCAGGAGAGCTTGGAGTGAAGTGTTTGAAGCCCCAAAAATTACAACTTGCAGCTCAGAAATAAGTCAGTCTCCCTCAGTAATAACTCCCAATATGAATAGTCTGAATTCCCCAACCAGAAGATACAGATCAGCAGAAAGGATCAAAAAACAAAAGCTAATAATATACAGTAGATAAGAAACACATGAAGAATCTTGTGTATCAAAAAATAAATAAATAAATAAAATCCAGTGTTGCTGTATTTTTCGAGGCACACTGTGCCATACATGGATGAATCTACAAACTTGGTCATTAAAAGGGGGTGGGGCTGGCGCTGTGTAAGGTAGCATTTTATATATTGCTAAATTGAACTGAAATTCATACCAGAGGATCTTCAATGTGATACCTAAGGTACTCTCAAAGAAAATACAACATGCAACACAAGAAACTAAAACCCTCACTCTAAAAAGAATGATTCAAAAGATATCAGTGCATAAAATGGGGGACAACAAGCTGCAGGCTGAATAGGAGATAAATAGTCAACACACAGAGGTGAGCTCTTCCTGGGCAGTTATTCCTTAGCTGTCACTGCCCTCCGGCTCAGAAGACAAAGATTGGGAGAAGTGATGGGAAAGCGAGATCCAATTAGATCCCAATAGCAGAAAAGGAAAATACAAACAAAAAATCCTCCCTGTAAACAGTAACCCAAATAGAGTTGGCTATACTAATGTCAGAGTAGATTTTAAATCAAAATAAGATTACAGAAGATAAAGGGACATGTCAGTTATTAATAACGTTCAACCCAGCAAAAAAATAACCAGCACTGAAACCGTCAAGCATAGGAAATAGTTTGCAGTGATGCTGGTCCATGTACAGCCATCTCTTCCATTCATTTTCAAGACTTTCTTCTGGGGACATTGCCCATATTCTGCCATGTAGAAAGATTGTTTATCCATAGTCACCTACAGGTGAAAGGAAATAGTTCCTCTACAAAAACAGTTCATTGTTCCATTTCTGAGATGAACAGCAAAACAATTACAAGTCTGGCAGATCCTGGGAAAATCTCTGCTCATCTTTTGAAGGACAAAGTGCTCCAAGGGCACTGAAGTCACTGCCTCCCTGAGCCAAGAGTTTATGGTTACTTTTACTATTTCTGGATTAACAGCAGCAAATAATCCAACAGTTTGAGAGCCAAGGAAACTACAGAGGTCATGCATTCCAAACTGCCCACAGTGTTTCAGACAGGAAGTCTGAGCCTTAGTGAGGGAAGCAGTTACTGTGAAGTCCTGTAGAGCAGTGACAGACTTTTATAGGTTGCTACATTGTGTCAGCTTGAGAGTTTAACTGAGAGACTCAGCAGGGAGCCAGGGTTCTTACTTTGTAAATATTCTCTTCCTGTGCAAAGGAGGGTAAAGAGATTTTGTGAGTGCTACATCTGCCTTGGGGGGTGGGAGGTGGCCTGCATATACTATGAAGGAGGAGAAGAAGGTTGTTTTCCCACATTTTGCTCTGGCTGCTGCCTTGAAGCACTGCCCCAGGGCTATGCCATGCTGTCTTCCCAAGTATGCACTGAAACCTCCAAAAACTGTAAGATAAACCTTTCCTTCCTTCATTTGGGGTGTCAGGTATTTTGAGAGAAAAGTAAAAGTAACCAAGACACAGACTGAGTTTTGGAATAGGAGCCTCCCTGTCCTGATCCCTTCTGCATGCACCCAGCCAGCACTGCTGTTTGTGGATCAAGGCCATGACTCACTGTGGCTGTTCTGCATTATTGAAATTGATTTGTGAAGTATATTTCCTTTAACGGTGTCCTTTTATATACACAATGACAGTGTCCAGAAAACTGGGAGAGGAGTAAAGAGAAGTGATCTTCCCTCAGTCCTGTAACTTGAACACAGTCACACAGCAAAGCCCCACTGCATTTTCCTTTGAGTTGCTTCTGCAACAAGATCCTGTTTGTGTGGTTTATGGAGTAAGTGCAGGGCAGAGAAGTGGGGTAGGGAGAAGGAGGTGAACAGGGACTTGGTCTCCTGTAAAGCCTGCCCTAGGGCTGACTCCATGACCCTCTGGACTGCTGGTTGTTCTGCTATAGGTAGGTGAAGACCAAGCCTTGGAGCTTTCTTACTCACAGTCACTGAGCCCTTGGCTGCCCCTTGAGGGAGGGCTCATAGTGCCAGCTGCATGACCTTGGGGCAAAGCACCTCTCTGTCAATTATGATCCACACTACCCCGTTCCCTGAGGTATAGGGGTGGACCTGCCTGAGAAGGAGCATCCACATATGCCACCCACATGCTCACTATTCAGAGTGGTATCCATGCTTGCCCTTTTTTATTGCCTTAAAACTGCCTGATATTTGCCAGCCATACTCCTAAATCTTGGCGTTCCTTGTCTCACATGTCTAGGGACTCTGCTCAGCTAGCAGCTAGCAGGATTCCTGGGAAAGCAAGGTGGGGGCATTCATTTGGAACTTGTCCCTGGCACGTACTATATCTCATGGACAGGTGACTCTCGAGGGTTCTGTGGGCATGAAAACCCACTGTCTGTCTGTCTTTGATGACCAAGGATGTGAGAGGTCAGGGCAGGTACCTGTTTCTTCTCTCCCATGTTTCTGGGGTAGTGGAGATGGTTCTTAATATCTATTTCACTCGAATCTTACTGTAAAACTGATGCTCCTCAGAAAAGTCAAGTATCCTCAGGCCAGCATACAGGACAGTAGAATTTTAACCAGTAAAAAAAAAAAGTCATTGTATTTCATCCTAGATCCCCTTCCTCCACTTGGCACAACTAAATGAAATTGGCAGAAAACACCCTACTCAAGGCTTCTTTTCTTGACAAGGATAGAGCATAGTAGAAAGTGTATCCAAAGTTTCATCTTTTCAGAAAGAGATTGGTTTCTCTTTTGCCTCACTGGGAACCCTGATGGACAGAAACTGACATACGTTGGGTGCCTAGAGGATTAACTTGGTGACTTCATGCTTTCAGAGAACTTGAAGTACTGCAGAACAACACTAGAGGGAGCTAGAGATTACAAACTGTTGAAGAATTGACAAATGTCTCTAATTGGAACCCAAATATCTACAGAAATGGAGAGAGAGGCCTTCAGAATCTCTAGCCAGGTTGATAGGCAAAGGCCTTCCGCTGTATAAAGCCAATTCATAAAGACTGGGAGAGCTGGTTGGTTTTTTTTTTTTTTCAAAAGCCTGAGTTATAGCAAAAAATAATAAGATATAAGAAGAAACAAGAAAATATGGTCCAATCAAAGAAATAATACTTCTAAGCATTTACTAGAGAAAGAGGTAAGATCTATCAATTAGATGACAAAGAATTCAAAATATCCATCATGAAACTCAATAAGCTAAGAGTACACAGACAACAAATTAAGATTAATAAAATGAAGAATGAAGAAAATGAAAGTATCAGTAAAGCTAGAAACAATTTGTAATAGAACAGAAAAATTTCTGAAGCTGAGTAATATAATTTTTAAACTCAATTTAAAAATTCATTACTGGGGTTCAATAACATGATTGAGAAGGAATCAGTGAACTTGAACCCAAGTTATTTGAAACTTATTATAGGAACAAAAGAATAAAATACTGCCAAGAAAGTCAATATACACATTGTGAAAGTCTTAGAAAGAGAATATGAAGAGAACTCAGCAAAATATGTGAAAAATAATGACCAAGAACTTCCCAAGTCCAAATTCGAAAAGTTCAACAGACATCAACTAGGATGAGACCAAAAACCTTGCACCAAGGCACGTTATAACCAGACTTTCAAGATCAAAGAGAAAGAGAGTATCTTGGAAACAGCAAGAGAAAAGTGACTTTTCATATACAAAGAGGCTCCCCATTAGATTACTGACAAATAAACAGAATCTTTAGGGGCCAGAAAAAAACAGGGTAATAAATTCAAAATGCTAAAAGAAACAAATGTCAATCAAGAATATTATGTCCAACAAAACTGGCTTTTAACGAATAAGACACTGACTTTTCCCAATACACAAAAGCCAAAGCAATTTATTAACACTAGACCTTCAAGCAGTGCTAAAGGAAGCCCTTTGAATCAAAGGATGCCAGATATCAACATGAAAGCATATAAGTACATAAAACTCTCCAGTAAAGATAAATACATAGACAAATATAGAAGCCTGTAATACTGTGCTAGCAGTGTGTAAATTTTATTCTAGCGTAAAATTTAAGGATAAAATCTTAAAATAACTAAAATTATGTAAATAGATATACAAAACAAAGATGTAATTTGTGAACTTGATATCATAAATAAGGAAGTAGGATATAAGAGAACAGATTTCATATGTGCTTAAAGTTATCAAGTTAAAATACATTGTTTATAAATATGTTTCATGTAATTATGGTGGCAACTACAAAGAAAATATCTATAGAAGATACACAAAAGAAAATGAGAAAGGAATCAAAGCATGCATTGCAAAAATGAGTCAACGAAACAAAAGAAAACAGCAAGAAACAAAGAGAGACAAAGTATATAAGATACATACAAAAAATAAGTAACAAAGTGGCAATGATAAGTCCTCCTCAATCAGCAATTATAAATACAGACAAATGAATTATTCCCCAATCAAAAGAGATAGACCAATTGAATGGAAGAAGAAAATGAAACCTACAATATACTATCTGCATGAGATTTCCTTTAAATACAATGACACATATAGACTCAAAACATGGAAAAAGATAGTCCATGCAAATGATAACCAATACAGAAAAACCATCACAAGAGCAGAGCATGGTAGTGCATGTCTATAATCCTAGCACTGGAGATACTGAAGCAGAAAAAGCCTGAGGCCAGCCTGGGCCTCTTAGCAAAACCTTGTTTATAAATAAATAAATAAATAAATAAATAAATAAATAAATAAATAGGGCTGGGGATGGAGCTTACTAGTAGAGTACCTCTGAGTTTGATCCCCAAGGGGGCAAAATAAAATCACAAAAGACAAAGATGATATAATATAGTGATGAAATTTACAAAAAGATATAATGATTACAAAATGCATATCCATCATTAGATGGATGGATTAGATGGATCATCATTAGATGATACCCATCATTAGAGAATATGAATTATGAAGTGAACTTAGACAGAACTGAAGGCAGAAATAAATAGAAACACAATAATAGAACAGATAGATCAACAAGGAAACAGGGAACTTGAACAAAAAAGTTCAATTGCACCTAAGAGACATACACAAAACACTCTTCCCCCAAAATAGCGGGGCATGCATGCTTTTGTGGAGTACATGGAACTTTCTTCAGGATGTATTAGCTGTTAGCCACAAAACCAATCTTTGCAAATTTAAGAGGACAGAAGTCATATCAAGTATCTTTTCTGACTACCAAGGAATGAAACGAGGAATTAATAGCAAAATAAAAAATGAACAATATGAGAAATTAAACCACACACACTTGAATAGCAAAGAAAACATCATGAGGAAAATCATAAAACATCTTTAGAAGAATGAAAACGTAACATAGCAAAATGCATGGGGTCCAACAACAATGGCTGCAGGACTGACATTTGCTTTTTATTTTGGAGGGGGTTGTAGAATTGCAATAAACATGTACATTAAAAAGGAAAAAAGACTTTCAACCTAATATACACTCTTAGGAACTAGAAAGAGAAAAACAAACTAAACCCAAAGTTAGCAGAAAACAGAAAAGAATAACAATTAGACAGGAAATAAATTATATAGAGTAGAAACATAATTTTAAAACTTGAGAAAACTAGAAGTGGATGTTTAACAGACAAACAAATTGACAAATCTTTAGCCAAATGAAGATAAGAGATGAAAGGAGACATTACAATTTATGGCCCCCAAAATAAAAAGAATCATGAAATTGCTATGAACAATTAATTATATGCCAACAAGTTGAATTACCTTGATTAAAAATGTAAGTTACTATTAATACAGCAAGGCTGATTTGCAAACTCATAAAAATCTGCAAATCACTTAGGAGATTAACTGGTAATCAAAAAGTCACTCAACATAGAAAAGCCCAGAACAGATTATTCACTAGAGAATTCTACCAAACATCTAAGTAATAACTGATACAATCCTTAAACTCATCCAAAAACTTAAAAACGGAGAATAATCCTGACACCACACCTAAAACATCATTTTAAAAAAAAGAACAGCAATAAAAAAACCAATGTCTCTGATGAATATCAATGCAAAAATTCTTAACAATATATTAGCAAATCCAATTCAGCAGCACCTTAAGAATTATACATCCTGGCCCAATGGAATATTAACTGTAGGGCATAACATTGGATTACAACAACCCAGCTCATACTTTTCTACTGTAAATTTGTACTTTAGCATAATAGTAGCCAGGTGTGATCTTTGTAGCTGAGCCTGGGGAATAAAGGAATTAATCTTTGTGTTTACACAGTTGGTATAACAAAGGGCAAGGTGTATGTGCCTGCAAAAGTGTCAAATCAGGATTTTTACCCACATATGCTCCAGCTAACAGGTTTTGCATATGTTTACCTGAGCATCTCAGGTAGTGAAATACACCTACACCAGCCTTCTGTTATGAAAATATGTATTTACTATAATGGGATGTGTGTAACTCATGCATTTTACAATAATGTAATGTGGGTATCCACAACAGCTGCACCTGAGGAAAGCAAAAACCCACCTGTGCATTCACCTACTTGGCAAATGAATAGTAAGGTGTGTGTGTAGGGCTCCAAAGCAGAAACAGGTGAGTTTTGCTCACTGCTACATTTCTGTGCATATAGGATGTTTTTTAAAGTTTTCTTTTGATTTTTCTGATAGAAGTAGCTCAGTCAGCACAATGGCACATGGAAAACCAGATTTGCAAGTCTTGGAAGAGGTCAAAAGTGAATAATCACCAGGGATTTAGTTCAGCAGCACAATGCTTGCCTGGTAAACTCAAGATCATGAGTTTGATCCCAGGTACAAAAAAAAAAAAAAAGTGAATCATCAGGTTACTCATGATTGAATGATGAAGACGATAATGACTTGGATATTGGCTATGTGAGCCACAGTTCCTGTGACTGAAATGCATCAAGAATCAATTGATACAGGAACAGGGAATACACACTTCCTTGACTCAGAATGCAAAGAAAATAGCATACATATGAAATACATATTTGACTAGTCAGAATGATACAAAAGGTCATGCAACCAAGTGGAACCATTCAATGCTAGAACCAGGTCCCAAAATAGAGTGGAAATTCTAGGTAGGGATGAAACCTATTGGATGGAATACTAGCACTGTCATTCAACATTGGAAATTGTTTATAACGGAAAAAATGCTTCAAGATGTTGTGAAATACACAAATGATCAAACACAAGTAAAACATTCTGCATTTACCAATAGCCATATTAAAAAATATATTATTATGATACTTTACCAGTTGAACTCAAAGCATTCATATGGCTGCTGTACTTAGCAGGGCTTTCTCATGGTAATCACAGGAATGTAAAATATGTACAGAGAAGCATAGATATGGGCTTGAGGTTTGTAGAATTACAATGATACTGAGGGGATTTGGTTTCCTTCAAAATTGGCTGAGGCTTGATGACAATACCACAAGCCAAGAGTATATAGTGAAAAAGACTGATAATCTGGCTACTATCTGCTCATTGTTTGAGAGATTTGTGGGTGACTGTCAAACAATTTACACAACACCTGAACACACGACTATTGGTGAACATCTTGCAGCATTTCATGGTCACTATAGCTTTAGGCAGTACATATCAAAAAAAAAAACCCTCAAAATATAGCATAAAAATTTATGCTTTTGTAGATGCAAAGATTTATTATGCTTTTGACTAATAAATTTATCCTGGAACTCAGTCACCAACCAAATAATGTTGTGAACAGACTTGTTCCCACCTCCCAAACTAATTGGAATGTGACATTTGACAATTGGTTTACCAGTTTGCAATTGGTGTTACATTTGCTGAGCATAAATTGAACAGCACAGGAACTGTACACAGGAATCAAGCAGAAATTCCAAATGAAATGTTGCAATTTTAAAACAGAAATGTACTGAACAATATTTGGATTTTCAGAAAGATAAAACATTGGTCTTGTACATAGCAAAGAAAAACAAACTAGTACTGCTGATGTCAACATTGCACTGTGGTGGACACCTAGACAAAATGGAAGCTTGAGATGGTAAATTTCTACAAAAAAACCAGAGGCAAAATAGATTTTGTTGATACATTATGCAGCAATTATGATGTCACTCAAAACACAAAGTGCTAGTCAATGTTTGTGTTGTACTTAATCCTAAATATGTGTGGCATAAATAGTTTACAAATAAAATAACAAGTGCAAAATATCATGGAGAAATTTTCTTAGATGATTAGGACTGGAGCTCATAAGGGATCATTTGCAGCAGAGGAAGAATAAAATGTTTCTGCTCAGGGAACTACACAAAAAAAGTTGTGGAGTTCTAGTTAGCTGATAGGTAAACAGGCAGGCACAGCATTACAAAGACCTACTATGATAACAGAAAAATTAAAAAGATTATCAATTGTGCTCTACAAAAAAGGACAGGAAAACAAAACATACATGCTATCAAGCATAAGTAGTACTTGCATATAGAACATGTAGTTTTCATGTGTGAAGACTGCCTGTGATAGCTTGAAGCAAATAATATGTCTGTGATAGACTTTTGTTTGTATTTCCATTGTAGTTCACTAGGTTTTTATTTCTGGTGTTATTTTTAGGTTTTGTAAACAAGTCAACAGCTGATGTGAAAATGCTGATGTTTATTCTAAATGTACAATGATAATTCAATACTTCATTTTATTGATATTTTATGTTCCTGTTAACTACACATTGTATAATAAGAACCCCTTGACAAGCAACAAAACCAGTGAGTTGTCAAATTATGTCATAAAAAAATACAATATAATACAGCATAAACAATATTTGAAAGTAGTATGTACTGTTGTCACATATGAAGATTGCCTTAGATATAATAACTGAAGTAACATTTTTTGTAGAGTTCTATTAGTATTTTCATTGCAGTTCATATAGAAATTTATCTTTTATTTTTAGATTTTGTACATCATGAAACAGTTGATGTTGAAAATTTTGATACTTAATAAATATTAAAACTATATTTTTAAAAATATTTTCCTGTTAAGTACTTATTAATATAATAAACCTCATAAAATTAAAATTAATAATTTATCAATAGAAATATTCTTAAGAATAAATGTGGGTATTGTATACACACACCAGTGCATCTTTATGACAAAATTGGCATCATGCCCATGGAATATCCCTGGAATGCAAGGAGTGGTTCAGCATAAAAAATAAATGTGATGCACCATATGAGTAGAATGATAGATAAAATTAGACAAGAATAGGGAAGACATTAGTCTCCCTACATCCTTGAGAGATATATTCCAAGACTCCCAGTGGATACCTAAAGTTGCAGAAAGTACTGAACCCCATTTATACTGCTTTGTTACACATATATACTTATGATAAATTTTAATTTATAAATTAAGCATAGTAAGAGATTAATAATAAAATAAAACTACTAATAACATAGTGTAATAAACTTATGCGCATGTATGATGTATGTGCTTGGTCTTCTGTGCTCACATGTATGTGCACACTCTCATGCTCTCTCTCTGTACAAACTTACTCCCTTATTCTGTGTGAACATCCCTTAGTTACAGTAAATGACTTGGTGTCATGTATTTTAAGGGATCCCTCACTGAAGTCTTTGTAGAAGCTCAGTGCTTTCAGGTGTAACACGCTGCTGTCAGTCAGAACACATTTTCTGTTCATGTTTTC
Source organism: Cavia porcellus (assembly GCF_034190915.1). Taxonomy (NCBI): domain Eukaryota; kingdom Metazoa; phylum Chordata; class Mammalia; order Rodentia; family Caviidae; genus Cavia; species Cavia porcellus. Next base: position 29,963,034 of record NW_026947514.1, read on the forward strand.
TACCCAGAAATATATCTTTTTTCATCTTAAATCAGCACTTTTCATGTACTGTGGTCATAACTTTTGCAGTTTGCAATAATACAGCAAAACTAGCATTGCTTTATTCTTCCTTCTTCATATTTTCAGATAAAAGCTTCATTCTAATCCTAAGTCTTAGTAACTTCAGTATGTATATGTATATTTTTCCTTATTAGAACTTTCATCTTTTAACCTAAAGGAAGCACTATGACTTCTCTTAAGCATATCCCACCAGAAGCATCCCTATTCTCATTCTTTGTGTTATGTTATTAACTAAAATTAAGACTATTTGAACACAAGCACTATGATATCACAACAACCAATCTGACAAGACATTTATGGGTGACTTACAGGTAGGTAACATGTACATCATATGGCCACACTAGACAAAAGAATGATTTGTGTTTTGGGCAGGACACAGTGAAGAAGGCATAAGATTTCATCATATCACTCACAACAACATAAAACTTAAAGCTTATGAAATGTTTATTTCTGAAACTTTCCATTTTATATTTTCACATCTCACAGATGACCACAGGTAATTGAAATTTCAGAACACAAAACCACAGAATAATGAGGACTACTGTAAATAGGATCTACATTGAAGTGGCAGAAGTAAAATTATATAGAAAATTCTAAACGTTTCATAAGAAATATACAAAAATCAGTTGTGTTTCTAAACACTAATAATAAACAATTTCAAAAGAAAATACCATTTTTGGGGGTCTTTTTTGAGACAGGTATCACTATGCAATTCAGACTGGTCTTGAGCTCACTTTGTAGCCCAGACTGTTCTGGAACTTGCAATGATCCTCCTGCCTCAGCCTCCTAAGTGCTGGGATTACAGGCATGCGCTACCACACCTAGCCCAATACCTCTTAAAATAGCATCAAAAACAACAAAATAGGGGGCACTGGGAAACCAAGCAACCAGCTTGCCTTCCTGGTACGCGGCTGTGAGCCTACCAGAGCGCCCGGGCTGAGAATCAAACATCCCATCCCATCCCCCTCTTAGCAAATGGGAGCCAGAGATCTGAGTATCTCTTGGGAGATTGACCGTATGCAATAATATAGCAAATAAAGGGGATTTCTTTCTCCCATCTCTGAAGGCAAATATTTTTATCACTATTTTGCTTTGTTCTGATTAATGGTATTGCTCTATCCAATATTCTGTTTTGATAAACATTCATCTATAATGCTCTGTATTTCTATAATGCTCTGTATTTCATTCGATTTTGCTATACTGCTATACTGCTATACTGATTGAAAGAACAAGTATTGTAAAGATAAAGAGATATACTGGGGTACTTATTGCTGTTATCCCAGTAACCTGCTGTGAAGTTCTGTATCAGTTTCACTGCACTGTCTCAATTGGTTTGTTCTGTCTTGCGCTGTTGTATTTTATTACCTTCAAAATAATAATAAAAAAATACTTAGGAGTAAACTTAAACAAGAAGCAAAAGACAGAAAATTGCAAAACATTGCTGAAAGAAATCAAGGAAAACAAAAATAAATAGAAAAAAACCTAATAATAATATCAACTACACAAAATTGCCTACAGATTCAACACAACCTCTATCAAAATTTCATTGATGATTTTGCACAAATAGAAAAAAACTCCTAAAATTAGTATATAGAATTTTAAGGCACTTAGAATAACAAAGTCTCTCTTGGGAAAAGGAAAAGCAGAACTGCAAGCCTTACACTTCCTGATCACAAAACACACTGCAAAACTAATAGTCAAAATTGTATAGCTACTATGGAAAACAGTGTGCAGGCTCCTCAGGAAACTAAAAATGTAATTGCATTATGATCCAGCAATTCCATTTGTGGATATACATCCAAAAGAATTGAAAACAGAATCTTGAAGGATATTTTCACATTCCATGTTCACTAGAGCATACCCCACAACAGCTAAGATGGAAACCACCAAAATGTCAACCAACGAGTAAATGAAGAAAATGAAGCATATGCATACAGTGAAACATTGTCAGATAAAAAAAAAAAAAAAATATATATATATATATATATGTCACATGCCATAATACAGATGAATCTTTAGGATATTATCCTAAGAGAAATAAGCCAGTCATAAACACACACACACACACACACACACACACACATGCATGCACAACACATACACACACACAACCTACATAATGCCAATTATAAGATTTCTTAGGTAGTAAACAGAAAAATAGTGGTGAGTACCAGGCATTGTGCAGGGACCCACACTATGGGGGACAGAAGTCATCAATATATATTTATACTTATTCACAATCATTGCCTAATTCTATGATTCTTATATCCTATATTAATGAATCTCAAACCTGAAAATATTTTGTTATTAATATTTTTTCTTGCTATAGTCTCAGTTTTATATCTAAATGTTAGTGAGGTCACAAAATTCATAACAGCTACAAATTAATCCAATTAAATCTTGCTTTATTTAGAGAATACCACTCATCTGTTTTAGTCAAAAATAAGCTAAATGGCTGATAAGGAAAAAAAAAAAAAGATACTTCTTGACATATTCCCCAGGCAACTAGATTTCTACTGCATTTTTCCCAGCCTTTTCACACTAAGATAATATACTGTTCACACAAGATGTTTTCAATTAAACTACAGTAGATTGATAAAGTGCTTATGTTCCAGTTATCATACATCACTGTTGAAGGTTTCATTGGATGTCTATAAAACTCAAATCCTTATCAAACAGAAAAATAAATCAACATCAATGCTTAAAACTTTCCAGTTTCCATATAGTTTGAATATTTTTCTTCTATAAGACTTCTGATTATGAATTCTTAATAAAATACAATGCCATAATCAACCATGCCCATAACATGAACAATATTGATACTGATCAAGCTACATCTGCTTTCTGTTGGTATTACAAACTATATTTTCCACCCTTTTATTTTCAAACTTTTATTTTCTTATCTTCTAAACATGTCTCCTGAAAACTTTTAAAAATGTACCTGATAGTCATTGTCTTTTAATTGAAATAGTTATCTCATTTATATCTAATGTGATTACTGAAACATTTGTGTTCATATGCACCATTTTGTGGAGTGATTTTTGTCTGGCTTAGTTTTCCCCCTATGTTGTTGCTGTTTGTTATACTGTTAATTGTTCTATTTTTAACCTGTTAACATTCTTCTAGAGGTTATTCTGACAATTACAACATGTGTCATTAATTTACTAAAGAATAGTATTAATATTTCTAGTTATTCTCAAACAATGGAAATCTCTTAGTATCCTGTAATTTTTAACCTCTTTAGAATGATGGAGTGGTTGAATAAAAATCAGAGAGAAAAGGTGGAATATTTTGCATGGAGCTCAAACTCCCATTTTATCTATCAGTCAGTGAGAATATATTGCTGGCCTCCTCAAGGAAAAAAAGGTAAATTTTAGCATTACTTATACTATATCAAAATAAGCTCTTAATTTAAATATGATACCTAATATTCAACTTCAGTACTTTAATGTGCTCATTCTCATCACAGGAGGAAAAGAACATGTGACCTTCTTTTCCCCATCATGAGGCCCAAGAATTTCATTTTTATTTTACCCAAAGTTCTTTTTAAAATCCAAACAAAAAGGAAAAGCATGTTTATTGTCACATGCAGGTAGGAACCACTTCTACAAGGGATGACTTTCAAGCTTTATTTATTATACCATCTCACAGTTATAGCTCATACTGTTGAATCAGCAGGAACCACAAAATACATTCCCAACACACAAACAGCTAGATTCAGTTTTAGCAGCAAAGGAAAGATCTATAGGATCTGGATGCAGACTGCGAAGTGGGAAAGCCTCTCTGTAAGTATGTAACTTCAGAAGCCAGCAGAATATGCCTAGAGAGCTTCCCTAGCTACTCACAGCATTGAGCATCAGATGGTCTTAATACCTTCACAAATAAATAGCTAAATCACACAGACACAGCTTTAGAATAAGATCTCTCTGTGCAACTAAAAGAAAGCAAAAAATAAGCAAAAGTACACTAATGACATGATCTTTGAAACCACATTATGATAATATATCCTTTCAGATTTGTTCCTTGCATTCTGAAGAGTAATGTTATCATCCTATTACTATGACAGACATAACTGTTACTATCCACAATATTTAGTATAGTTGAATAAGCTCTCATTTCAGGGATAAGTGTTAGATGCATTGTCTGAGAGAGAAGAATGATAATGAACCATCTTCTAAATTCTGTTAGTTCATTGTTTTTTTCAATTGATACATAAAATTACCCCTATTTAGGGAATACCATGCAATGTTTTGATACATGTATACCTTGTGTAATGTTCAAATCAGAGAAAATATATCAGTCTCCTCAACTATTTACCGTTCTTTCATAGTGAAAACACTCAAAATTTTTCCTTCTAGCTTTATTGAAATATATAGTACATTATCTATCATGACCCTGCTATGCAATAGAACATCGAGACTTATTTCTCCTGTTTAATTATAGCAGTGTCTGTGGACCAGCCTTTCTCCAGGTCTCCCTTCCACTTGATTCCTCAGCCTCTTCTCTCAGCTTCTCTGAGACCCACATTTTCAGATTCCACATAGGAATGAGATCGTGCAGTTCTGCCCTGTGTGTGCCTGGATTATTTCACTTAACATAACCTCAAATTCTATGTACATCATCAAAAATCATAGGATTTCATCTTTTTATGACTGATTTTTATTCCATTGTGTACATACATGCCACATTTTATTTATGCATCCATCAGGACACTTAGGTTGCTTCCATTTCTAGGCTATTGAGAACAGGGCTGCAATAAACAGGGGAATGCTGATGTCTCTTTGACACACTGATTTCATTTCCTTTGGATATATACCCAAGGATAGGATCGCTGGATCATAAGCTAGTTTTCTTTGAATTTTTTCAGGAATCTCCATTTTTTCCCATAATGATTGTACTAATTTATATTCCTATCAATAGTGCCTCAGAGTACTCCCACTGTTTTTGTTTGGTTGGTTGATTGGTTGGTTGTTGGTGATGGATATTGAACTCACGACTTTGCACTTGCCAAGGAGGTGCTTGTGCCGCTAAGCTAAATACCTGGCCCCAGAGTTCCCTGTTTCCTACATCCTCACTAACACATCTTTTTAAACAGCTATTCTTACTAAAGGGAAATGACATCTCACTGTGATTTTGACTTGCATTCCCTTGATTAAAAATAATATTGAGGATTTTTTATTTTTTTAGCATACTGTTGGCCAGGTGTATATCTTATTCTAAGAAATATCTATAGTCCCAACTACTAAGAAGGCTGAAGTAGGAAGATCACAAACTTAAACCTAGCCTGCAAAATTTAGTAAGACCTTGTCTCAAAGTAAAAAGGGCTGGAAATGTAGCTCAGTGTAAAGGTCCTGGATCCAATCCCAAGTAGAAGTGCGAGAAATCTATAAATCTATTTAGAGCTATTGTTCATTTTTAAATCAGAGTATTTGATTTTTGTTATTTTACTATCAAGTTGAGTTATTTCAATATTCTGGATATTAACCCCTTTTCAGATGTAGACTTTGCAGATGCTTTTTCCTATAGGCTTCCTCTTTACCCTGTTGCTTGTTTCCTTTGTTGTCCAGAGCTTTTTAGTCTGATGGAATATCAGTTGTCTATTTCTTGTTGCATGTGGCCTTGTTTTAGGGTAGTAGCCAGAACATCTTTGCCCATTTCAATGTCCTGAAGCATTTCACCTATGTTTGCTTCTTGTAGTGTCATCGTTCCAGGTCTTATCTTTAAGTCTCTAACCCACTTAAGTTGATTTTTAATATGGTAAGATATAGAAGTCTAGTTTCATTTTTCAGCATGTAATTATCTCAGCACTATTTATTAAAGAGACTATCGTTTCACTCAACACTTGTTCTTACAACTTTGACTCTAGATACATGGACTTACTTTTAGGCTATTTTGTTCCACTGGTCCTATGTGTCTGTTTTTATGCCATTACCTGCCTATTTCACTATAATGGCTTTGCAGTGTATTCTGAAGTGAAATAGTGTGGTACCTCCTGCCTTGTTCTTTCTACTCAAGATTATTTTGGCTATTTGTGTGTGGAATCTATATGAATTTTACGGGTTTCTTTTTGTAAAGAATGTCACTGGCAACTTGATAGAGATGTCACTGAATTTTTCTTTTATCAGTACCGGAGATCAAACTCACAACCGCGTTCTTGCGAGGGCAGGCACTTATGCCGCTGAGCTAAATTCCCAGCCCCATGTCACTGAATCTTTAGATCACCTTGAACAGCAAGGACATTTTAACAACATGTGTTCTTCCGATCTATGAACACAGGATCTTTCTACTTTTGCATTCTCTTTAATTTCTCTCAATGTTTTATACCATCATTGTGAAGATCTTTCATATCGTTGGCGAAATTTATTCATGAAATTTTTGGTAGCTGTTATAAATGGGGTGTCTTTCTTATTTTCTTTTTCAGGTAATCTGTTATTTGGATGTTGGTTTTTGTATCCTGCAACTTTGCTGAATTTATTTAATGGTTCTAGAAGATTTATGGTGGAGTCTTTAGGGTTTTCCACATAAAAGACTATCTCATCTGTAAATAATAATGAGTTTACTTCCTGTTCTCCAACTTGGATATCCTTTTTTTCTCTCCTACCTGACTTCTCAGTCTAGGACTGTAACATGACATCGAATGAATGTGGTGAATGGACATCCTTGCCTTGTTCCAGATCTTAGAAAGTATTCAGCTTTTCCATTTTCAATATGATACTAAGAGCTTATTATATACGACCCTTATTGCGTTGAGACATATCTCCTCTTTTCTATTTTCTTAACTATTTATTTCCTGCAACTTATGGTAACCAGTACTCAGGAATTCTGCAATTCAAGTGAAACGAAGCAAAACATATCCCTCAGTATCCAAGGCGGTCTGCAGATGTGGCTGAAGAAACAGGTTCAGTAGTTGAGAGTGATGGAATCAAGAATGATTTCCAGTTGGATAAGACTTAATGCTTTTGGAAGAGTCAAGCAACCAGGAATTAATGAGTAACCTACCCACCCACACAAAACCTCAAGGCTCCCCTTGTTATCTCACCGTGTAAATCCTATGTCAATGTCAGCAAGAGCCAGCAGCACAAACACGCAGTCACTCTGCAGCAGCAGTCCTGAATGAAAGCAACTATCACGCTCAGCATTCATACCCTAAAGCAACTGAAATCACGCCTCAAGAATTAACAAAGAAAATCCCAACAGAAGAGTCAGGCGATCTCACTAAAGAAACAACTACGTAAAAGGAATAAAATGAAACATGCTTCATTCTTCTAATTAGCATCTCCATCTGTAAGGAAGATTGTAAGTCATGATTGAGAAACGTAGACATTGCACATTTCATGGAATAATTAAGGAAAGCAATTGGGCAATACCTTTAGGGGTAGACTGACTTGTATTATGACTGGGACAGGCATTCACAATAGTTCGAGGCCCTGTTCAGACCCCAGGCTGTGTACCTATCCACACTACATACCTAACACAATACAGCAACTTTATAATAGACTCAGCTAACTTCTCCAAAACCCCGTCACTGATCTACATCAGTTGTAGTAAAGTCACCCCCTTTCTGGGACTCCCAATGGAGAGGTTGGGCAGGTTCAGTAGCATATAGTGAAGGTGTGCTGACTCATATTTTCATGGCATAAACACTTTTACAGACCTACAGGATCTTTAAACTGCAGAACTAATGTGTGTGAATATGTAACAAATAAATAATAAGGTATGAAAGAAGAGAATCTAAAAGACCCTAAATTCTTCTACCCCCATTCCTTTCCTCCCATACACTACACATACAACACACACACCACTGACACTTAAGGTGGAGCACATGGTCCTTCTATTGACTTTCCCATTCCACTTGGAGCAAAGTCCCAAGTCCTCACTATGCTACGACCCACAAGGCCCTAAAGGATCAAATTCTTTCCATTTCCTCTGCATTCTCATCTTCTGCTCTTTCTTCAAACCCACATTCTCAGCTTAAGACTTTCTCCTTTTTCTAGAAGTTGTAGGTCTCAACCTGTGAATGTCTGTGGCACTGAAAGTGTTCATGCACTTTTGTTTGCACACAATTTAATTCACAAACTGAAGCATTTGGCAAAATTTTGTTTTATTTGCAAACTCTGCACCTGTGACAAACACAACACGATCACTTTTCCCACACAAACAAATGTGGCCATCTTTTCCAAAATCATAGAACAAATTAAATTCATGAACCAAGATACCCCTGTACCTTTTCAAGTCTCTATACAAATATCACCAAGGAGGTTCTTCTGAACTTTGAATCTAAAGCAACCCTCCTAGCACCTGCCCTGCCCCAAATTCTCCACTACCTTCTGTTACAGCACTCTGGGGGCCCAAGGGAGATTTTCATAGGTGAGGTCCTCAGGTTAAAGAACACATGTGTGCAAGGCATCAGTGGCTACAGCAGGCAGCATGGAGCAGAGGGCAAAAGCGCAAAAGCAGAAGAGAAGCCTACATTCTTACATAGGTTGTTAGCTCATATTTACAGTCTTAAATAGTGCTAGATCCAGTACATGTATGCTCACCTATGCTGGACAACCTCAAATGTCCTTAGATGCCCCTGAGCTTTGAGGCAGTCTAAGTGGTTCTCCATACTTTCTCTATAGGCTACCACTAGCTGACAAGTTGTTCCTGTTTGTTTTGTCACAGGAAAATGAGAACAGCAGCAGAAAGAGAACCACAAAGCCACAGAGCCAAATGGATTCACTACCATAAGAGAGGCAGGCTGGCGAAGGAATCCCTCGGAACAGAACATGCTGTCCACTGACCCATGATGCTGGGAAAAGCATGGAGTTCTGTGATTGGCAGATGTTCAGAAACACAGGTAGACTGTGACCAGCTGGGTGCTCAGGTGAGGCTGCTGCTGATTGGTTGACACAGAGGCTTATATCCCTCCTTGACAGGTTGACTTTCTACGGCAAGAATCTGACACTGGGCTCAGTTGTAAAACTTTTATTAAGACAAGTTATTGACCAAATGAACTAATTTAAAATTGGTTCCAGGAGTAATTGGTAACCATGACTATAAAACATACAGGCTTTTCCCTAAATATATGGGAACTTTTGTTCTACTATTTTCTGAAGGTAAACTCCATGCCATTGACCCTGTGTCGATTTATTCTACAACCCTTGCTATGGATTAGATCAAAAATGTCCCATGAGAGTCTCACTCACTCACAAGTAGAGCTTGTGAAAGGTGGTCACTGATGAGGGGTGCTGCCTCATCAGTGGATGATTCCAAAGATAGGTTCAGCAGCTGAGGACACTGTTGGAAGGTGGTACCTGCATAGAGGAGGTGGGTCACTGGGGGAAAGTGACCTGGCTCCTTTCTTTTCTCTCTGCTTCCTGGCCACCAAGATGTGAGCAGCTTTCCTCTGCTCCTCTGTCATGCCATTTCAGTGTTTAAGCCTGTCAAATATGGACTGAAATTTCTGAAATGTGAGCCAAAATAAACCTCTCCTTCTTAAATTGTGAGGGTCAGGCATTGTGTCCCAGCCATGCAAAAGTCTCTAAGACAATACCAATCCCTACAACAGTGCCTAGGACACTCACTAGTGAATGAATAAATGATTTTTTGCTGTACTGTGGATAATGAAATCTTGTAAGATTTGCTACTTTATTTTTATAGCATAATAGAGTAGCTGAGAGCATGTCTTTGTAATTATATAGTCCTGGCTATATACTGTAGCTTCGCCATGAACAATTTTATGGTCTTCTCGAACTTCCCTTTCATTATTTGACAGAAAGAAGAAGAGGAAAGAATAACAGTATCTTCCTCCCAAAGTCTCTCTGATGATTACTGAAACAATATCCAATTGTTGGCACTTAAGGGCTCTATATATTAGCCAGGTATATTTCTACTTTGACACTCTTCAAGGGGATCAAAGAAGATATTTTGAATCATAAAAATAGTATGATCTGTGCTGGCCTTATGGAAAATCAGAGAGGATGGCCCGAAATGCAAGACTACAAGAGGTGATCAGAGCTCTAAATCTGCCAATCCCTGTCCTCATACGCTCCCCATCAAAGCTCCCTTCACCGTTAGGGATTTGGAGTCTTTTCACTGTACTTAGCAGTCAATCTTTCCTGATAAGCCAACACTGAAGTCATCCATGCCTGGAGATATTTTAAGTGAGATAAACCATGTGCTCCCAAAGAAAATATTGTTTATTAAGAACATATATTGATTTGATTAACCCTGTACAGTTCATTGTGACCTACCAAACAGTAGAAACATAGAGACACAGGACAGGTAAGTTTTGAAGGAGAGCTACAGATACTGACTTGGCCCTATTCAGGGAGAAGGCTCTATGGACCTACAGGTTCAAAGTAAATTCCAACTACACTGTGATTTTGCCCTATTACAGTGTTGGCAAAAATGAGTTTTCCAGATCTATATAGGATTTAATTCACCTTCTCTGAAATACACACATTCATCTTCTCTGTCTGTCTCTGTCTCTTTTTCTGTCTCTCCCCCGCTTTTTTCTCTTTCTTTCTCCCTTACTCCTTCCCCCCCCCCGCCTCTACTCCAGTACCCCAAATATACAAAAACATATAGAATATTACTTCATATCCCTGTCCCCAGTTCAAAATCTATACTCCCTTTAATTATCTTTATGGGCACAAAGAAGCCTCAGGCTGAGTATTTTTTCCTTTGCAGCTATCTGGAAACTACCAAGAGTTGACTCTATCTTCCCACACTAATAGTAATGTTTCTCCTTCTACACAATACTGTTTCACATTACCTGAATTGTCTTATATTCTTTTCCCTGGATCTCATTATACAGACACCTTAGACTCTACTCTGCAAACTGTTGCAGATCACAGAATGACCCGCAGGCAGATGGCCCTGGGTTTCAGTGGTCTCTGTCAGTCACTTGTCTGTGTACCTCAGAGAGCTGCTTAAACCAGCTGAACTGGTTTTACTCTTTCTGCCCATCTTGTGGGATAGTCTTGAGAATTTTAACAGAAACCACTGACACAGAATAGGTATTCACCACGGAGTAGCTTAAAATACACAGAGGCACCCAAGTCTTCGACCCATGAACTGCAAAAGCTGGGTGTGGATCTGTAAGTGATGCTGAGCAGGAACATGAGAGGAACTAAGAACCCAGGAGAATACATGTTTTCTTGGAAAATGGAATAAGCAGGAAAGACAGGAACCCCCTTGACACTGTGAAGACCTGCCCTAGAATTGGTTTCAAGCCCACAAGTTTAGCTATAAATGAAGTCAGTGCCACCACATCTCTGAATTCTGTGAGCACAGTCAACATTGGGAACAAGAAGTTGTGATGAACTGTGGAAGGCATACATACAGCCGGGGTCCTGAAGGATTCTGAGCCTCCTTCCATGCTGTACCAGGGCAGTGCAGATCCCGTTTGCTACTGCTCTAAAGAGCGTCCTCTGGTGGTCAGTACCAGAAATGACACTGCAGGATTACAAAGTCTCTGGAGTTCTCCCAGTAATCATTTTTAACTCATTCAACAAATATTTATGCATCTCTATTATGCATCAGAGATAGTGCTAAGTGCTAGACGTACAAAGTAGAACAAAGCTCAATGGCAGTTCTCAATGAGCTCAAAGCTGACCTAAATTTTTAGTAAGAAAATGAAGGATGAAAAAAAAAAAAAAAAGCCAAGTTTATGTTCTAACTTGAGTCACACCTTTAGCTAATCAACCACCCTCTCTGTGAATTCCTCCTTTGCTGGAGGAGAGCTGTTCATGAATAAATGACATTTCTTTCCACCTTATTCCTCCTGCCTCTATCATCCATCTTTCCAATTGCAGCCGACCAGGTCTCATTCCATTTTGAAAATGAAATGTCCTGCTCAGCCTTCCCCTGAGGACACCTTCAATTAGGATGTCATTCATTTTCCTTTCTGAAAATTTTATCTGGCTCTGAATGTTCTTCCTTTCATTCTCATGCTGCTCTTCCCTTCTGTTAAGGAGCAGCCAGAAGACAGGCAACGGGGTATGTAGGAAGGGGAACATTCCAGCCCCCAGGGCTCCCTGCTACATCGCTGACATTCTGATCATTTCCAGAACTTTTATTTGAGAATATCTGGTAGTGTGTTCTAGTGGATACCTAGTTTTAATCCCTAGAGGATGAATATGATATAAGAAAATAATCATATTTTAAATGAAGCCCACACCGATGACTTGGATGGACGGCTGGACTGGGTTCATGTCAACACGAGCACAAAAATGAGTTACATCTATTAAAAAAAAGAAATTGACTTTCTTGGGTAGCGTTGGAAGGCAATTTAAAAAACGAGTGCTGTCAAATATAGTTTGGGCCCTGGTGAGCTCTAGTGAAATAAGCGTGTATCTCCCAAGGCTAGAGAAGGTGTGTTCCTTTTAGATGTATGAGTTTCTCAACAGTTAGAATCACATGTGAGAACATACTAAGAGGGATTAAGGGGAATGACAAAGGTTAGAAGAACTGTGGGTGCTCAGAGTGAGCCAACAGCATGCTCCCAAGTGAGGATGGCCTCAAATAGGCAGGACCCCCCCCCATGGAGAATGGAGGCCAGAAGTAGAGATGGACACAGTTGAAGGTGAAAGAGGAGGTGGCATTCAGAGCATTAATGAAGTGTGAGTTTAGGGAATAAAATACTATCCACTTGGAAAGCACCAGCATACCTGTGCTTACATACATGACACAGGTGACGTGAGCTCCCAGTGACTGAGGAGAACTGAGGTCACAGTGCTCACAGGAGAGGACTCCAGCACAAACCAGAAGACAGGTGAATGCTGGCCCTAACATGAAAGGCCCTAAATATTATTTCAAAATATGTGGACTTTCCCCACTGATGATGGGAAGCCTGAAAGAATTCCAAGCATAGGAAAGAGAGAGATTAAAACAAGATGTTAATCACACTTAACAGCAAGAGACAGGCAGTTTGGGACAAAGGCTAGGGCAAACCTATAGATTCTGCCAGACCTGAGTTTAAATCCTGGCTTAGGTACTTAGTGGTCAGAAAATGATCTTGGGAAATCTGTTTCCTCCTCTGTAAATGGCAATAGTAGATGTCACAGTATTATGAGGCTCTTTTTTAGGATTCAGAGTGTAACATAAAATGGTCTTGAGATAGCCTCCAGGTCCTGATATTTTGGTGGCAACAGACTGGCCAGAGAGGCAGGGCCAGAGCTGAGACCATTCAGATGATAGCTACAGGAATTCTGAAATACAACAGCAAAGTGCTGGGCCAGGCCAGGAATCCAGTGGAAGGAAAAGGTTGTCTTTCACAGATGTCTCAAAAGAAGGTCAAAGATGTTTGGCAATTAGCTAAGACAAGAGGAGGGAAGGGCCAAGGTCTAGGCCGGAACAAGGATCTGGGCTGTGGCAGAGGGGGTAAGGAGAAAAAAGTTGCATACCAGATAGGCTGTCTGAGACAGCAAGACACAAGGAGGAGAAAATCTGAAGCAAACTGGACACTGCCCCTCCAAATATCCCATCATCAGAGAGGTTTTCCCTGGGCACCCCTGACCACGTGGTCACTCTCCACCTCAACTTGGTTTTGCCTTCAAAACATGCATCACTCCCTGGAAGAGTCTGTGTTTGTTTACTGCTTTATTGTCCCGTTGTCAGGCTGTAAGGGGGATGGCCTGTGTGCTGCTTACTTTATACTCCCTGTACCAAAAGCAGTGCCTGGCATGCAGTAGGTGTTTAATAAATATCAGCGACCAATATTGTTTTCAACAGTCTGATATATGAAACATAGGCAATAAATGTTAGTGTTATTTGTGAATAACTCCAAAAAGCACTGAAAAGAAAAATGTTGCTGGTAAGTGCTGGACCTTGGAAAAGAATCACACTAACTCACCAGAAGGACAAAGAAGCATTGAGAGAGACAGGTGGAGTCAGAGAGATTAAAAAGCTATGGCCTCCTTCTGGGCAGAGAAGAGAAAGACCTGCCACCTGAAGAGTCCACACCTCAGCCCACAGAGCCTTAGGTTTGTCCAAGTGCTGAGTCTGAACCCAGAAAAAAGAGGAGAAGCTAGTTTGTCCTGGGACAGGCCAGCTATCATAGAAGCAGGAAATGGATATTTTCTGGCAATAGAAAGGAAATATACTTGGGCTAAGCAGGTTTCTGACTATATGAAATTGAATCACAGTGGCCTCTTTGGCCCAATTCTTCCTTTTTTTTTTCTTGTCAGACTGTTTGGAAATCCAGATTCTGGCAGAGTTCACAAGAGCTCACTAAGCTGGGAGACCAAACATTAAGTTAATTAGAAGATTCATAATTGACTGCTCCAGATAGACTCAGATTGCAAGATCAGCTTCTTCAGCAAATGTGCCTGCTGTGCATTGAGAAGATTCTTGGCAAAGTCGTTAATATAACTTCATAGTGATACAGGTCTGTGGGGTTGGCAGAATAGACGTTCGGCCAGTTCTCAGCCTATTACAGATAGGTCAGGGCTCTAAGAGGCCAGAACAGCCCAAACACCTTCTCTTAAGCAGCACCAGGTAACGTGTGACATTCCAGAACACACTGATGAGCACTAAGCAAAATTCCCCAGGCTGTCTTTCAATCCAAATTAAGATGCTGCTAAATTAGATCGTGAACAAGAGTGAGCTGTGGTGAAGTACCCTAGAGTCGACCCTCCAGCATTAACTGAGATTAAAATGTCAACCATTTCAGCCTTGATCAAAAAAAATACAATGACCACTAACTCCATCTTTACAGTAGGCCTCCCTTGATTTCAGAGTATGAGCAAATAAGCCAAGAGAAGATATAAAAACCCGCTCTTTGCAGTCTTTCACAGGACCTACAGGACCTTTCACCACCTACAGGACAATACTGCATGTCCTCAAAGCATGTCTTAGTAGAGCTGGGAATAAGATACAGTTCTCCAATATTTTGCCTACATGGAAAATAAACAAAACCCTGCAGCGCTGTCTTGCCCAGCAAAAAGTGCTAGTGGTATGCCCACATTCTTTTTTCATCTATTAAAACCCCTACTCTGATGCTTTTCAAATTTGCCTAGAATTTGAGTTCATGAAAATTGCAAGTTCTCTCAGACAAACATGATCATTAGTCTCAGAGCTAGAGGAAATAGCAATGGGCTTGTGTTTTCGTTTTGAATACTGAAATTGCATGTGAAGGGTAGAGTCTTTGTCAAGAAATGAGCTAGGAAGACACATGCCACACACACACACACACACACACACACACACACGCCCTGGAAATATCATATGTAATCTTTTCTTTTAATTATTAGCTGAACTTGCAATAAAGAAAGAGAACTTACCAGGTGCTAGAAACAAAGCAACAACTAAAAACCAGAAGTAAGCACAAAAATCAAAAGAGTATCTGCCCTTAGAGATGAGGTGGTCATAGGCAGCAGGACAGAAAAGAGGCAAACTCCGTGTAGCCTGCTCAAGGCCAAAGGCTGTGGCCCAAAGTGACAAAAGAGACAAAAATGTATCCTCCTGCAAGCTTAGATTGCTGGTCTGTCTCTGTCTCTAGGGAAGAACAAAAGACCTTCCTTTCAAAATTTAAACACAGCCTCTTGGACATTTGAAGGGTACAAGTTTAAGTTTTGTGCACTGTGCCCAATCTGAGAAATTGAGTAAAAATCAGTCCTGGACCAAAGATAAGCATGGGGAAAGTGAACACAACTCATACAAAAAAGCTACACCCACGACACTCACACATACATAGGAGGATTCTAGCTCTGAGCACAGAAATAGGACAATTTAGAAGTGAATATAATTAAGTTTAAACATCTTCTCTGATGCCAAAAACACATTTGACAAAATTCAACATTCATTAATCATTTTTAAAAATAACAAAACAAAACAGAAAAACTACATGAAAAAAATAACAAAACACAGAACACAAATCTAGAAATAGAAAGGGTATTTTCTTAACCCAATAAAGAGCACACGCCAATAACCTCCAGAAGGCATTGGTCTTACTGGAATTATTAAACACTCCCCTTTTAAAGTCAAGAATGAGGAAGGTTACTAACAGTGACTCTGTTCAACACTACTCATAGGGTTCAACAAATGTTTTATAAAAGGACTCAGCAAATACTTTAGGCTTTGCCCACTAGGCAGTCTGAGCTTTCACAGATGTCAAGCCAAGTTTGCCATTGTAATTCAAAGGAGCCATAGCCAAGTTTTCAATAAAACTTTATTTACATAAAACAAGTGGTACAGTGGATATTCAAGTTCATACATTAAGACAAGAAAAGTAAAAGTCATGTGGCTTAAACAAGACCCCTAATTAAGAGATTACATAGGTTTGATGTAAGAGCATCTACAAACTATGAAAATAGTTTCAGACTATTAAACTATGAAAAGGGTTCAGAAAGATAAAAACACATAACATTTCTATATACTAGCAACAACAGAAAAAGGATCATTAAAAAACACTGAAAATAAAGAATATGGGATATATAGGAAAACAAAGCAAAGACATGTAAAGAAAACAGAGCAAAAATTATTCTACTGAAAGATATAAGAGAAGAAATAAATAAGCATAGCTATTCCAAGGTGCAGGGTGAGAAGACCCTGTATGGAAAGAGGGAAAATTCTCATTATTTATCTGCAAAACATCTGAATAATTTCAACAAATCTCAATAGGTCTGCCACATTCTTAAAATTTGAAAGTATAAAGAGTCTAGAATTACCAAAACAGTCTCAAGGAGAAAAATAAGGTGAAACTTAAACAACACAGACTTATATGTCCAAAGTTATTTAAAATAGGTTGGCGCTAAAGCAAACAGATACATACCATTAACAAGAAACAGAAGCAAAACAATAACACATATGTGCACCTTTGGCTTATTATATTAGGGAGATGACTTGTGTGTATGTATAGCAACCTATGTCTATATCTATACCTCTACTGATTGATATAGATATAAATATAGAAAGAGAAATACATAAAACTGGGACAACTCTATTCCGTGGGAAAAGATAAAAGTAGATTTCAATGTTGCACATAAAAAATCAATTTGATTTTATAGTGATTACAAAACATTGCATTTCATAACTTCTAAAAGAAGAGGCAGGAAAGTATTCTTGAGACACTGAGTTAGAGAAGGATTTCTTATGTTAATATGCACAAAGGTCCAAGCCATAAAGAAGCTAATAAATAGGACTACATGAAGATGTGGCACTTCTGTTCAGTATTATCATTAAAAAGTCAAAATAACAAGAACAAACTAAAGGATATCTGTGGCTCATCAGCTGATGGAGAGAATTTAAATGATTCCTAGAATATAAGCAATTCCTATAAATCATTAATTAAAAGGCCAACAATGATAGATGAGGTGGCAGAGGTTATGAATGGGCAATTCACAAAAGGGGAAACTCAGATGGCTGTGGAATACAGAAGAGGTGTTCAATCGTACTAGTAAACCAAGAAATGCAAATTAAAACAGTGAGCTGTAATTCCATTGGAAAAATTCAAAATCTAATAATTCAAAAAGAGATAGAGAAACAGCAAACTGCTGATGGGCACAAAATTAAAACTACCTTGGAGAGAAATTTGAAAATATAACTGAATTAAAGATGTATGTATAACCTAGCAATTTCTCCTCCAGGTGCTGGCACAGGTATTTAGTGAATTACTATTTGTTATAGCAAAAAGAAAAAATGAGTGAGGGAAAACTATCTTAGCCTAACATTGCCTCAGGTGAGTATATAAGTCTACTATACTGATTCATTCACAGCCTGAATAGTATAGAGCAGGGTAAATAAATCAACATGGATAAATCTCAAAAAGAATACAGGAAGGATGCATATATTATAAAGCAGCTCGGGTAAACTAAAACACTCCCTCCAAAAGGCTCAATAACACAGGACAATGAAGCACTACAACTCTGGTCAAGGTGTAAGAGCAGATAAGGGATCATAGGAGTGGGTGGGCATGAAACAGAATAGGGCTTTAGGGACATCTAAAACATCTTCTTTCCTAGAAAGAACAGAAGAAAGAGGGAAAGATGAAAGAATACATGTAAATAAATACAGCCAATGTTTGCATCTGTTTCATGTTGGTGTTGAGAATGTGCCTATCTGTCATGCAATGTCTCATAGTATTCTGTAGACTTAAACTATGTCATCAGCTGAAACATTATTTTAAAAAGAAATCATGTTTGAAACAAATGTAGAAGTCTCATGACATAATTACAAGTCCTCCAAGATAGATATATTGCCCTGAAGAAAACCCTGACCTCATCACCTGCCTCAGTTGCTGAATTTGATGCCAGGAATGCTTTACTTTTTTCCAAAACAAGACCCCTCCAGAGGATGAATGATTGTCAGCTTCAAGAAATAGTGACAAGAATGTGCCATGTTCAACTTAGAAAAAAAGATTCCAGAAATGTTGGGGGCAATAGCCATCTCAATGGATGCATCAAAGAACCAGATCTATCCCAAGGTCACTACTTTAAAGAGAGTGACATCTAATTTATTGTGTATCTGGTACTTTTTAAATTCAGCAGCAGCAACTAAAGTTATTCCTCCTGTGGCTGTTGATATTATCCATTATCAGAACACATGTACTGCACTGAGAGGCCCCACAGACTGGACAGTGGTGCCAGCATTATAAATTATATCACATCCTTACAAAGAGCATGTCATTCAACACGCAGCTCACAGGTCGGTTGTAAATTATTACAGATCCTCACATCATCCAAGGGGGATTTACCTAGGTATTTTGCTCAGAAAATGGGAAACTTGTTAATCAAACAGTAAACCCCATGGGTCAGCAGAAAGGAAACACTTTTCACAGCAAGATCAGATCCAGCAGATACAGTAAGGACAGAGCATGCATATGGGAACAGCAGAGGAATTAAGGAACATGACCAGCATGAATGAGGGACTCACTCTGAGCACGGCCTCCTGCCTTATTTCTGAATCTTCTCAACCCTCACATGCAATAATAATCAGGAGCAAAGCCTGAAAGGCTCCATCCTGTTTTGCAGACAAGAATTTCATTGTCAGTTGTCTGGCCAGCAAACAAAGCCTTTGTTACATTTGTAATGTACACTGCAATACATTCAACAAAGCATACACATGTTTGCTGATTAATATTTAATTATTTTACAATCATTAGTTGAGGGTCTAGTATGGCCAGAGGCTGGACTAATGTACACATGGTAAAGTGAGCCACCTATGCTCTGCCTTCATCAGATTTCTGATAAATAAATGACACTGTTATAAAACAAACCACAATCTTCTAATGAGACTTTAATCCCCTCCTGTATCAGTCAAGGTTCTACTAGAGAAACAGATGTAACACAAGATATACAAATGTATAAGAAATTAGAAGACTGACTTAAAATGGTCAGCCACAGCGTCGGATGAAGCATGCGGGGTATCTGCACGCTGGAGGCTGAAGGTTTCAGTCCAATGTCTGGAGCTCACTGCAGTGCAAGTCTATATCAGGAGGCCAATGGATCTACAATGGAAAGCTAGAGTCTACACCAAAAGGCTGAAGAATCTACACCGGAAGGCTGAAAGATCCAAAGCGGAAACCAAAGATTGCTGCTATAAACCAGGAGATGACATTCAAGCAGAAGGCAAAGACTGGAGCTCCTCTAAAGAACAAAAGTCAATCTAGCCTTCTTCATTTCCCTTTTATACCATCTAAGCAACAAGTCACCCTAGGGTGGGTTCTCTGCACTCTAGGGTATAGGATGAGGAGCTGACTTCATAAAGTTAATAAACTTTCCAAGTCAATATAATCAATCAACCATTACACCTCATTTCTCCACACATGAATCTTTCTTCAAAACAGTTCCTATTTACATTTAAATCTGTAATATTACCCATTACTTCTATATGTTACCATATACTGAGATTGCTCTATTCATGGCTCCTGAATTTAAAGAAAAAACTGATAAAATGGACCCATTAGTAAGTATATCTTTCAACTGACTAAAGAATAAAGCATGCTTTGTGTGAGCTATTTTATGATTAGTAGCACTTCCTGCACAAGGAAAATACTTAGAAATAATTGCTAAATTTTATTATTTGCTTCTTCTTATGAACACATTTAATCTTCTCAACATTCCAATGATATGGGTATTTTTAATCCCTGATTTACAGGTAAAGAAAATGAGGTGTGGAGAGGATCATGACTTGCCCAAAGTCACACAGCTAGAAAGTGGCTGAGCCACAACTCAAATCCTGGTATCAACCCTTTACAACTACACAAAATTGTCTTTGACACTGTTATAATTTGGATCTGGAATAGCCCCTGAAGGCCACATATTAGAGACTTGAAGCCCAAATGATGATGCTACTGGAAGATGGAGCAAGGGAACCTTTTCAAAGAAGGACAGGTGACTGACTTGGGGAAAACAAATTTTTGAAAAATTAAATAGAAAGGAAAAAATTAGCACCTATTTAATCACCCTGGATCATCACAAAACTCAGGATCACTACTAAGGTGACTGCTAGGACTTTGGAAGGAGACTTGAAAGGACAGAAGCAGTTCTAAGAACTACCAAGAATGATATGAAAATCAATATAACGTATGTGCATGTGTATGTGGGGGGGTGTGCATGTGTGTGTGCATGTGTGTTCATGTGCACATATAAGCATACACACCTTCTGATGACAGCACTTTTCAAGGCCGGGAGTGTAGCTCAGTGGTAGACTCCAAGACCTTGTGGATCCATCCCTAGCACCAGGGAAGCAACATAAAAACAAAACATTTCTGGAAAAACTAATAAATAAATCACTCGAAGAAGTCTACTTCTAGGACACCGTGTTGGGCTTCCCCATATTAAACTTAGTGTTTAATTAAGTTCTATTAAACTTAGTGTTTCTTGTCTTCTTTATATAAAGTCTGCTATAAAATAATTTGTGGCAGTGAAAGATACAAAGTACAATGCAAAGCAGAAAGTTCAAGGCTGCATTGAACGTCTTTTGAGGTGATTATGTGATACAGCAGGAAGAAAGACTCAATGAGATAATGTATTAAATATCTTATAAGGGCCTGAAAACCTATTTTTCATCAGGAAAGTTTGTGTCTCAGTAGTAAGAATGGCTATCAGCATCATAACATAGAAGAGGTAGGAAAATGAGATGGGACCCGGAACCTAGGAAGGGAGTAACAGAGAAGAGGTGTGATCATATGCTAATTATTACATCCATGAATCACATTCAAATAAGAATGTATGATAACCTGGTAACTTTCAGGAAGCCTGCTGCCAATGTGACTGGGTCTTTCAGGCAACAGAAAAAGAGAGCAAACCCACCTTGTAACACCAAGCTGGGGCCCAAATCTCTCCAGCAAAAGAAACAGACTAAAAATTCTTCAAAGGTAAAATATCATTGATTCATTCAAAAAGTATTTCTTTAACTCTCACTTTCTGTTGCTACAAGAAAATACTTGAGGCTGGGTAACTTATGAAGAAAAATGTTTGGCTCAGGATTCTGCTGGCTGGCCAATCCCAACAGCAGGGCATTCCATACCTGATGAAAGCCACTTCACAACATGGCAGAGGAGTAGAAAAGGAAACACAGGGGCTAAGCGTATAAAGTAGGATTGATTTATAACAAATGATTTGAGAGAGATTCACTCCTGCGACATCCAGCTCACTTGATAAGATCGCATTAATAAACTCATGAAGGTGGAGCCCTTCTGACCTTATTACCTTCTTTCAGGCCACATTTCCTAAAATTTCTGTAACCTCAATGTCACCACTGGAGACCAAGCTGAGATGTGAGTCTTTAGGGGACACCATCAAACCATAACCAAATCATAACACCTGTGTTCTAGACCCTAAGCCAATGCTAGGGAGAAAAATGACTGGCTTTCTGGGTTCATTAACTATTATTGTATAGTAAGCTATTTTAAAACTCAAGAGATTAAAATAAGGAACATTTATGATATCACAGCCTCAGAGAGAAGATCTAGGTGGTTCTGGCTCAGGGTCTCTGTGCTGGAAGGGCCCCAAGACCAATCTCAAGTTCTGTGGTAACCAGAAGATTTGTAAGTCTTACACAGAGTATTATTCATGGACATGATTTAACACAGCAAAATACTAGAAATAAGACCTCTTCCCTTTGCTGGAGAGGGAAAGAGTTAGCAGTTTCTGAGAATTCTCTCTTCACAGAATCAAGGGGTGCACTTAATTCCTCTGGCATCATATTGTGACAGCATGTGCAAAATTACACTCTATACCCAAAGTTTACACTAGACTCTGCTCCTGTGCACACCCTCTGTTTCAAATGTATCCAAATTGCAGAATCCCAGATGGAAATCAGATATTCAGCATAGTTTTATTCACTGTTTAGGGACACCAAGTCATTCTTACCCATTAGGGAATGATGAGGACCCTCCCTATTAATTGACTAAGAGCCAATCTTGCAAGCAGGATTTTCTAAGGATAGCAGTCTCAGGCCACCAGTGGAAGTCCCTACTTACAAAAAGTCTTGAGTAGTTGCAGCTAGCAAAGGCCTGCCTGTACCATCTGAAGCCATGATTGGAACTAGAGATACACTTACAAGCAAGCTCTCTTGCATGGTCATTGGCTGAAAGTTCTTCACCATATGGGCTCTATGAGTCTGCTGGGGTATCCTGAACATATGACAGCTGGCTTTCCCTACAATGAGTGATCCAAGAGTGAGAGATGCCCAAAATGGAAGCTATACTCTCAATAAACTAATCTCAAGAGTGACATATCATCACTTCCAGCATATGCTATTGGATGCAGACCAACCCTAGTACAGTGAGGGAGGGGGAGGGGATTAACCACACTGAATCCCAGGAATCAGGGATCAGACGAGGCTGTCTCAGCAGCCGCTCACCAGTGATTTGCATCCTTCCTACATATATACACACTAACTCCCCCACTGTCTCATTGAAGTATCATTTCAAAGTTCAGACCCTCACCCTCTATCTCAGGTCTAGGTTCAGATGAGGTTCCTCAGGGGTAGTCTTTGACATATGGCTCCTAGGATATGATTCTCTTGACCTGCAGGAATGTGCCACTAAAGACCTAAGTTTTCTATTGCCACATACCTAACATACAATGGTGGGTATGAACACTCCTTAAAAAACAGGGAGGAGAAGCAGTAGTTCTGAAATCCAGCTCAGAAAATGCTGAAGATCTTTGATTAGGTCGCTAGTTGAGGTCTAGGACTAGTTCTCTGTGGCTCTTGTCTCACTGTCTGGACTCGTGGTTCAGCCTTTACCTTAGTTACTTTTCTTTCATTGCTGAGACAAAATACCTAACACCCAAAGTTAAAGGGGAAAGGTTGATTTAGATCACAGTTTATAGAGATTTCAGTTAATAATTAACTGGGTGGGATAGCTGAGGGAAAATGCGGAGGAGAAAGAGTTCATGGCAGGAAGATGGTAGCAAAGCCAGTGAGAAGAGAAGCCTAAGCTAGGTATCCTGGATGCAATATAAGGGACAGGAAGAGGCCTGGGTTAGGGCAGTGGCAAATAAATTCCTGGACGTTTTTAGTAATCACCCACCCTTAATCCTAGCTCACTTAGTCCTAGCACTGCACCATGAATCAATCTCACACCCTAGACCCAGTCTCCTCTGCAAAGTCCCACATATGACCACTTTGGGAGGAGCATCCAGACACGGCCCTAACAGCCTCGTATTGTCATCTTTACATTTTCACGAAAGTTAACATATGCTCTGGCTGAGAAGTTTTCTCAGTCTGCTTTCTATTTTCTGATACTTGAAGGTCCAACCACAAGACATTTTATGTTGGTTCCCCACCCAGCCACATGCTGAGAATCAATCCAGGGCCTCACACACGCTACACAAACACTCTACCAATGAGCTACATCTCTAGCTATAACAACTTTCATTCTGGGTTGATGGTGTTACTTCAACTACAACTCTTTAAACTTTGTGGGACTGCTATGAATCATTTTAGGGTCCATTTTCCTAGACGAAGACCACATCCACAAAGCTCTCTGTAACAGGACCGTATTGGACCTCTGTTGAGGTACAATGGCCTTGAGCTTCCAGGAAACATATTGCTTGACAGAGGCCTTGTCAGGTAAACAATCTCTTTAAGAGGGCTTTTTGTCTGACTAAATGGTGTCCTCAAGATATTATCTTTAATTTTTGAAATCTAAAGGTTTTGATAATCACATTCAGCTTCACTTTCAGCAGTTATTTTTAAAAAGTGCTCTGAACCTCACCTTTGCTCAGTTATTTCTTAACTTTTACCTCATAATGTGAAGAGGCTGGGAATCTTCAAAACCCACATGACCCAGCTCTTTAAATGTTCTACCTTCTGTCTCTCTTTCTCCTTCCCTCTTTCCCTCCTTCCATGTGTGCACACATGCACGCGTGCGTGTGTGTGTGTGTGTGTGTGTGTGTGTGTGTGTGTGTGTGCCTGTGTATGTAACTCTCTCTTGCAATTTTACTTTAGCAGCAGGAAAAAAAAGCAGAATGTACTTCGAATACTGTGGTAAAAACTTCCTTAACCTTCCAGCCAGTTCATCAGAGACATTTTCTACTTTCTACCTAACTTCAGGTGATAGCGCTGCTAAATTTTTGCTACTGCATAAAAAGGAGTCTTCCTTTTTTCAGTTTCCAATAGAATTTTTCTCATTTTGCTTTAGGCCTTCACAAGCAAGCTTCTCAACACCTAAATGGCAATGAACAGTGTGCTATTCAAGGAACTTTAAGCTTTTACCTAAACGTTCTTCAATCCTCGCTGCTTACTCATAGCCACTATCACGTTTTAGTGTGTTACACCAGCAACCCAAACTACCAAAACCTGTATTAGTTACCTACTGACATTAATAAATTACTGCAAAACTCACAACACAACAAGCATTTGGTGTTTCATATTGTTTCTTAGAATCAGGAATTGGAGCCATTTGAATGAATAACTTTGGCTCAGGGTCTCTCACAAGGCTGCAACGAAGCTGATGACAGAGCCTGCAACATCTGAAGACTCGGCCAGCGGGGGAGTGCTGTCAGGCGTGCTCACAAAGTTCCTGGCCTCTCCCATTTTTATTAGTGCAGTCTCATGAGTCTCCTACTGTTCTGCGCAACTTCACAACACAGCAGTTGGCTTTCCAGAGTGAGGGAGTCAAGAGAATCCAAGATGAAAAACTCAATCTTTTATTTTCTGATATTGGAAATGACACATTTGTATCATCGTCTAGATCATTTCTATCATCTTCTATTTGTCAAGGACATGAACGCCAGGAGGTTGGGATCGCTGGGGGCCACGTCAGTTGGTAGATGCTACCACTTTCCTAGCTGGAGGTCCTATCGTCTGTTGAAGATAGACATCAACAGCTACTTACAATACAAAGTAGTAGTAAAAGCCATCATAAACACACAGAGAAGTCAACACCAGCTTGCCCCGGAGAGTCAGGAAAGGTCCACAGAGAAAGTTTAATTTAGGACCCCAGAGGCACATGGGAGAGCCTCTGCCTGTGGAAAATGTTTTTATGCATTTTGCTTTATGTATATCTTATCTGCATAGTAAATTTTACTGTCTCAAAGCTCTTCTCAAAGGCAAATATGGAATAACTTGATTTAATATCAATATTTTGGATAACACATTATCCTTCAATAGATGGACCAAAAGCATAATGGTAGATAACAGGTACTATGCTTGGGAATGCCTTATCTAAAGATTGATCCTTAGTAAAGAAAAAAAATGAATAAAGTGAAAATGCACAGCTGGGTAACAAATGTAAGAGTAGAATAATTGCCTCTAACTTAGCAAAGCATACAACCATTCTATACATAACAATGATTATTTAACAAGACAGGAATAATGATATGGAGAAAGAAATGCTAACCAAAGGACCCCTTCATATAAAATAGACACATGAGTGGACAGAAAACAGGTCAGGCAAGTACACTGATCTTTTAAGAGGTATTTTTAAAATTTATCATTATTAGAATGATATAGTCTCACTATAAAATCTGTAAAGTGTTAATAAGCATAGGAAGAAAATTAAAATTCCATGACCCTAAATTCCAGGAATACCTACTATGTGGCTTATAGATTTCCCCTTTAGGTTGCTGGATAAATTGGAGGTAGGAGGCTATCATATATATATATCATAACTTTGGAAATCACTATGCTTTTATCAATGTAAAGTTAACATAAAAATTAAATTAATATACATGGAAAATTTTAAGTTTATATATTATGGAATGGTATGAAATCAGAAATAAAGTTCATCTGCGAGTCTTTTACCAAGGGGAAAAACACTGTTTATTATTAACATGGTTCTTTTTCTTACAGGTATTTTTAATATAAATATGCTTTTAACTGCACCTCTGATTTAAAAGTACCTAGGTATGTGCCAGAATGTACTCAGCCAATGCCATACTGATGAGCGGTTACGCTGTCCCTCACTTCGTACAGATACCAGCAAGATGCGGGAATGGTACCTTATACATACATATTTGTGCACCTTCTCTTATTTCCTCAAGATAAACTTCTAGAATTATACTTTCCATAGCAAAAGACACTTTTGTAAAAAAGAATTTGTATACGTATTTCCATGTTTGTTGAGAAATGTCTTACCGATGTATACTCACCCCAAGAGCATGAAAATCCTTGGCCACCACCTTTTTCATTCATGAGTACTAGGACTTGTTTCACTTTTGCCAGTGTAACAAGTAAATATACTCTTAATTTTTATTCATTCCATTTCTAACAAGACAATATATATATATAATGTTCAAAGAATTGAAATTTAAAAGGTTTGTGCTATTGTTTGGAAAATTAAATGCCAATACCCAATACTCTGAGTCACTAATTTAAAGATAACAATATACAATGTATTAACCATTGTTACCTTCTTATTATTTTGTTTTGAAATTTTGGGAGTTTTTTTCTTTAAAAAAAAACAAAAACAATTTGAATTTCTTCATTATGAATTATGCATACTGGCTTTTGTCAAATTTTTATGAAGATGTTCACTGTTCTTATATTGATCTGTAAGTGTCCTACACCCATTCAAATGCACCATTCAGTTATATATTTTTTAATTTTTTAATATTTTTTTTAAAGTGCAGTAGCATAGTCTTAGTAGACTAATACTAAGAGTTACTAAAAGGTTCAGCCAAGTTCAAATGTGCCTAAATCAGCATCTCCTACAGTGGTAGTGAATAACCTCAACCTCAAATATTCAACACATAATAGCGATTACTAAAATAAAAACAAAGAAATGGTAGCCCCAGTATGCTAACTGTGGTGGTCAACTTGTAACACCCAGCTGAAATGAACCAGCGTGGTGCTGAGTGTGAGGAGCCCACCTGAGGATCGTTGCCCAGCAGCATCAAAAGGAGAACTGGTGAGGAGCAGGTGGTGGTGTTGGTTCTCCTGGAGAAACTTGTCACACTGGCCTTCCTGATATGAATTTGGCCATTCTCGTCATCAGAGGAGCTCAGGGCCTCATTTTCACTGAGAATGGCTGTGGTACTTTTTGAGGGAGCTTTGGTCCTTACCTTGAACATTGCTTCCTGTCTCCAGTGCAGATCCCTCAACCTGATGGCACAGATTCTTCATCCCACTGGAACAAACTTTCTAGCTTCCACAACTGACCTTTGGGCCTTCCCAGTGCAGACTGATGAAGCAGACTTGTATGAGACATTGTTGTGGGCTCTAGGCCTCCAGTTGGACTCGTGGAGGATATTACAATGGGCTTTAGGTTTTCAGCTGGCCTCATGAAGGACACTTCCATAGAATCCAAGCCCTCAGTTAGATTCTTTAGGTCTCCAGTGTATGGACAGATTCCTGTACTCTTCTGTATTTGATTCTTTGAGTGGACTACTATAGAATAATCCTATAAACTACGTGTTAAATAATTTCCCTTACAAATGCTGACTACAACACTGACACCCATTCAGGACTGAAAGCAGTGGTTCTGAGTCTGTGTTGCCCATTGGAGCCTTGGAAACTTTCCACACCTGCTTCTCAACCCATACATATACTTTTTGAAACGCTAAGGTTTTCCCAGTGAGCTGTAAAGTTTAAGGAACTATTAACTAAGCATTCTAACCTCAGCTTTAAATGCTTCTGATTCAGGACCCTGAGCTGCCCATTCTGTTTTATCCTTGGTGGAAGAGAATTACCAAATGTCTGCCCTTCCTGGGCCATCCTGCTGTAGCCTGACTGGATGATATGAATGGACAAAGACCCATCTCTTTTTCTCCATATACTGTTCCATTTTCAGCTGCCGTAACAGAATATCATAGAAAGAGTACTTTATAAACAATAGAAGTTTATTTTGCTGGTGGTTCTAAAAGATGAGAAGTCCAAGATTAGGTGTTAGCATCTGATGAGTGCCTTCATTTGCATCACAATATGGCAGAAGAGCAAGCTAGTTTGTTTGAGACAAAAATGAACTGCAAACATCCTTTTAAAAGAGCTCACTCCCACCAGAACTAACCCTCTCCTCACAGGACAGTATTAATCCATTCTCCAGGGCAGAGCTAATAATCTAATCATCGCTTAAAGATCCCACCTATTAATACCATCACACTGGTAACTTTAACATGAGTTTTAGAGGGGCCAATAGCATCCCAACTCAGGAATCCCAGTTCCAGAGTTCCACAGGCCATGATGAGGCCCTGTGACTACAATCCAGCATGTCTCCTGCCTGACCCTGCTTGTTTCTTTCCCTTGCAGCATTGATCCTGAGAGAGGCATTAATAATATTCCCCATGCTTTTCTTGGATGGTGTTTCCTAAGAGAACTATGCAAAATTTCTAAAAAAAATAAAATTTCCATAAAGGACTAAACTAAGAAAAATCTTCCTCAAAGGTCCCAGATCTATGTAATCAAAATATACTAAACAGCACTTTCATGTGGAGCTAATGTTCAATGGTTACAGTATTCCTGGTTGGGGTAATGAAAAGTTTTGGAAATAGTGCTGATGATTACCAAAAAATTGTGAATATAACCAATGCCACTAAGCTACATATTAAAAGTTATCCAAGTGGCAAATTTTATATATTTCACATTTTTAAAGACTAATAATATAGCAAGAAGCACTGAATTGTACACTTTATATGTGAATTTTATCTCAATACAACTGTTTTTAAAAAAAACTACTCAAGGGAGTGTATTACATGGTGATCAACCAATGAGTAGTTGTGGCTCTGTTAATTCATAGAATACCATAATGATAATATTTTAAAGACTTCGTGGAGGGCGCTCTTTCACTCATTATCTCATTCTCTAAAATAAGGAGGCAAAATGTTTATTGATTTGTACTTTACATATCTTTGGTCAGCAGGAATTTAGGAGTTATATGCTAAGTGGTGCAGGGCAAAGAACAGGCAATTTCTTGGACCAGCTCCCAGGGTTAAGAATATTTAAAGACTACTTGAGGGCTAAGATATTGGCAACGTCATTGAGTTCAGTTTTGCAGTAGTAGAAGTGTTCAATTTAACTGAAGTACAAGCTCCCACATACAGAAAACCACGAGGTGAGATAACAGACTGATTTCCAAAAAAAGGAACAAATGCACTTGTTTGTAAAAACAAGTACAGCTGCCCTGCTTATCCACAGAGGGAATAGTTCCAGGAACCCCAACAGAGACCAAAAATCTGTAGCTACTCAGATCTTTATGTAAAATGGCATAGTATTTGCATATGGCACCTCTTGCACAAACATTTAATCATTTCTAGATTACTTATAATACTTAATACCACATAAATGGCATACAAAGAATTGTTATACTGTGTTAAAACATAATGACAAAGTAAAAAAGCTGTATGCAGATGTAGTCTTTCCCCAATATTCTCCACCTGAGGTTGGCTGACTAAGCCAATGTAAAGTTTGTGGGTACAGAGTGCCAAAAGTTTGCATCAAAGGCAGCAGTGTTTAGAGGGTAACACATGGAAAATCCTACCTCCCAGAAACATCCAGTCCATGCCTCCTCCAGTATTTACAAAGTATTCCTCATGTGCCACCTGCCCCAGAATCATCCCCATCAACCATTCCCATCCGCAGGTACTAGAACTTTCCACTTAGCAAGCCTCTTACCTCAGTGTATGTCTCACTTCACAAGAGCCCTCCATTTAATAAAGGCCAAATCTCTGATGAGGTTAACTGTCATTTAAAGCCTGTGGTTTCAGCTTCTAGGCCCTCCACATATGTATTTCCAGAAAGCAACATGATGTTACACAAAGCTTAGCTATTGAAGTACTTAAGAATGATGTTGAAAATGCTACCCAAATGAGAATGAGAGAAACACAATAAATTTAGAGCTAAAACATCTGAACTTCAATCCTGAACCTGTCACTAATGATCTGTGTGACCCTGGGCTAATTCATTTACCACTCAGAATTCCAGTTCCATTATCTGCAATACAGGTACTCAATGGTAATATCTGGGCTGTCTATCTCACAGATTGCTATGAGGTCAAATGAGATTAATATATGTCTAAATACTTAAAAGGCTAAAATTCTAAAAAATGTGAAAGAGGACTATAACACTTTTAATCTCTGGAGAGTTCCTGACAAAACTAATTGAGGGCTGCTCAGGTACAACACAACTGTTTAAATACAAGAGAGGAGACAGCCACTACACTGGTGGGGTAGGAGAGATTAATTCAAATTCTTTTCACATCCATTTCAAACCAAGTTGAGACCACAGTGATTATGTTATGAAAGCCACAAATCAAGGTGTGAAAGAAAATATCAGTTAAAACATGTCTTTAGCTTTGACTGGTAACATCTTTTCCATCCCAAATGCTAGTGTGTGTTTGATTTGTTGTTTTGTTGAGTTTCACCACTGTGCACGTATGTCCTATTTTTATTCATTATCTTAGAAAGCATTGATATAAAATATTCAGTTCCTTTTGGGGCTTGAACATAATACTTTTTTTTTCTTTTAGAAAATGCCCTGGAGAGAACTAAACTTTCACAGAATGGCATAGCAATTCTCCAGCGATATTTTAAAAAGAATTTTTTTAAAGTAAGACAACAACCATCAACACACTGATCTCATATTCCACAAATGGGCAACCTCTGAAATTTCAAAGCCAGAGTCTTATTTTTTTTCCCCACTCGATGAAGACTAGATTGAGACTCATGTATGTTCCAAATTTAGCAGGGCTCCAGCAACTGGGAGCAGTTGCTTAACAACTGCACACAGCGATGCCTGACCTTACAGGTTGCCAGGAAAAACAGAACCAAGTAGACACAAACAACTGGCCCCCAAATATAAATTCTGAAATCCAGAGAGAATGAAATGGTATTCCTCTTTGACTTGCTTTTTCTTAGGGAAAGCCTTGGAGAAAGTGGGATATGGTATAAATCCAAGTCACTTTTGGTATTTAGGCACTGAAAATTAATTGGCTTTAGAACAAACACAAACTTAACCACCCTCTTTTTTCTTCTTGCATCCCAATATCAAATTCCTCTGGAGCCCTCAGTGGTTCACGAATGTATAGTCAGCCCTCTATAACTGTGGATTTCACATCCCTGGATTCAAACAACCAATGACTGAAGATATCCACTACCACCCCTGGAAAGCTTTACATTTGTTTACATAATGTTTACATATCTTGGAAGTGGATACTTGCACATAGTACACCTTAATTCCTTTTTTCATTCCCTTTCACACCCTTCATTCTCCATCTCTTGATCCCCTTTCCATTTGAGAAAAACATCTTTTATTTTGATCTTTATTTATATTTACACAGCATTTAAATTGACTCAAAACATCCTACTGGGCAAAACCAGATAATTCTTCCTGAAGTAATGAGTGTGTCACAATTTCAATAAAAAACTATCAGTCTTTCTGTTTTTTAAATTCAGATTTTTACTCTTAACATCTAAGGTTCTCCATAATCCAGTCTTATCTCTGCTAACATCCCAGAAGTTCACAATGTTCAGATGAGTTTCCATTCCTCTCTGTTTTCCCAAACTTGACTTGAGATTCCCTGTTTCACCTAAAACATTCTGTTAATTCCTCCCCACCCATCTCTACTTGTTAAAGTTCTCCTTTTCCTCAACAACTAGCTCAAACTACTTCCACAGTGAAACTTATCCTCACTTTTCTTGTTAAAATGGCTTATACTCAAAAGTATTGTGCATTAATTTTGGAGCATACATCATCTTCTACAAAAAAGAAATTTTATCTTTTTATCTTCTTTTTTTTGCCTTGTAAGTGCAGGGGACAGGCATCATGGTTTTCTCAAAATGAGTGTAAATAACCAAGAAATATTTTCACTTGCACTGGCTGAACAACTGACTCTCCTGGTTTCTTTTTCTTTTTTTTTTTTAAGATTAAGATAAAAGAGGACATAACAACACAGGTCAGAACAGAACAATTTAAGCAACATAGTGTTTCACTATAAGACAATCCAACATAACAGTAGCTACCATAGTATCTCTATCCTTGAAATATTTGAGTATACCTTGATATTCTATAGTATCAAATATAAAAAGACAGTGTAAAACCATTCGAGAGAATGAAAGTATTACAGGGTATTCAGAACCAACTAACAGAAAGCAAACAATGGTTACTATATTATCCCTTTGTCTATAAAAAATGTTGTTTATACTGTCACATATAATAAAATCCAATAAGATACAACATAATAAAACCAATGGAGACAGAAGAACATAAGTTTGGTGAGATTTCAAAACAAGATGATATTAAATCAACACTAGCTATTATAATGTCTTGTTTTCTTCAAAATAGCTGTTCATACTATCACAGACAATAAAATCAAACAACCCAGGATAAAACCATTCCAACTAATGAATGAAAACATTATAAGGCTTCAAAGCAATATAATGGGGAATCATGATTACCACATACTTTTATGTATTCTTACCATTTCTTACACTAGGGAAACTATTCAGTATTTATACATGTGAGTTTGATTTATTTTGCTTATGAGTATGGTCTCAAGTTGCATCCATTTATTTATAAATATCACAACGTGATCATTCTTTATAGCTGAGTAGTACTCCATTGTATAAAAATACCACAACTTTTTTATCCATTTCTCAGTTGATGGACACTTAGGTTGTTTCCAAGATCTGGCTATTACAAACTGTGCTGCTATAAACATTGGTGCACATACATCACTGGGTTTGATGTTTTCAGTTCTTCTGGGAATATGCCTAGAAGTGGAATAGCTGGAACAAATGGGACTTCTAATACCAGCTTTCTGGAAATCTCCAGACTGACCTCCACAATGGTTGCACCAATCTACACTCCCACCAACAGCGCAGGAGAGTTCCTTTTCCCCATAGCCTCTTCAGCATTTGTTGTTGGTAGTTTTCTTGATCCTGGCCATTCTTTAATTTGCATTTCTCTAACAAGTAATGATGATGAACATTTTTTCATGTATTTATTTGCCATTTGTATTCTTCATCTGAGAATTGTATATTCATCACAGATGCCCATTTTTGGATTGGATCCTTGAATTTTGGGGGTCTGGTTTTTTTAATTCTTCGTATGTTTTAGACAGAAGTCCTTTGTTTGAGGGACAGTTCACTAAGACTGTTTCCCAGTTTGTAGATTTTCTTTTCACTATGCTAGAGATTTCCTTTGATGTACAGAAACTTTTTAATAAGACATGATCCCAGTTGTTGATTATGGGAAAATTTCCCATGTGGTTTGATTCCTGTTCATGAATTCTCTACCTACCCCTATGTCTTCAAGGTTTTTACTCAACTTGTCTTCCAATAGATTTAGTGTTTCTGTTTTAATATTCAGATTTTTAATCCATTTAGATTTTAATTTAGTACATGGTGATAGGCATGGGTCTAGCCTTAGTTTTCAGCATATGGAGAGTCAGTTTTTCCAACACCATTTATTAAAGAGACTGTTGTTCTTCCCTGCCGGGGCTCGGGATGGTGCAGGGACACTCACCTCAGGCTGCCCAGTCTCTAGAGTTGAGGGTGCAGGCAGGCAGGCCCAAATCTCTTGGTTTCAATCACCAAATCTGTAAAAAGTATCTATGACAATTATTGCAGATTAACTAGTTTATCTCAGGGGTCATAAGCTATGGCTGATAGGCCAAATCAGGCCTGCCATCTGTTTTTATAAATAAAATTTTATTGCAACACAACTGTGCACATTCTTTTACATACTGTGTATGGCTGCTTTTGGCCACAACGATAAAACTGCCACAGAGAGCACAGAACTCACGAAATCTAAACGACAGTTGTCCCTTGGTGCCCATGATGATTGGCATGAGGACCTCCTTAGGGTACCAAAATCCAGTGATGCTCATATCCCTTGTGTAAAATGGCAGAATATTTGCATGTAAATTCTGCCCAGCTTCCCATGTGCTTTATTTTTTATTTAAGATTAAAAAGACACAGAAAAGAAAAACAAAAGGCAACATAGACAAACAAGAAACCAAATGCACTAACAAGATAGGTTTATAAAACAAGATGATAGGAATTTGACAATGGTTGTAATATTGCATATTGTTACCTTCAAGAGGGTTGTTTAGATTAACAAATATGGAATCTAAACATATGAGTATTACATGTCCTATCAGATTGTACTTCTAATTGTATTAGTTATTGAAAAAGAACACTTAATACTCATATCCCATGCCCTATTATATGTATGTATGTATGTGTGTATATATATAAATACATTTGTATATATATATATATATATATATATACATTGTATACATTGTATATACATATATAAATATATGTCTTTTTCCTTTTCTCTTCCTTTTTTCCTGCTTTCCCTTATTCCAATTAATTTTCTTTTTTGAACAGTTTCGTACTCTTTTCCCGGATGCTTTAAATAACCTCTACATTACTTATGATACTTATTACAAAGTAAACATAAAGCACTGCCATGCTATATTGAGGGAATAATGACAAAGAAAACTTCTGTATATGCTCAGTATAGATGCACCCAGCACAGGCCTAACTGTAATTCCAATCCACAGTTTGTTCCCTCTGCAGATACACAATTTGTAGATATAAACCACCAACTATGTTTATTATCTGGCCCTTTAGTAAACGAAGAGACCCCTTCTCCAGCTCCATTTTACTCTTTTTAGGCACACAAGTGGTATACTTAAACATATTTTCCAGATTTCCCTGCAACTGTGGATCCAGGAAAAAATTGGGCTCCACTAATTTAACTTCATGCAAGGAGCTCCAGAAGGTGGACTAAGATGGGAACCCTCACCTGCCCCTTCTTGACTGTTCACTGCTAGCAAGGAAGGTCACAGGACAGGAAACTGTCCAACTGCAGCCACATCCAGCATCCTTCTTCCAGTTTCAGGACAGCAAAAGCACCATCACAGCAATGGTCATAGTCATTGTGGCTTTTTAACCCCAGCTTCCTGATACTGGATGACAGCCCCAGTGCCACAGCTATGACCTTGGTTTTACATTATTCCGGAAATCTTTACCTGGGACTTGCCCTTTCTGTGATTTTGTAAGCAGCTGACCCCTTGTATGATTTATAGTCTGTAATTTATAGTCAGGTTGTTGTGTTTTTTTTTTTAACCAATGGCGACTATGAGAGGTTGTTGTGTTTTGTACTAAACCATAACTGACACCATAACTGAGTCAAATTATACCTAGTCGAGCTCCTGAGAAATGAAACAGCAATGTATATAAAAGTACTTCACCCATAGTAGTTGCTGTTATCTGTAAAGCTTTATCTCATCTCCCATATTCTGACTCCCCAAATTTAGATTTGGCATAGCAACCCCATTCCTGAAATCTGGATGCTCCCACAGCACAGCCCCCAGCTTCCTTCACTTTTCACTCTTGTTTGAAGAATCTCATCTACTCTTCCAGCCTCAAGAACCATACCCATCAAGGCTTAACCCACTGGAGGACATGGACATTTGGAGAAGTCAATACAAAACTGGTTCTCCAGAGCAATTCACATGTATTATGATGCTAACATAATTTCTGAAGTCCATAGGTCTTTTGTATTTCATCTGTGGACTTCTAGGCTATGAAATCTTAGCCTCAAATGCCAAGGCAAGTTCACAGTTGTGTCTCAAACCAAACTGTACTGTGGTGAAGGCTGACATGGACAAGGTACCCACTGGGCTTCCTAGAAGGAACTCAAGGTAGCCACACGTGAATCTTACCTTCTACTGCTCCTTTTCTAAGTTATTTACCATGACAGTGAATGGCTCTGGCACCCCTCAGAGGTCTAAGCATCATTCACACATTTCTCCTTTCTTCCTCCATAGAAATGACTTTTCAGGTCCTTACAGTTTTTATCCCTAGTCACTTTTTAATCTAGTCATTTCCCCATCTCAGGTGTCAATAATTCATCCAGCTACTAGCATCTCTCATTAAGATTTCTGCAGGCATCTCTTCTACTCTGTTCTCTTTAGTCCATTTCCTGTACCCGAGAACATGTATATCAAATCTTAGCATGCCTTTCCTCTGTTAAGCACTAAGAATTCACTCATTCTCCAAGCCTCCACCTTGAAATAGCTCCATAATACCTCACTATTGGAGCTGGCAGTTCTCAGAACAAGTTTGTTTCTTCTCAAGGAGTACATGCGGCTTCCTCCCCCATGGACCTTCTTGCACAACCACTGTATTCTCCTGTCCCTTTTCCTTCCCTTTCCCTCCCCATGTCGACATTTTCCTCCCAATAGCTCTTCATCCTTAAATTCTTGGCTCAGATGTCAATTAATTCCCTTACTCATCAATTGCTTATTGAAGCTTTTAAAGCAAAAAAAGATAATCACAATCCCTGCCCTGACAAATCTGAATTTTATAGGGACAGTATATCAATAATGGCAAATATGATGATCTCCCAGTAGTCCCCATTCTTAATCCCACTCCCAAGATCCCCTAATCAACACAATGACCCTTCAATTCCCTCAGTTATTGGCTAATAGGGTCTCTCTCAATGAGTAGGCTGTACCTTCCTTTCAGCGAGCACTGTTGTTACCTACATCTCATTTGTCACCAAGGCCTTCTAATGGATCTGGCACCCAGAAGTACTTAGTCAATCCCCATTGATAAAAGAAATATTAGTCAAGAAAAATGAGCTGTATGAGTCAGCACTGCTTAGGAGTGACCCCATAGGAGGATACAACTAGGAGAAACAATTGCTGGGGGCGGGGATCCTCATTTTTTCTTGTCTGGGTTCTGCTAGTGCCCCCAAATCACAGATAATGTGCTTTTAACTAACACCTGACTTGTTGCCTGGATTTCACGGTAGGAAGCTATTCCCAACAGCCCTTCCTGCCTGCAGGATAAATACTTGCATGCTCAACAGCGTAACTAATTAGAAAGACCCCCAGTGATTCTGAAGGCCCCTAGAGGCCAGTCACCAAGCTGTGCCCTTGGTCACTGGATGCTAAACAACATAGAAGACAGGTAAGCACAAGGGACTTTGCAGCCAGGAGAGGCCCAGGAGCTCAGGCAAATAGATCCCAGGAGCTTTGCTCTAAATTCCCTGCTAGGCCAGCCCTGAATCTATGTGTGTAAATATTGCCACATTTCTTAAAATGTGTGAAATTGGCAGAGCGCGTGGAAAAGCAGGGGAAATCGAACAGTAAACAGGCCCTTCTTTATGAAAAACAAAAAGGTAGTTTAGATAAAGATTTCCTTGAAGGCATAATGATACAGGGAACATTTATGGGGCACCTGCTGGGCAGCAGGCTCTCATCTCCTGACACGCTTGGAATCTTTTTGTTCTCTCACCACCCCTCTGAGGCGAGCACCATAATTATCTCCATTTACAGAGTAAGGGAGGCTCAAGGAGAGCGACAAGCCTCCTATCGTTGTGCCCTCATCAGTAAATAGCCCTGAAAGTTGCAGAGAAGTCTACCTCATAGCTCAAGATCTGCAGCATTTCACTTATACCACCATGAGAGGGGCAATGTTCCCACCTCCACTCCACCAATATCCCAATCTTCAGTGGCCACTGGCCTGAGCATGTGTCAGAAAACAGAAACTGAGAATACAGTCTTTGTGTGAGGTGTAGCCCATCCATCTGGCCAATTACAGGACCTCGCATTGAAGAATTTTTGCCTTTTTTTTTTCAACTCAGGATGAGAAAAGGGAGGGATCACTGAGGAAATGGAAAATACAGCTGAGATGGGCTTATGAGAGAGAAGAAGTTTAGAGAAGGACAGCAATGTGCCAAGTTTCTGGTGTAGAAGATGCCAAGAAGGGCTTGAGAACTCAGGGGCTGGAGGCCACCATCAGGTAGACAAAAAGCAAGGCTCACAGTGGCTTGGTTACCAGACACCCCCACCTCAGCAGGGCTATCAGAAACACCTCATGTCGTTGGTTATAAGGATGCTGAAAACATCTTGTTAGTTACGGAGATGGTAAAAACACCAGGACCATAATTAGTTTGTTGGGGCTGCTGGAACAAAATGCCACACATTACACATATTGTGTCACAGTCCTAGGGTCAGAGTCTGAGCTTGCGGTACTAGCAGGATCATATGCCCTCTCAAGGCTCTGGAGAGGGACCTAGACCAGGCCCTTGTCCTGGTTTCTGGTAGCCCTTTGGTAGCAGCACCCTCTAAGTGTTCACAGGGTATTCTCCCTGGGCCTCAGTCTATGCCCAATCTTCCTTGCTTATAAGGACACAAGTCATACTGGAATAGAATGAGTTCATCTTAACCAATACTATCTAGGAGAATCATAGTTCCAAGTAAAATCACATTATGAGGTCCTGGGTAGTAGGATGTTGACATACAGATTTGGGGGATAAGAAAACAGTTCAATCCATAATAAAAACTGTAAATGATTATTTCATTTCCTTCAGAGTCAAAATTCTAAAGAACAGAATTAAAGCATGTTAGCAATTACCTTTGGAAGACTATCATACTCAAGGAGCCATGGGAGCCCTATAGGGAACACAAAAGTGAATTAGAACCCAACTTTCAAAGGTTTTCTAATAGAGCTGGAGGGAAAAAATACCTACATGCACACGTGTGCACTCTCGTGCTCACGCACGCTTGCGTGTTCTCTCTCTCTAAGTAAATACATTAAAATTAACTTGAGAGCAATATAAATAACCATAATAATCAAATAGAAGGAGACAAGTCACTTTTGTCTATAAATATCAGAAATTGATCCTTATTGTAGCATTTGATTGCAACATTAAGGGAGACCCAGAATTCTGATAGATGGAGATGGGAGAGGTGATCAGAGAAATGGAAGACATTCTAAATAGAAAGAAAGGTTGAACAAAACAGAGAAAAGGAAAAGCACATACTGTGTTTGGGTCAGGTCTATATGCCCAGAAAATTGCATATGAATAATGGAATCATGTGAGAGAAACCTAAACTCTAGTTTAGAGTCAGATTATAGAACTTTCAATTGGCAGGTGAAGGAATCTGCATGAAAATTGTTAGGGGATGAGGAGCAATTTAAGTGGCCAATAAGGACAGTTTTCTGCCCTAGTGTCTAAAATGTTTCACAACTGCACTTCTCCCCATCAGAGACTTTCTTTCAATCTGATTACCCTCAAGAGAAGTTCAACATAGGAGATATTGGGATATTCCAGTATTTTTGATAACCCATCAGTATCAAAACCATGGTCCTTATAAGAGGGTGAGTTACGAATTTTGGGTCAGACTGACTACAGAGTATCAACCCAGTGTTGTCTTACATTATTACAGTGATGAGGACTCTAGCCATGACTATCAATATTTTTCACCTATGTCATCTCCAATGAATTAAGCATATACCTCAAAGCCTTTCTATAATAAGCTTATAAGTCTCAGACAATAGAAAATAAGGTCATAGTGAAACTCCACATCTTACAAGCTGTACAGCCCTGAGAAATCCACTTCACTTTTTGGTGCTTTAGTTTCTTCATGTATAAATAGGGATAACAGCAATATCTATAACATGGGTCACTATGAAGATCAAAAGAAATTATATAAAGCACTTATCTTTATGGTTAGAACATAGTAGGTGATCAGTAGATAGTTGTTAATTTCACCATTTTTGTTACTGTTATTAGTATAAAATTCTGTGTCTATCCTCAATTAATTCATCTAGACTCTCCATGAATACATTGGATAATGAGTTTCATATAAAAGCCACTCTCTAAAAAAATATTTTGTCAAGATGTGTGCTGTTCATGGCAGCTAAGATATGTTGCCATGGCCACAGCAAAGAAGTAGTTCCAATTAAAGAACACAAATTCTAGTGACTTAAGAGATAGAAACTAAAGGGACAAGTTCCACAACAGAATCAAGTTCTCTCTTACAGTGCTGGGCGTTTTATTTAATCCAAGAACTCTACAAATTCTGTTAAAACCAAATGCTTTTGCTGTGTGCTCTCTGAAATTGTAAAGACAGCTCTTTAAAATAAAAGAGCTATTTTCATAACAAACAATGTAGCATCAACTTAAACACCACAGCAATCCCTTATATGAAAGGCTGTAACAAATCAATAGAAAAGACAAACACACTCATAGGATAATGGGGGAAAGAACATGAAAGAGAAATTCACCTAAGAAGAAACATAGATGAGAAATATGCACAAGATAAATTTTCATCTGCCTTCATCATTTTTAATGTGATTTAAAAAATGATGTTCATTTCACCCATTAAATTAGCAAAGGTTAAAAAGAGCCTTCATACAGATAAGAAGCTCAGCCCTTTTATATACCACCAAAGAAATAGGACTGGGTTATATCTATCAACCCAGTTATAGATATCAAAGGCCTAGAATATACTTGTTATTCTAATTCTAAGAATTTATCCTAAGGAAATAACCACCAATGTGCATGAACATATAATGAATAGTTAAAAGTTTGGCTTTTAAAAACTCCAGTTCAAATTTTGACTTAACTACGCAGTCAACCTTCGGCAAATTACCTACTTGTTCTTGACCCAAGTCTCTACATCTGTAGCACAGCAAGAATGATATAAATACTTCACAGTATCATGGGCAAGAGTCAAAGAAAGTAAATAAAATAAACCCGGCAATGTACCAAGTACAAAATAGGCCCCAAACATTAGCTATTCTGCTGACTGGTTTAGAAAATCATCAATAAAGAAGGCACTTACTGATAAAGTAGAAGACTTTAGGCATTAAAAAGGATATTCTAGAGAAGCACGGGTAAACTACAGCCCAGCTCATGGACCAAAGTTGGCTGCTACCTGATTTTATAAAATTGTATTGAGACACAGTCATATCCATTTATTTGTATTCTGCCTGTGGCTTCTTTTGCATTACAATGACAGAACTTAATTGAAATAGAGACAGCATATCTCAAGAAGTCTAAAATAGTTACTCTCTGGTCCTAGTAAAACTTTTCCAACCCTTGATCTGGAGGAATGTTGTCTATCATGGGAAAGTGTTCTCAATCTGTAAAGTGAAGTTTCCCAATATTATGTAGAGTAATTTTTCTTAAACTCTTTAAGAATTATGTTATGTTACCTGTCAGAGTGTCTACTTCTGTGCTTTTTACTTTCTTTGCTGTTTATCAGTGATTTCTAAACTTTTAGAAACAATGATGAATCATCGTTATAATAAGAAAACATTTGATAAAGAAACTAAGAAGAAAAGAGGCTGTTTTCATTGAGACACAGCAGACAAATAACACATTTAAATGTAAAACAAAGTGCAAAGGTATGCTAATTGGTGAGAATTTTATGGATTGGCATCTCTCACAGGAATGCACATGTGAAAGATGAGGGACAGGCAAGGAAGACAGCAAGGACAGAAATGCAAGGACAACATTTTAACAAGTAGAGAGCAGCCACACTGAAAAACTCCTAAAATAAATAACTCTGTGACACAACAACCAATTTTTGAACCTTAATTACACAATTCAGCCAATGTACGAAGTCGTGTGGCACAAAATACAAACTTAAGAATTCTTAATAAGTTTATCATCAAGCATTTATTTATTGCCCACTTGGTGCTGAACATTGACAATATGTAAATGAACACAAAATATAATATATATTGCCATTTGCTGCAAAACAATGTTTCGGGCAGTGACAGACCACATACACAGCACTGGCCTCACAAGATTTAAACTGAGAATTTCTATGGCCTATTGACAGGGTAGCTGTCCTAAAGTCTTAGTGCGATTCATTCTTCATGTTTGCAGTGATATTGCTATAAACAAACCTCTGTGTTGCCAGTCAAGAAAGTATATTATGCATAATTATAGTACATAATTCCATACATACTATATTATATGGCATATTCCTGTGTCCCAAAAAATGAACATAAAATATTGTGTTTCTGGTTTATGTATTCATAGTACTAAACTTCTTAGAATTATTTTAGAGTGTACTCCTACTTGTAAAAGATATTTTGGCATAAAACAGAGTGTCAAATCACACAAGCAGCAGCCTCATACATCCTGGGTTTATCATGGCATCAGGAAACACAGCAAGGAAATGGTCTACACATATCACAGAGGTAACTACACTGTATGTGTCCATACTAACAGCAGAATCGCCTACCAACACAGTTCGCAGACCATCTCCCTGTCAGTAAGCCATACTCGACTACAAAGAAATAAAAGTATTTTCATGGCACATGGGGGAAAACGATTCTTCCCAAGGAGAATTGGGTTCAGGCTGTTTCTGTGACCTCAATAACTGAATCCCAGAGGGAGGACCATTTCAGGAGGGCAAATACAAACTTATAACCTAACTGTGCTGTTTGTGGGAAGGAAGAAGGAGTCAGGCGGGTTCCCTTTCAGCAGCTTGACACTGACATTTGAGAGTAGCCATTTGGGTATCGTTGAAGCAGCTTCTGAAGAGGAAGCAACTGTCCCCAATCAGTATATGGAACAGAAAACTATCAAGGATTTATGGGTTGGGCAGAAGGAGCTATTCCGAGGATGGAGACTGCTAATTAACAGTCCAAAGAACGTAAACCTTCTGTGTTCCAAAGAATGTAAATCTTCCTTAAAGATGTGTCTCCCTCAAGTTTTCACTCTTTTTCTGCACACATAATCTGCTTTTCCTCAATTGGAGCCATGTGGGAAGGGGAACCATGACTGGGAATTTGTGTTTTACTTTGGGCTGACAATCTAGCCACAGATATGGTGCATGGCAGAGCCAGAGATTCAACATCGTCATAATTTTAAAATAATACCAAAAAATAACTATAGTGTAAAATTCATCTTTAAGTCAGTGGTGACCACCACTGAGGAGGAATCTAAGCACCACAATTCCTGGACTATAGCACAGTCTTCTATAAGATGGGCTGAGTGACGCAGCTCTATGGCTGTGCTTCACGGAGAAGTCATGGGAAGTAAAGTACAGAACACTAGAGCCCAGGTCAGAGAGTCTGCCTCTGCTGCTAAAAGCTGGCTTGCTCTAACCAAAGTCTCTTAACCAATCTAAGCCATGATCATTTACAAAGCAGAAATGGTTACTATCTCCCTTCTGTATTTCACAGGGCTTTGAAAAACAACACAATTGTTGTTGGAATTATCTCCAGGATCCCGTCAGATCTCAAAATCTTAGATGCTCAAATTTCTTATACAGAAGCATTATATTTTCATATAACCTCTATACAATCCCCCATATATTGTAAGTAATAACTGGATTACCTATAACATCCAATATAATGTAAACCACTTGAACACCGCATCTGAAATGGCAGCTAGTCAGCAGGTGGCATTTCCTACTGGGACATTTCAGAACATATACCCCAACACTTCCAGTAGCTCAAGATGCCTTATTTTTTTAATTTAAAAAGCAAACAAAAATTTCATCAATAATGTACCAGTGAATAATCTGTGACCCCTCAGTAAGAGAAATATATTCCTCGAGGGGTTAATGATGGGGGTTGTATATAACATAGGAATGTGCACTGAATTCTAATTTATCTTGTATACCCAACCCTGTTAGCTTCTCCAAAGGTCACTAACAATGAATTGGTACTATGTGGAATCACTGGGTCATGTAACGTGCAATGCTGTCCCAACAAGGACGTTTGCAGGTGCA
Source organism: Cavia porcellus (assembly GCF_034190915.1). Classification (NCBI taxonomy): domain Eukaryota; kingdom Metazoa; phylum Chordata; class Mammalia; order Rodentia; family Caviidae; genus Cavia; species Cavia porcellus. Next base: position 30,006,973 of record NW_026947514.1, read on the forward strand.
TTGTTATTCTCTTCCAAATCTCCTAAAGTCAGGGCTGCAAACTTCTCCTTAAAAATACCAGTTAGTAAATATTTTAGGCTTTGCTTATCATCTGGACTGCCTGTGTCACAACTGCTCAACTCCTCCTAGATAGCTCAGAAAAAGCTATAGATAATTCATAAACAAATGGTGTGCCTGTGTTTCAATATAATTTGATATAGCAACATTGAAATTTGAATTGCATGTGATTCTCACATATCATGAAATAGTGTTTCTCATTTGGGATTTTTTGCAATCATTTCAAAATACAAGAGCCATCCTGAACTTGAGAGATAGAAAACTGGCCTGTGGATAGGCAGGTAGGATGCTGACAGCTGTCCTGAAGTAGTAACCAGTTATCAGTCATAAATTTCTTTTCTAACTACTGACCTCCCCTTCCCAGCAGTATAGTGAGATTAATGATATTTAAACTTGCTTCAGGCAGGAAATGCTTTCTCCCCACTTGCTCCCTGGCAGCTAGGTCTTATCATCTGTTTCCTTAACTAGCTCCTCAAAGGGGCTCATCTACCTCGAGGCATGTTAGCTTCCAAGGTCATGTTCTCTGCTGACAGTTGCACTATCACTTGTGCATGCATGTTTTGTTGGCCACACTTCAGAGTCAATAAGCAGCCTGGCACATGCCTTTCAAGATAACAGAAGGGCATGTTACCAGTGCTCACTCTTTCTCTTTCTGTTTCACAAAAAATGGAAAGTCTACTGTATTGGCTACTCAGTCATAAGAAAGCTGCTTATGAAGTATATTTCTTAGTGTCGAGATTTTGTAAATTTTCAAATATAAAATAATTGGAAACAGTCATATAAGTAAATTATAATGAAGGAATATATAGTAAATGAGATTTTTTTCCCTTTTATTCATTGTGAAAGTATTGGCTTGGTCATTTCTTTTCTTGGCATGCGCTGTTTTGAGTAAGGCATAACCTGGGTACCCAGTGAGCATGGAATAGCATCTATAATTAAGACTCCCTCTCATGCTGACCGTTAGCCTCTGAAACTCACTCTCCTCTTCTTTGTTCTCTGACTTTAACTGTTACAAACAAATATATTGGACATAAGATTGCTGCCTACCTGCATGACAAATATAGGACGGAAAATCATTGTGTATTCCCTCCCTAACTCTGAAAAAAGAAAACATGCAAAAATTATTTTCCTTTCTTTTCCTAAAATAGTGCAATGGGTAAGAATAAAGGCCCTCCAAAGATGTCCATATTCTGATCCTTGAAATCTGGGAATATGTTACTTTATATGGCAAACAGGATTTTGCAGATGTGATTAAATTGAGGATTTTGAGGTGGAGAGGCAGTCCTGGCATAGGCAGGAGGGCTCCACGTAATCACAGAGATTCCATAGGATGAAAGGAGAAGGGTTAGTGTCAGGGGAGATGTGCTTCCAGACACACAGGAGGGAGTAACGTGTGGCCATGTGTTGTGAATGCAGTCAGCCTCCAAAAGCTGGAAAGGAAGGAACTGACTCTGCCCTTGCATCTCCAGAGAGCATGCAGCGCTGCCTAATCATTTTAGACTTCTGACCTACAGAACTATAAGGGAACAATTCTTTTTTTGTTGGTGACAATTTGTTACCGCAGCAATAAGAAACTAATACACTACACTCAGTTGCTGAAAACATTACAGATGAGAAAGCATTGTTTCTAATACATCAGTCATTGGAATTCACTACACACCTAATCCTGAAGGAAGATGCAGGATTCTACCCTTCTTCTCTGCAGGGTCTCTACCCTCAAAATTACTAACATTGAAATAAAATGAAGTGTAAAACGGGAGGTTGACAGGGGAGAGTGGGCAGTTAGAGAACAGTGTAGTCATATACGAAAAAGCATTACCCAAGAAGACTGCAAAGGATGAGATGGAAATGGAATGTGACTTTATTTATAGCAAAGCCTGCCTCCCCTCTCAAGTATGTGACAGAAGAGCTGTTTTAAAGTTTTATTCTTCAAACTTGGCTGCAGAACTTGGCTGCTTCTCAGAACTGTGCTTTTGTATTTAGCTTTAAAATGTAAGAAGCAACCCCATGGTTAAATTGTAGGCAGAGGTGGTACAGGCAGGAAAAATGCTATGGAGAGTGGAGAGAGGTTGAAATGTTATTCTTATTTAGTTAGTTGCTTAAGAAAAACAAATAGAGGGTAAAATAGCAAATGACTTGGAAAGGTTCCAAATTGAAAATCTCTGAAAACCCTGGCACCAGCGAAGCTCTCAGGATAAGGATGGTGCTGCAGCAAAGTTGGCCAGACACTAGGCTGAGAACAGGTTTAGAGGTCAAGAATAAGAAAGATACCGGTTTTGTTAGGAATTTCTGCACCTGCTTTCTGTATTTTAATGACACAGAAGTTCTATCACACCCAGGGAAGCCCTGGCTACGCATGTAGAAAACAATACTAATGTTCCAGAAAACAAGATAGACTAGGAGTCATTGCAAAGATATGCCTTTTGATTTAAGAACTTTACATATGCTACTAATAACAAGCAAGAAACTAAATAATTGAATTATGGCTTGTGATCCACTTAGTAGAGTATCATGCAATCTTTAAAACTATGATGAGGATGATATATGATAGCAGAGATTAACAATGGGGATGAAAATGATAAGAAAGCATAGAAAGTGTGCATATACTATAATTACACAGTAGGCTAATACATATTATGGATATAAATTAAAAGACTGAGTTGAAACTGACCAAAATGTTAACTTTAGATATATTTGTGTGGGAAAAATATGTGAGTTTTTGGGTCTACTTTATGTTTTCTTTTGAAGTTGAGCTAATACTTTTTAAATGGAAAATAACTGTTTCAAAGGAATAGAAAAAAATCAGTTGGCAGAAAGCTCAGATTTTCTAATATCTTACCATATGAGTTTAAAAATTAAAAATGCATATGTTTCCTTGCTTCTGGATGCTTATATGAATAATGAGATCCTAAAGGTGTTATATGCATCTTCTATATATAGTAGACATAATTTTCAACAATGATTTGATTTAGGATTTTTTACCTATTCTGTAGCATAATAGCAATAAATTCAGTAGAAGCCATAGGTTGTGTCTTGAATTCTGATCATTTCCCAATCAGTCTTCTGATCATGAAAAGAAACATGTGATCCTACACTGTGCTGTGTTGCTACGCTAGGATTTCCATTGGTAGGGTGAGGTGGATGCAGTAAGTTCATTTTCAATTTATAATATTTTCCACTTATAATGGGGACTCACATATCCCAATATAGATCAACAGTGTCAAGACAGATGCTCCTTGACTTGGCTCATCAGAACTCAAGAACCAAGTGCATCATACAATATACTGTATCATAAATGTACCACACTTCTGCTCACACAGCTTCCTTTACCTGGACTCATTTTTAATTTTTTGCTACTAGTCCAAAGCCTACTCTTTGCAAAAGATGCATTTCTCATCAGATTTCTTCCTTTTATGCCTTAGCCACATCAACATTTTAATTAATAATTAAATACAAACATCTTTGAGATCGTTTTCTAAAAAATCCAATTTCTTCCCAAAAAACTGTTGGCATTAAAATAAAGCAAACTTCAATTCAAATTGTGGCACCATTACTAAATACCAGTCGTTCACTCCTGCCCCTCAGTTTCCTCACCTGTAAAGTGGGAGACAGACCAATATAACAAGCTATTCTTGTTATGTGAGTCAGTATGTGTATAGCACTCACCACCGAATCTGGTACACGGTAGGTAACTCATAGATGTTTATTTTTTCTGAAATCCTGTACCACATTTGGTCGCCTCAATTAGATTGGTAATGTTGTCTATCTAGCACAGGGATTGTGTGGTAGGCTACATTTCATTCCCCACATAGTGTTTTACCATATCAAAAGTTTAATAAAAACACTATTGATGCACTATTTGCAAAGAGCACTAACATGCAAGCAGAGATAGGCTACATATTATTGTGGGTTGAATTGTATTCTCCAAGAAAGTTATTTTGAAGTCCTAACCCCTGTACATATGTGATTTTATGTAGAAATGGATCTTCATAATATGAGCTTATACTGGATTTGGGGCAGTGGGGGTAAATCCAGTGGATTTTGTTGTAAGAAGCCTTGGTAAAGACACAGAGGTAGACATGGGATTGGGAAGAAAAGATCTGAACAAGGAAAGATCCTGTAAGCCAAGGAACACCATGGATTTCTAGCAACTGCCAAAATGTAGAAAGAAGCTTCCTATCTAGAAACTTCAGAAAAAGAATGGTCCCACCAACACCTTGACCCCAGACTTCTAAGCTCCAGAACTGGGAGAATAAATTTTTATTATTTTGATCCAATTTGGGGTGATTTTTTATGGTACTCCATAAAACTAATAAAAAGTGTCCAGAAATGGCACATTGCCAGAAAGATAGAAGCTACTTCCTGACTGTTTTCTAGATGAAAAAGTTCTCTGCAGCCAGGTAAGGTATCTTCCCAAAAAAAGTGTCTTTAAGGTCCGTTTCCCACTAAAGTTGTTTTCATAGATATATTCGCTCTTTGCAGAGTTTTACAGAACTAGGTTAGAGTGGATACATGCCATTCTGTTACTATGACGTTATGACATCATGCTTGAGGGTCGTCCTTCTCCTGCTACCTGCCATAGTAACAGGCACCACGAGCCATGCAGGCCCAAATACTGGCCTCTAGCCTTGAACCCATCTTTCATTTTCCATCTCAAATTAATTGCAGGTCAATTCTACTTCCTAAATATGCTAAAGTCTTCTCTTACTCTTCTTCATCTCTATCACCATCACCAATAAAGAAATGCAAGAAATGTTTTCCTCAGGTGTATTAAGATCAAACTGAGGCTATAGGACACAGGCTCATCCTCTTTCAAAGCTAATGTACTGGGGATCTACTTCTGGCAATGGCTAACTAAAGTCTGAGAACAACTCTCCCACTGAGAACAAGAATGGCTGAAAAATATTTTGCTAAATATTTCTGAGGGCCTTGGAGAGTTACCAAGGAAGTAAGAATTTGTGAGGCCATGACCTGAAAGAAGAAAGCCCAGTAATTGGAGCTTCTTTTCCCTCTCAAGGGCACTGCCAAGTCCTCAAGCAGAAGACATAACTGGGAAACTGAATAGAGACTTCAGAAATCCTAGCGAAGTTAAGAAACAAAAATTTGGAGGTCAGAGGCCACCAAGAAAAGGAGACACAATGAGCTTTCTGGTTGGAACTAGAAGATATCCTATAAAGAGGAGAAGTTAGCTGGAAATATACTCGTACTAATATTAAAGATCAACTGCAAATAATATATGATTAATCTTCCCTTATTTTAATTAACTGATATTTTAATACACTATCTCTAATGTTCATTGTTTAGACACAGTCCAGAACTTAAAAATAACTTAGAAATATGAATAGAATAAAGGATAATAGAAATAATCTAACAGGTAGCAAACATTTAGAAATATCAGGTAGATACAGACTTTAAAATAATCATGACTAATGTTTAATGAATTAAGTGACAAGACAAACTGCATAAGAAACATTTGAAAACTTGAAGAGAGACGTCAGAACATGTTAAGAGTCCCAAGAAAAAGGAAAAAGAAATTTAAGAAAAAAAACAATATTTAAAGAGTTAGCAGCTAATTTCAAACACCAATCAAATAAAGTTCTATAAGATGTGGGAAGAATAATTAATAAAGAAAAACATAATTCATTGCAACACTGCCAAAGCCAAAGTGTGAGAAATCTTAAAAGCAACCAAAAGAAAAAAAAGATTATATTCAAAAAAGCAGTAGTAAAACGTACCTGCTAACTTTCCTATGGAAACAATAGAAGCCAAGAGACAATGAGTTATCAAAATACAGAAAGAACTAGTCAACAGGCTAGAATTCTGTATCTAGAAAAAAAAGCCTTCAAAAAGAAAGATAAAGCATAGGCATTTTAGACAAAAAATGAGAAAATGTGTCTTCCATAGATCTGCACTTTAAGAAAAAATTACTAACATAGTTCTTCGGACCAAAAGAAAAGTGATCCCAGAAAATAGTAAAGACAATTGTAAAGGATAATTTCTGAGCAAATCTATATAACCATCATATTTATAAAATAAAACAAAATTTTATTCTGAAGTAATAAAAGCTTATGTTTTTTAAATAAAGAATGTTTATGTTGACCATATCCCAGAATGTCAGTAGCCATCTCCTTCTTGTTTATTAGGTCCACCATGTCAAGAATTAAATAAACTGTGGAATCAACCCAAATAGGAATCCTATCCCTCTACAATTACTTAACTGGTTCTCTTTCAATGAATATCTGATTCACTTCTAAACTTTGGCTACTATTTACCACAGACCTACCAATATTCTTTTGGGGTACATATACATCTACATCTATGTCTTTACTTACATTTCCATTCCCTCTCTAGAATACTTTTTTGAGAATTGAGACGGGCGATGAAAACATTGGGCCATCTTCTGTTTTGAGCTGTATTCACAAGCTAATAGAATCTTTTTAAACCTCCCATGATTTTAAAACTTACTTTCCTTTTCACAGTTTTCTATTAGCTTTTAATTTGTCTTGTTCAAACTCATGCCAGTAGGGAATTTATGGCCATTCAAGTTCCCTACAGCTTAAGAACACCGTATAGGAGTGTTGATGGCAAAATAAACTGTCTGCCAAAATGCAAACTCTTGCACTCTTTGAAATGAAATGAGGGAGGGAAAACGGAAAGATGAAATGAAGCTTTAAACATACCAAAGGCTTTTCAAATCAAAAAGCTATACTTGTAGAAACATCACATTAAACCATACTGAGCTGTCTCCCATACTAAAAATACCATCCCTTTCATCTATAGACACTGATACCACTGGTCTGGGACTTCCCTACACGCCTGTCTCCTGCCTACCAAGATAATATGATGGAAAGCTAAGTGTGGTCCTGGGAGAAAAAGAAAAACAGCACAGTTTTTTTTCCCCTAGGGCAAAAAAAAATTGTCAAGAAAGGTAATGAACAGAATCTTAAAATGCAGTTTGGACATTTAAGTTAGTTACCTCAAACACTCTCTGAAGTTAGGAGTCTTATTTAATGTTTTTTAAACAGAGTGAAATAAAATAGTTCTAAATGTTGAAGACCCAAAAATGCATTTGTTTTAAACATTCAACTTACCTATTTTTAAAGTTTTGTCTGTGTTAACATTGTAAAGAAAATAAAAAAGAAAGCAAAAGAGGCTGTGAAAGAATAAATAGATAACATTATGCAGCTTTCTTTATTCTTTATTATAAATGCCCTAAAGTGTTAGAATTGGATAGTATTTTTGAGATTGTGTAGCCTAGCTAAACTCTCATTTGCAAATGACAGAACTGGATGTAACAAAAAGTAGAAGCAATTTATGCAGAGGCAACCATGAGCTAATGGTGCAGCCAGAATATTTTGGTCCAGTTACATATTCTTTTCATGATGCCCTTAACTACCTATATTCATGGAGGCAATCCAGTTCTACAGGTTTTTGGTTCTTAACTTTCTCTCAAAAGACTAAGTTCTCTAAGTATAACCTATTGAAAAGACTTCTTGTTATTCCTCCTACTTTCCCTCAAATCGTCTCTACATTTCATTGGTCACTAAATCCTACTGTTTCTACATCCTAAATATCTCTTACCACTGCCACTTATGTGGACATCATTTGTCCTCATCTAAATTCTTATAAAATTTCCAAACTGTTAAGCGCACAGTTCTACCACACTGTCATCCTCTTTCCATACTGAACGTCGCCCATGTACTAAGCCTTCACACTGACTTCCCCACTCCAAAGTCCATCCTACACATTGAACATATAATTTCTCTTCACATTTTTTCATGAGGGATTTTCCTTAGGAAGAAAAAATAGGGTATCGATGGTTTCCTTTGCTTGTGGAATAATCTTGTGTGTGTTAAGTGATGTCAGTAAATAGATGGCAAACCATAAGACAAGACAACTCAGGGAAGATTTATTTCCAACATGACCAAATGTAAAGAAGCAGCAGGGTACAAAGGGACCACAAAGGAACACTCAGACACTCCCGTGCAGTGAAAGTAGATCTAGCAGTAAGTGGATTTCACTACGGTGTACAATCATTTCCCACATTTCAATGAATTGTAGTTTTCATGCTGTTTTGTTAACTCTTTCCCTTGAGTGAGGGATGGACTTAGTAACTCATTTCTAACAAAACACATGGACCGTCATATCTGAGATTGTTTATAAAAGGTTCAGAGTCTTCTATTACCCACATTCTTACTTGGCCTCTGCCCATTCTTTCAAAGCAAGCTGCTCTATGAAGAAACACACATGCCAAGGAACAGAAGAGTGGCCTCTGGCCATCACTATGTGAAACTGAGGTCACCACTGTAACAGCACTTAAGGAACTGAATCCAGCCAACCCCTCATCACTGATCTTGGAAGTGGAAACTTCACATAAAATTGTGATCCTAGCCAAAGTCTTGATTACAGCTCTTTGAGAAACACTAGAAAAGCTAATCTGAACCACAGAAGGTGTAACATAACGTGATGGCTTGCATATGAAATGTTGGCCAAAGACCCATATACTGAAGACTCAATGCTCAATGCAGAAATGTTCAAAAGTGAGCCCTAGAGAGGTGATTTGATCATGAAATGTTAACCTCATCATTGGATTGATGAGTTTATAGTTAAACGGACTCACTGGGAAGTGAGACCTAATTTGTTGAGGCAGGTAACTGGGTGTATGACTTTCAAGAGTATATCCTGTCACTAGACACTTCTACTTTGTCTTTTACCCTTTGTTCTGCTTCCTAGCTGCTACGTAATAAATGGCTTTACTCTGCCATACTATTCTGCCATGGTGTTTCTTCCTTGGAGTCAGACTGCCAACTATAGACTGAACCCTCTGCAGTAGTAAGCCAAAGTAAATTTTCTCATTTAAATCATTTGTGCCAGGTATTTCAGTCACAACAATGAAAGCTGACCAATAAATATATAATAAGTGATCTGTTTAAGTCACTGAGTTTTCAGGTAATTTATTACAAGCTGACACAAACTGGAACCATCCCAAAGCCCAAAAGATGAGTAGAGGAAAAGGAAAGGTATCAAGACCTAGAAAAGACGAGTCTGCCTTGAGAAGATTAATAACCTTCAGTGAAAGGATGGAGTCAGTGAAAGACTTTGCAGAGAGACCACCAAAGGAAGTCAGAACCCTGACTCGGCTATTTTCATTACATCCCATTTCTCTCCAGATTTCTATTTACCACTAAATTGGAAACCAGAGGTCACAAGAGTCCAGTAAATATCCTTCACATGGCTTAGCCTTTAGGAACAAAAAACAGCATGTTGAGGGTGTGGAAGCAGAAAGGGAAGATACCAATTTTATGGTATGATGTATTAGGTCTTAATCTACTTACCTAGTTTTATGTCTCATCCCATCTTCACAGAATCCTGGATTCATGAAAATGACCACTTAAAGTTTTCAGCACTCAGTACAACATTATAATCCTTCCCCTTTCCATGTGCTAGCCCCTCTACATCCTTTACTTTTTCTCCCTTTTCTACCAGGTTAAGTCCTGTTCATCTTTCAAAAATAAAGGCTGGTACCAAACTCTGTGGTATCCTCTATGACATCATCACCTCACTCCTGATATGAACTACCTGATCCTTCTACCTCCTTCCAGGCTCCTCAGCTTGTCTCTAGCAGCACTGAAATTGTCTGGGTACCATCCCTCCCCAGTTAGATTATGGGACCATTGAGGATTCAGGCTTCATCCTTGCATTCCTAGCATCTAACAGTGTTTGGCACACAAGTGACAATCCATACTGGTTCAGTGGTTTCCAATCCTCATTATGCTTTTGGTCACCAAGGCTTCTGAGTTTCCAGATTCTTAGTTGTGCTGGCTTCTACCACTTACTTCTCTGGATTTCAGGACAACTCTGTTTTCCTCCATAGCCCTGCCTCTAAGGCTACGTTTCCACCTCTTGCTGCATTCCACTGCCTATGAAACTAAAATAGCACCATATTTACTTGCCAGAAATGCATATGCCAGGACTAGCTTTTTCCTAGAACTTCAAGGATCCTCAATCATTAAAGCAAGTAACTTTGTGGTATCACAGCAACACAAAGGCTAGATTCAAGTTCCAGCAGCAAAAGAGTTAACCAGATACTATCAGGTGAGGGAAGCTATCAGCTACAAAGTGTGGAGCTACCCTTTGACATACAAAAAATGTAGGGTTTTTCTACTTCTCTAAACCTGTAATTTACCCGTAACATTATATATTATAATATACAGTGCTGCTACTTAAATACATCTCCTAATATGTATATAACATACAATTATTACTGTAAAACATTTGACAAATTTCATGTATTACCAAGCCAAAGAAATAAGTCACTGCAAAGAAAATATCTAACATTCAATGTTCAGTGTGAAATCATTACAATTAAATTTTTTTCTTCTGATGCTTTACTATAGATCTGGTTTAATCTCAATCCAATTTAGGTTACCTGACTGTAAAATATTTCCAGCAAGATTCCAAAGACCTTTAAACGTGCATATAGTTTCACAGCATTGTTTCAATACCAGGCATTAATTTCTGAAAGACTAAATATTTACATAATGAAACTTTGAAATCACTGCAGAAAGGTATTTGCACATTATTTCCTCACTTTCCAAAAAACAAAAGAAGAAAATGAAGCCAAAATAATGTTTTATTTATTAAGCTAATGGTAGAAATACAGTTCTTATTTTATTCTTCTTTTAACTTACAGACTACTTCTGTGCTAAAAGCATTTAATTAGGAAGGAGGAGAGGGGAAAAAAGGAAAGAGAAAGAGAAAATAGGAAACAAATTAATGAAGATAAAAGTTTTCCATCCACAGAACCAAAGCAGTAAAAACCAAAGCTGAGATCAGCTACTCAGAACACCTAGTTCCCTACTTGGCATCTCCCATCACTGTGTACTGCCTCTTAACCCAAGACAAGGTCAAACTAAGCTAGAATTTCCACTGCACATTCACCATTTAAGAGGCCAGAGTTCTACCAAATCAAATCACCAGTCTAGTGGAAATTTGTCTAAAGACTTTGTTAGCAATACTCAAAGAAAAGCAAACAAAATCAAAAAGCAATCTGCTCTTTTTAAAAAATTCTAGAGGTAAATATTTTAGAAATCTTTACCTGAAAAACAAGAACACAGTGAGTAGAATGAAATTTTAGCATGACAAATATAAGAAGTTAATTTAACAATAAGCATGAAAGTGGCCTGCATAGTATTTTTGGTTATTTAACTTAGCCATGCACTGTTGAGTTCCACCAATGTGTTAACAGTAGTCTTTGGTTAATATCATGGTGGTACCAATGACTGCTAGAGACAACAATGACCAGGGTAATGAGGCTCACTGGGAAATTCATGGGACACTTTAAGCTATTTATCCTCTCCATTCTTTTAGCTTTTCATCTATAAAATAAGCATGTTGACTAGAAAATCTATAGATACCGGGGCTAGGGATTTAGCTCAGGAGCATAAGTGCCTGCCTTGCAAGCACGTAGTCGTGAGTTCAATCCCCGGTACTGATAAAAAACCAAACAAACAAACAGAAAATCTATAGATACCAATATTCTAAATCTGTGACTAGAACCTCATTCTTATACACCTTGAGACATCTATAAAAAATCGAGAAATAAAAATCCAATTCAAAGCATCACCCTTTCCATGACTTTGCAATACATATGATACCTGGACACTAAAAGACACCAAATAGGTGCTTTTCAAACTTAGGTGCCAAATTCCCCTGAGATTCCTAAGAATCTTTTCAGACCTATTAAAAAAAATACTTGGAAGAAGGAGGTCATTTGAGGTATTTTTAGGAAGCATCCCTAAATGTTATGATGCACATCTAGATTCCGATATGATCACTCCACTGGGCAAGTCAAGGACCTGAGATCCTAGGGACCCAGGAATACAAAAAAGGTGAACAGGGCTGGGTGTTCCAATGAATACTTAAGGTTTGCTTTTAAATAGACCTTTAATGTGACCAATACATTTTTCATACATACCTCCTACCCAAAATGTGAATATGAAGGATGAAAAACTAAATTAGAAACTCTGTTCAAGTCAATAAATAAATCATGCCTCCGGAAAGTACAACTTCTCACAGTTAATAACATTAAAACATGAAAAGAAAATGAGGAGTGTTCTGAAAGGTATGGGCTAACAAAACCCATCACCACTTATACCACTTCAGGTTGCCACACTGAACAGCATTTCAAAGTCAAAACAACCATAGTTAACAATGTCTTATATATTTCAAAACAGCTAGAAGCAAGGAGTTTGAATGTTTTGCCACAAATAAATATTTGAGATGAAAGATATGCTAATTGCTGATCTGATCATCCCACAATGTGTACAAATATCAAAACATCATATTCCATCTTCTACATCTGTACAACTATTATGTGCCAAATGAAAATAAGAAATACAGCAGTCACAACAGTATGAACATAATCATCCCACTTATTACTCAGACGTTTACCCACACACTCCATTTTTCTAGATCTAGCTTTTAAAATGTTAGTATCCATGTCAATACAACAAAGCCCAAGCAAATATTTCATAATTGAAAATTTCTGTGACAAGAGAAAGACAACAAAAAAGGAAACACAATTTTCTAATATGTAAATTTTAGTTGTAGATATGCAAGCCAACATTTAATTTTGTGGCTACAACCTTGAATAAATGATCACACAAAAGGCCATCCACAGAAAATGCTTACAATTTTGTTTGCTTTCAAGATTTTCTCTTTACTTATATTTTGAAGGTAACATCCTACAGCAGGTAAATTCTTGGTCATAACCAAACAAGAAAAAGGAAAATTTGTGAATATCCACAGTTTGAACATAACCATAGTATATCTAGATTTCAAATGGTTCCCAGGCAGGGGCGCATTTGTAATCAATATATATTGTAATCATAATACATTGAACATATTCAATTAATTGTTTTTATAGCAATTAATATAGCCAACAACATAAACACACATAACTCCTACACAAATGTGTCACTAGCAGCAATTATATATTTTAGTCATTTCTCTAAACAATTATAACAATTGAAAAGTACATTCCTAAATTTTAAAAAAAAAGGGAGGGACCTACTACCCAAAAATAAAAATCATAAATTGTGGGAAGAAAGTATTTTCTTTTCAACATCATACCAAACATTCTAATAGAAAGGTGTTTAGATTGCTTGACCTTTATATTTCCTATTAACCTTTAACAATCCATGGATCTGTAACCCCTTGAATAATATAAAAATATGTATATTGTTTTCTTGTGCTTAACAAGGTAACTTGTGTAAGTGCACTTTGGTTGACTTATTAACAGAACCAACATTAACGTATAATTATTTTCTTCTTCAAATGTCACTTTCCCTGTAAGACCTAACAACAAAAGAAAAAGAACTATTTCATTATGGACCATGCTATGGACCAACTGGGATATACGATGCCTTGGTCACTTTATCTAAATAGACCTTTCTAGTAACCTACTGTCCTGGGCTTTTTTTCTCTTTTCTTTTTATAGTTAAGTTCATAGAAGTTAAATAAATAACTTAAGGTCACATTGGTAGAATGTAGTATAGTTAGAATTTTAATTCAGGCCTGACTCTAAAGCCCATGTTTCTGCTAGCCTGGCACAGAATCTCCCATCTTGGAATGAAGAAGATAATGATGAACAAATAAACTTCTATTATTATGTATGCTTCTCTAATTGCTTAACTTCTTTAATCTATTTTTTTATAATTTAATAAGTATCTCTCTGATAGATGGGTTATCCCCTTGCAAAGCAAAGAATTACAAATTTTATACTCAAAAAATAATGAGAATTCTGTTTTTGTGAAGAAAATAGAAAAACTCACTGCATTATATCCATCCAGGAATATGTATTTCAACACTGTCCATATCTTTAACATAGATCAAAAAAAAAAAAGAATTACAGAATGTACAGAACCCAAAGACAACTTAAATATTTATTGAAATGAATTAACTTTGTTATTTCCTTATTAATACATGGTATTATTAGGCTCAATTTTCACAAATATGTGAAGCATTATTTCCTCAAATTTAACATGCACAAGAATAAGTCAGTGCCATATTTCTTCCTCTTAAAATGTGTCCTCCTTCTATTTGAATTAATAATACAGATTTCTTTCTAGCATCCTAGGACAAACACTTAGTTATCTTTATCTTCCACTTGCCTCCTAATTCTCTATTCAGCCAGTTTTCAAGTCTCATCAGTCCTTCTCAATTCTGAATGGCAGTGCCCCAGTTAGACTGGTGTCTCCTTATGTTTTCCACAAACCAGAAACATCCTCCCAAGAGCCTCAAACCTATCTTGATAACAATCCATTTAGCACACAAGGGCATGGGTTCCAATCCCAAGAGATACTTACTTAGCAACTCTCAGCACTCAAGTTTTTCATGATTGAACTGCCTATAATCAACTCTCTAAAATCTGGTTCTTCCCCAAATTTTTATTATTTACTCTTTGTAACTTGTTTTATCCCCAAACCAAAGTTCCAGTTGCTGCTCACAGTCTCCAGTTCTGTGCCTTAGCTAAACATATCCCATTACCTGAAAATTTTCTTTCTCTTTGCTTTCCTACAAAGCAATTCTACACATACTTTAAAACCAAGTCCAAAGACCACTCCTCTTCAAGCCCATGTGACCCTCAGTGCTAGGAGAATGCATCTTGTCCTCTGAGATGATTGAATACTCTACTTGTGCCTCTGTTTTGGAAACTAACACTTAAACTATCACAATTATTTGTGTATTTTATGTTTCCTGCCAACTGTAAACATCTAATAGAGACATACCTCTATGTGTCTTACAGCATCTAGCCCATATCTTGTACATACTAGGAGTTGGAAGAACTTTCAATTTATAAATCTTACTTTATACCATGAAGAGCTTTATATCAAAGAACATATCTCCACCTGAATTTCTCAGGCAACTTTTGGGTTAAAAAGAAAAACTAAATGACATAAAACTTTTCAAGTGTTCAACACAAAGAATTCAAGTACGATAACTTCCTTGGATTTTAACATTAGATAATCAGAGGAGGTGAGAAGAAAATACTCATTTATCAATCAAGGCAGTCTGGACAGAAAACATTTTGTCTTGCTGTCAGCCATCTGTTTACCCTTCCCCAGGACACAGGCACACACAGCAGCAGCCTGCCCAGTGCCAACCAGCGGTCTTACTTTGCAGTAGACGATCATGTTGGGAGAACTCTCTTCTGGGTCAGCAGTTCCCACTGCTCGTTGATCCCCAGATCCTTGAGCCATCCTGCGTGTCTTCTTTCACACTGTAAAAAATAAATAAATAAGTTAAGGCACAAATATATTATATTATTTTTTAAAGATACAAAATGCAAAGAATGGTAGGTGCCATGAAAACAAAATATGATACTCATAAATTTAAGAGACTTTTTTAAAGTAAAGGGATGATTGTGACCTTACTATCACATATGTCCTTTCTAATCTCAAAGTTCTTTACTTTCAGCCTGATATGATATACCCTAAAAGTGATTATATATCAGATATACAGGTTGTGGGAAGGGGCAGGGTAACTAGGGATGTAACCCAGAGAATGTTGATCTATAGCTTCAGCCCCTTTTTAAAAAAAGATTTATTCGAGATAGGATCTTACTAAGCTGTCAGGGCTGGCCTCAAACTTATGTCCCTCCTACCTCAGCCTTCTAATCAGTGGGGATTAAAAAGATATACCGTCATGACTGGCTGAATAGAGGCCAATTTGAAATATCTCCTGAAAACAGATGAAGCCAGTCATTTTGAAGTTGATTTTTTTCTTACCAAAACTCATTTTCTGATTAATTCTATGCCTTAAAACATGAGTACTGGTCAGCACGCTTCAGACAAACTGAAACCGACAAAGAAAGAAACTGGGCCTCCTATATTTGCCTGTATGAAAGGAACAAAAAAATATGAGAAGAGGAGGCAACAAGAAAGGGTCCTCAGTCCCCAAGCCTGAGAACACTGATCCAGGAAAGGTAAGTGCAAAGGATAATGAGGACAGAAAACTGCAATATCAGGCATGGCACCAATAGACATAAAGTGATACCTTTGGGACCTCATAGACAAGTTCAAAAGTGAAGTATTTAACCAAGTAAAGCAAGAAAAAATAGAATAATTAAAGAAATGCTAAACACCTCCCTAGAAAAAACAAAAGGTAGAATGGAAGAACAAAAAAAGGTGGGGGAAGAATTGTTTCATGGAGAAAATAGAGAAAGCATAGAATACATGAAGCAGGTTCAAAGAGATTACCAGGAAACTAAAAACTTTATTGAAACTGGCATAACAGCTTGAAAAAAAACTAAGGGTAGATTATCTGGAGGACAGGTTTGTAATGTGGGAACATGAAAGGAAAAACTTCTTAAAAATAACAAGGAAACAAGCAGTAACAATACAAAGGCTAGACGATGACAAGAGGATAAAGAATGTAAAAGAAGAAGCAGGGGTACAAACAAAGGAACTGCAAAGGCTATTCACAGAAATAATTAAGGATAACTTTCCAAACATAGGAAAAGGAAAAGATGCTCAGATGTATGAGGCATACAGAACTCCAGCCACCTACAATCAAAACAGAACTACACCTAGGCATATAATAATCAAGATTCCAGAAATACAATATAAGAACAGAATATTAAAAGATGTCAGAGACAAGAAACAGATCACTTACAAGGGAACACTCATCAGAATTACAGCAGAATTCTCAGCACAAACCATCAAATCTCAAAGAGTGTGGGTCGAAATAATCCACACCTTGAAAGACAATAACCTCCAGCCAAGATTGATATATCCTGCACAACTGTCCCTAGAAATTAATAGAGAAACAAGGTGCTTCCAAGATAAAGAGGAACTGGGGGAGTTCTCAACCATCAATCCAACTCTACAAAGAATACTGCAGGACATTCTAAAGAGAGAGAAAAGTACCAGGATTTCAGAAACAGCGGCAGAGAGGCCACAATGAATGGAGCAGAAAGTAAAATGAAGAAGACAAACAGATAACTAATGACAGAAAAAGAGCACAACAGAAATGAGGCAAAGAAGGTTGGATATAATTTCTAATATAGATGGCCTAGATACACTAACTTAAGGGGAAAAAAGAGAGAATCGCAGGCAGAGTGGATCAAGAGGTAGGATCCACCAAGAAGCTCTTTATAGTAAATATAATTAGCCTAAAGAAGGTTATATGAACCAAAATCAAATATGAGAAAATGGAACTCAATGTGATAGGGAACCAGAGAGTAATAGGGGTAGCTGGACCAGTATTTATGGATAGGTTGAACAGACAGGCTTTAATAACTGAAGAAATATAACTAGAAATCCAGCCCAGGAGTGAGAAAGTCCAGAAGCACTGAGGTAAATAGCAGGTTGCCCCTCCAATACAAAACTGGGAGTATTTGGAAGACCCAAAAATATACACTTCATTCTGGGGGAGTAAAGGGGAGGAATAGTCTTTAAAAAAAACAGCAGAAGATATAGCTAATAGTTAATCAGGAACTAAAACCCCTATTACTCGCACCACTCTTCTTGGTTGGAACTTGTTCCATCCTAGTTTGTATACAAGCACTAGATCTGAGGGCACAGACAGCTGTCCCAAGATATCAGGACATAGCACAGTGGTCATCTTTAATTTCTCAATTAACTCAATCAGGATCCCTCTGTGACTTATACTGTTGTATCATGACTGATCTTAGTTAAATCTGACTTGTTTGATTGCTGCTTATTATTGACAGATTTTATTCAAAGCTGTTAGGTTGCTGGTATCAAGTTGAGGAGTATAGACAACTATACTGAAAATGACAATGATTCACCACAATATCCATTCTGATTTGATTACTACCTGTTTTTGTAGCTCTACACTATCTACAAAATTGTATTTCTGTTAATTCTGTTACGTACCAATATGTTCAATTATATTTTACCTGATGATATAGCCAATTCTGTTGATGATAACAAGAAACAGCTCAGTGACCATGGTAGAACTCCTTATACA
This sequence comes from Cavia porcellus, assembly GCF_034190915.1. NCBI lineage: Eukaryota > Metazoa > Chordata > Mammalia > Rodentia > Caviidae > Cavia > Cavia porcellus. Next base: position 30,025,027 of record NW_026947514.1, read on the forward strand.
ACAGTTTTATATGTCTTTTTGGTTTTATGTGTCTATAGGAAAATGTTTAGTTCTATCCTGCTTTGTTCTGTTTCTCCCTCTAATATAGAAAGGATAGAAATACATGTTAAGTAAGACTCATGCTTGAGTAAAACCTATAAAGTTTATGAGAACTGATCTTATGACACATGATGAAATGAGCAAATACTTTGAAGGAAAGCAAGGAGCACTGCAGTACCCAGTGCTGATTCTGGAGTGTTATGATGTGAAATCCAGCAATATAATTAATCTTTGTTCAGAAGGATTTTAATCTAATAAGTTTTGTTAGGTCTCAACATAAATGAAGATATGGATATATGTGTACATGTCTAAGTGTATAGGATTGATAGCCATATTACTTAGTTTTTGTTGGATAGTTGAACAGAACTGTTTGCAGTCTCCCTGGTTGAATTTCCATTTATACGTTCCACTTTTGTATCTTGAATAACTATTTGTGGGTGGACAATATATATACATCAACTAGTGATTTATTACTGTTTATTTCTTTTCTTTGAAAGTATGTTCTATTTCTGCCCATTTTCTGTTTTGTTTTGTCTTTCTTTAAATAATAATAAAAAAGAGTACTTATTTACAAAAATTCAAATTGAGATCACAATGAAACACTACTTCATACTCAATAAAATAAAAGTTCATATAACAAGTACTGGCAAGGACCTGGGGAAATGAGAACCCTTGAACACTGTTGGTAAGAATGTAAAATGGTCTGTCACCATTAAATGCAGTTTAGGTTCTCAAAATTTAAATATAGAATTATCTAGCAATTCCACTTGGTATATATACAAAAAAAAAGAAAATGAATATTCAATACTTGTACTTGAATGTTCATGCCATTATTCATAATAGCCAAAAGGTACAAACAACCTAGATGTCCATCAAGAAATGAATGAATAAATAAAACACATATATCCATACAGTGGAATATTATTCATCTATAAAAAGAAATGAAGTTCTGTTATATCCTTTGCGAATGGATCTTGAAAAATACTAAGTAAATGAGCTAAACAGAAAAAGTCATACATGTGAGTATATTTACAGGTAAACTGATAAAGATAAAACTGATCGATAGTTGCCAAGGGTTAGGGGCAGAGGTAATGGGATAACTGCTTAACAGATATGAGATCTCCTTCAAGGATGATGAAAATATTTTGGAACTAGACAGAGATGAGGGTAGTAGAATATTATGAATGCATTAGACACCGATGAGTTATATACTTGAAAATGGTTAATTTTATTTTAAGTGCACTTTACCTCAATTTTAAAAAATGAATGTATTCAGTTTGGTCTTTTTAAAGCCTGCAAAGATACAAGTGAGGAAATGGCAGGCAGAGAGAAGTAATGAGGCAAGTTCAGTTCTTGGTGTTACATTATACTTTCTGAGTAACTTTGAGAAAGTTAAATAACCTGTTGGGTTCACTTTTTTAATTTCCCTCTCAAATGAACGTACCGAACATCTGCTAGATGCTCAGATCTAGGCCAAAACATCTTCCCCTACATTTACTCTCATCATAAAATATGAATTCTACAGAGTACCACCCAAATAAGGGTCTAATAAGAAAGTGAGAAAGTATACTATAAAGCCATAGAAGTCCTTTACAAATGTGATCACTAATCTAAGAGCCAGGCTCTGTTACGTGCAAGAAATTTCCAGGCTTTCATCAAAGAAACTTCTATAAATACCATATTTAACCAAAAAAAGCCATTCAATTCAAAATAAAAACTCTATAATAAAATAAGTTAGTACAGAAGTTATTCCATAAAAGCAGATTTGGTTGGAAGTTGACGGAGAGACAGGAATTTGTGATTTATGCCAAGAATGTAATTGTTCAAAATGTCCTATTTGAATGATGTGCCAGCATTCATCATTTATGAATTAGAATATATTTTAAAATTAGATTACATGAAGAGATAAAGAGAATCATTCTATTACTTCTCTCTGTTACATCAGTGTTCTGTGAATAGAGGACTACATGAAAACATTGTTATTCTAATCAGCGGTTTTTGAAGTCAAAGGAACAACACAATTTCATTTCTAAACAACTATTCAGCTGCCTACTGCTCTAATATAGAATATGGCAGAGCATGAAAAACAAAAATTGAGTCTATTTAGGTATGCTCGCTTTCTATGTAACAGAGCACTTTTGGGTTTCCATTTTGCTTTATTTTTAAATGAACACTTTCACCTTAATGAGCGTATTATCTTTCACCTAGAAAACTGTGTTATAATAGCAAGGCTGGAAACGACCTACAAACTAATGTCTCAGACCTCTTCTTGTCTTTCCCCAACTACCCTCTCCCACCAACAGAATCTTTTCTGTGAGTTAAAACAGAATGATGTTCCAGGACTGGACTGGAAACTGCTAAGTGAATGCAGATAGTCTATGTTAAGAATTTTAGTGAGCTTCGTATTCACTAAAAAAAAGCTTCTATTTTTGATTGCTCTATCAACTCCTTTTGAAACTCAGATAAGCCATTTAATTTTTCTGTGTCTAGAAAGAACGGTTTCTTAGACAATAATATAGTTACCTTCTAGCTAGTATGTCAACACATGTTAGCAAGAACTAAATATGAAACCTGTGTAGGTTAGAATTTCCTAATTACATTCAGTGACGATAATGCTCATGAAATTAAAGAGCCAGATTTTCACTCATTACAGTGTACTGTAAAATATGTCTTACACATGAAGCACAACACAAATAAATAGGAATTGTTAAAACCCAATTGCAGAGAAAAGCAGAAATCTTTTTGCTTTATGTATATGTAATATGTATATATACTCAGAGTAAATAATCCAGTGACTTTTAGTATAATATTTAAAGGATATAAATATTTTTCTGAAAATATAACTGTACTTTGATGGAAAGAATGCATTTTTTAAAGGAGAATAAAACAAACCAAAACAAAATAGAGCAGCGTAAAACAATGCAAATAACACAGGATTTCAGAAAAGGACAGCAGGAAATCAATAGTGGCTACCATAATGTCTCTTGTTTTCTTAAAAAAACACTCCATTTTAATATTATTTTTCTATAATGACACAGTTAGTAAAAGAAGAAAAGCAAAAAATGTACTAAGAACCTACATTCCACAGAATCCTAAAAGAGACAATAGAGCTCTGTGTTTTCAAGGTGGCCTCTGTCATCACATAGATTCACATCTGAATCCAGACTCTAAATTAACAGCTTTGTGATCCGGAGCAAGTTACTTCACTTCTGTGAGCCTGTTTCTTTTATCTGTCATAAATGACAGTCCCAGCATAGTAGAAAAGCCTTCTGGATTGGATGACCAGACTCCCCTGCTCTGCAACTATCTAGGAAACCAAATCAAGCCACATTCTTTTTGGACCTCAGTTGTACATTAGCAGTAAAAAACCAGCCTCCTTAGAGTTCTCCTGGAGTTGAGCCAGAACCATAGAACTTCAAATTTCTAATTTTCCTTCAAAAAACTGCCTGCCAGAACATCCGTGCCTCCTCTCTTTTATCCTTGTCACCTAAAGGCTAGCCCTCTTCCTCCATCCGTGATTATTCTTGGGGCTAAACTTCTCAAAAGAGTCACAAAAAAGTGCTGAGACAGAGCACGTCCCTGTCTGGCTCAGCACCCCTCTACATAAAACAACTCATGTCACACCACTGCTCACCTTTAGGTTCCAGGGACACAACCTGTTTTCTTTGGGCAAATATACTGTGCTTTTGGGTCTGGGAATATGCAGACAAGGTGATGTAGAAGCTTGCCTTAAGATGTTCAGAGCTCAGGAGGGGTGGCAGATGTGTCCACAAAACAGAAAATGGAAATGTGCAAGTGCTCAATTCTGATGGTCCAGAATAGGAGGAGGTAACAACTGATACAGAAGCAGAAAGAAGACCAGGACGTGGGGGAAGACAGGGTGTTCCATGCCAGCCTAGAGGATAGCACACAATCAGTCATGGACATTTAAGCCTCAGAATTGGCTCAGCTGTGCTAGTTGTCCAAGAGGACAAAAAAAAAAAAAATGATCTGATCTCAAAGAATTTAAATGGAAAATGGCCCAAGTGCAGAGAGTAAGATGACAAGCATTCACACACACCTGCTTTCAGGACATGCAGTGTATATAGGGTGAGGAATTTTCTGTTCTAGAAAGTTCTGCATGGACAGGTGGCTTCCCCATTGGGTTCATCACTCTATCTCTGGCACCTAGAACAGAGCCTGGCACAGAGAAAGCACCCAAATATTTTGAATGAATGATAGAACTGATAAGATTCTACCAGGTATTGGTCAGTTTTCCCCCTTGTTAGAACAAAAATAACCAACACCTACAATTTACAGGGGAGGTTTATTTGGATCACATTTTCAAAGGTTTCAGTTCATGGCTCATTGTTTCCAATCAGAAACATCATGGCAGAAGGGCGTGATAAAACAGAGATGCTTAGTTCACCACAGCCAGAAGCAAAACACAGGAGAACACCAAGGAGAGACAGGGAACACCCCAGAGACCCACCGCCTCCAACTGAGGCCCACCTCCCAAAAACATAGTCAGCTATGACCATTAGTAGAGTAATGCATTGATAAGTATAGCACCCCTATGATCTAATCACATTCCCAGGTGTCTCTTAATCCAGTCAGATTGATAGTTGAACTTAAGTATCAGACACGAAGATATGCTCTGCTCACCCTTAGATTCCAGGGACTTTTCAGTATTCAGCTGTATCAGGTAAACTGTACAACAATCCAAGACTTAGGCATGGAATCACACACAAAAATTTTCCAGGGTTTATTGATAGGGTCCAGCCCTGAACTCAGGAATCCACCTCTGGAATTCAAGAGGTGGGTTCTGCTCTGACTATCTAGGAAAACAAATCAAGCCACACTTTACTTAGGTTGATAAGTAAAAAGAACTATGCAGGAATGGTAGAAAAGAAGGGAAGACTTTGTGAATAATAGAACAATTGAATGTCTGTGACACAAATTGATTAGCAAATCTTTTGAAAGTTAAGACTGTACCTGCAATTTACTTAAAGTTCTCATGTTGTATGATGCCTGCTGTTTTCTTGATATTATCAGTCCCTTTGGAGAAAGTCCTAGAATCCACCAGAAAAACACAGTGCTGAGCAGAATTAGAAGGAAAGACCTTGACATGTACTACAGATTCGCCACCACTGACCCATGGCAAACTTCTAGCTCTTCAGTTGAAAGATAAAAAGCTTCTCTATGCAGGGCTAATTATGAAGAGGGAATAGAACAAGTCATGGAAATACCCTAGCACAAGATGACTGTAGAAACTGATGGTTATCTTGTTCTAGGTCCATGTGTGATGGAGTGAAATTTCCAGGCCACCTGCATCAGAATCCAAGAGAAGCCAATCCCCCACCATACAGATTTTCTGACTCTGTACATCTGAAAGGGAACCTTCAGCAATATAACAACCTCCTGTAGTGATCCTGATGCAGATCCAAGAGAAAGACAACTATAATTACACTACAGTGTCACAAAAATCATCATCACATGCAGTTAAAATTCTTAAAATCAGGCCTGCCATTCTTAGTGTCCAACCCTCAAAGCCTAGCCAAAAAAATGTCATGTAGGAGAAATAATCAAACTCTGACTATAATATGGCCTGAATATTTATGCATTTCCTTTCCTTCACATTATATCAAATTCATATTGGCCTCAGACCATTAAAACCAATGGATTTTTTGACATACTTCAATGTTAAGCACTCCAGAAAAAAATGTACAAGATGTATGCTAACTCAGTAATACAAGCTTGTTTATATACTTCTAATCTGACTGAGTGGGCAGAAACCTCTGGGGAAAAAAGCAGGAACAACAGCTCTAAAGAACAAATAACTCTTTCTGTTATAGCAGAGTCTGCCAATTTGACGTTTTTTATATATTCAAGTTCAAATGCCCAATGACAGATCACGTATCTGTTACACACAATACACCAAAGAAGCTCTTAAAGGAAGGCATTAGCATTCAAGCCCTGAAGGCCAATTTTGGTGGCCCTGGAAATGTTTGGGATAAAATTGCCTGATCATTTTAGGATTTCAATTAGAGTTCAAATGGTTCCCAAAAGTAGGCCCAGGGCCCTGAACCAGAATAGCAGCCTCAGAATAACCTGAGGGAAAATCTAAATATAAAAATTCCTGGTTACCATGCTCCAGAAATTCCGATCCAGAAAGGCCTAGGGCAGTCCCTGGAGATTTACCGCCTCCCTTCTCCCCAGGTGGTTTGGAAATCACTGACCTGATTCAACTCACCTGATCCCTTTACCGCATCCCATGTCATCTAAGGTTTGTTGGGCAGACCCACCAAGGTGGCCTTCTTTAGCTTCCCTTGTATTAAGGCAGAAACTCAACATATTGGACAAAGCAAGGATCATAGGATCACCGAACTAGCTGTCAATCCTGGCTACGTCGTTTAAGGACTATGTGACCGTGAGCAGCATAGTTAATCCCTCTGAACCTTGATTTGCTCATATATAAGATAGAATAAACCACACTGCAGCAGTGGTCCCTCACCTTGCCTACTCATTACAATCACCTGAGCAGCTTAGAGAGCAACTATAGCAGGGGCATCGGGGGTATTATTCCTGCTCGACAGATGAGAAAGTTGAAACACAATAGCACAGGAAATTTGCCCAAAATAGTACAACTGGCCAAAACACTGAAAATTCACACTCAGGACTAAATCCAACGCTCACAGTCTTTCCAACACATCAGTCTTAGTCTCCAGTGAAATTGCAGCAACTATTTAGCACAAAACCTAGTACTTTATAAATCCTCAACTAATCCTTATTTCCTTCATTCTACTGCCTAGTTTAACAGTCAAGTTAACTTCTCTATATCAATGTAACCTTAAGACACATAAATACAATCTTAAGTTGCCACAGGCTCATCACTACCTAAACAAATTAGTCTACCAAAACTTCTTATGAAGAAAAAGATCTTGCATTCCCTATAGTGAGCAAAGATCCCAAAAACTAGACAAAGCGAGACAAGCAGAAAGCTCAATAGATAACAGGACATGACTGCCCCGGTCCTGAAATTGAAGTCACTGCAGTTGCTGCTGGAAATCCAGGTCCCCCCAGACATCCTCCTCTAAGACTGTGCTGTCCATACTGCTCTGGACCTCACCAGCCCTGCCCACCCCTACAACCTATTCCCCCCCCCCTTAAATTGTTCTACGAGCTCTCTGAACTTTGACTTTGTGTGACCTTAATGGACATGTTCCTTCCTGTATGGACATCCCTTCCCCTGAAGTCCAGTTTTCTACACCCCCATATATCTCAAGACCAAGAAGTAAGGGCAGCATTCTCTTGGCTCTCCTTTGCTGCCTGAAATGACATTCCTCTCTTCTTTGTATGTAAATCCTGCTCTAGTGACACTCAAGACTCTCTAGCTATGCCACTTTCTACCTATCCTCGTTACTGCTGTCCCTCTCCCTCCTACTTAAATCTTTTCATCACCTGAAAACTCCAACATCTAGCTCTCAAAGGTTTTCTTCTCCATCCCTAGTACCTTCATCATTGCCAGTGACTTAACATCACACTCAAAGACCTACCGGAAATGCTGATTATCAGTTCCTTTATTTTCTTGCCTGAATCTGTTTCCTCCTCTCCCACCATCTCACGTGGCCACATCCTGAACCTTGTCATCACCAATGAGTGTTCTACCACAAATCCCAAGACGAGAATCTCCATTCTATCACCTCCCCTCTTCCCTTTCACTTACTCTACAGTCATTGCCAACAGTCTTCAAACTCAGATGTTCAATTCATGGAACTGTAGGGAAAAACAAAAACCAAATGGCTGCACTATGGTTTGGGATGAAGGTGTGATTTCCAGTGGACATTAAGTCCAAGTCAGCAAGATTTTGGCACAGGCACACCCTGTGAGTCTCAATGTAAATAACTAATATAACAAAGGCTGACTAAGGCACATGGCCACTGTTGTGTAAATTTAGCTGGACTAGCAGTTTAGGAGCCTGAGGACTTCCAGGCAGGCACAGCTAGGCTGAGCAGCTGAGAAAAGGGAATGTTCAGACATTTCTGTGACTCCATGTCTCTTTTCTTTGGGCTGCCTGAATCTCAAGTGAGCCTCCTCAGTCTGGGCTGGTGACAAGAGAGGAACCTACACTGATTTTCCCTGTACATTGCTACTCCTCACTGTGCCTTTTTTTTTTTTTTAACTCATTGGTTCCATGGTCATGAATGTCTTGCAAATATCCTCTACTCCTGCACCTCCTTCTTGGGACACACAGTCTGGCAAAACTCTGTAACTGATAAAACCCAAATGCCTACCAACTTCAAGTTCACATACAAACAGATGAACACTTTGGGGTGGAGAGGAAATCACACCAACTTGTCTTGCTCCATTTTAAATTCATGACAGCTTTAAATGAGTAGGCAACATTACCCAGCAAACCTGAAAAGTTTTCCTCTCAACTGGGTTTTCCCTCTTTCTTAATTGGCTATTTGGTCTTCTTGCCCAAACTCAACACTTAGTCACAGCTGATGGACTTATTTCAAAATTCCCTAAAGTGATGGAAGTCAGAAAAAGACAAGTCCCTAATCTTCAGATATGTCCTTCAGAATCACCATGTTCCTTATCTTCTTTTCTCTCACAGGGGAAAGTGTTCCTGCATTTCCCAAAGAGAAGTCCTTCCAATTTTTTCTTAAAGATGACTTTATATTGCCGCTCACTTATACCCCACAAGCATACAAACAGGGCTCCAGGATAGCCGTCAGTCACAGCTAAAATTCCTCCCAGACACAAACTTCCTACAGAGGAGAACTTAGGGAAACTTAAAGTCAAAAGAAGAGATAAAAACAAAGATGATAGCAGAATTTAGACCTTCTAGCAACTACAACTACAGCAAATATTAACAGCAACTTCTTGCCAGACTCAATAAAATCGCACGCTAAAGGTCTATTCAACCAAATCCCTATGACATAGCACATCACGTATGGCTTTCAACAAAAGCCTGCACTCATGCTAAGAGGCACGGAAAAAGACATTCAGAAGAGAAGCATTCAAAGCAGCATCGGATATAGCCCAATGGTGGAATCACCTATACTATTAACAGAAAAAAATGTATATAACTATAATTTAAAATGTTAAGAGTTCTAATACAAACATAAATGGAAATGAAACTGGAGAGATAGGAATTATTTTCGCAAAAATATTTTTAAAGGTAAATATAAAAATCAAAACATTGTAACAAATTAAAAAATACTTTCTGTGTGCTTATCAGATACTCAAAATGCCCAAGACACAATCAGTGATCTTAAAGGTCAGTTGAAGACCCTCAAATTAAACAAGTGAAAATTAAGGAAAAACAAGGCATTCAAGAACAAAACAATATCAAAAGGTGAAAGCTAAGTGCAATCAGAACTCCAGGAGAAGAAAGAAAAAGAAGTAGAGGAAATACTTGGAGCAATAATGATGGAGCTTTCCAAAATTAATGACAAATGACAAACTGCAGAAGAGGAAGATCAGAAAACACTAATCAGAATAAATATCCCAAAAAAGGAAAACTATGCTTATACACATCACATTCAAACTACAGAATGCCCAAGACAAAGAGAATATTCTGAAAGAAGCCATTATCAACATTATCAACGTGGTTATTAGAAAGATGCAAATTAAAACAATGCTGAAATTCCCCCTCACTACAAAAAGAATGGCTCTCATAAAGAAATCAACCAGTAACAAATGGAGGGGATGCAGAAGGGGAAAACCCTTCTCCACTGTTGGTGGGCGTGCAGATTGGTGCAACCACTGTGGAAATCAGTAAGGAGATTTCTCAGAAAACTAGGATTAGAGGTCCCATTTGACCCAGCTATTCTCCTTCTGGGTATTTTCCTGGAAGAATTAAAAACATCATACCATAGAACGATACGTGCACCTATGTCTTTTGCAACACAGTTTGTAACAGCTAATCACAGAAACAAATCAAATGGCCATCAAAAAGGAAAAGACAAAGATGTGTTTTTTTCTGTGATGGAGTACTACTCAGCCATAAAGAAGGATAAATTTGAGGCATTTCTAGGTAAATGGATGCAACTTGAAACCATACTCTTAAATGAAATAAATTGAACTCACATGTGTAAACACAGTATTATTTCCCTGGTGTGAGAAACTGAAAGAATAAATAAGGACCAAAACATACAAGATACTGTGACATGGGAAGCAATTGTTCAAAAGGAAAGAACTGGTGGGAGGTGGGGGAAGTAAGGACAAGGAAAAACAGCAATTTTTTAAAAAAGGATAAAATGTAAATAAAGCTTTGAAAAATAGAGAAATCAAAATATATCATGTACAGGCACAAATTTCCCACGATGAGTATGATCATTATGTATATCTAAGACATACTTAAACTTAATTATATAAAAAAGAAGGCAGAATCTTACGTATAGAACAAGGATAAGAATTACAGAAGACTTCTTACCAGGCACTATCCAAGCCAGAGTGCAGAGTAGAATACTTAAAATGAAAGAAAAAAGAAACTGCCACTAAGAACTCCTTGTCTACTGAAATTCTCTTTCCAAAATGGAGGGAAAATAAGGACTTTCTCAAACAAACAAAAATTGAGTGAGTTCGTCATCGTTTTTTTTTTTTTTTACCGGTACCAGGGATCGAACTCACGACTACACGCTTGCAAGGCAGGCGCTTATGCCACTGAGCTAAATCCCAAGCCCGTGAGTTCATCATCAACAGAGCTGCCATGCAAGAAACACTAAAAGTCCTTCAAGCACAAACAAGTACATAAGTCAAAAACATGGATCTACAAGGACAAAGAACAAGTCTCAGCAAAGGAGTAAAAAATAAAATCTGTTATATTTCTTATTCTTAATTGATTCAAATGAAAGAAAGAGACTCTTTTGGACAATGTGCATAGAATTAAAAAAAACTATTTTTTAAAAGTCTGGTATATCAATACATATCGCAAAGTTTTAAAAGAGCCCTAGACATTCAACTAGCCCAGTGATTCAGAGCTTCCAGTGATACAACACCACTGCACTAGCCCAAAGGCCAGTAAACTAGAGCCAATGGGACAACTCCAGCTTGCGGCCTGTTTTCCTAGGTCAAGGAATGATTTTTCTGTGTTTCGATGGGTTAAAAAAAAAGTGGAAAGAAGAATAATATTCTGTGACATGTGAAAATCATATTAAATTTGAATTTGTTGTTTATTATTGTCTCTAACTGCTTTTGCACTGCCATGGTAGAAATGAGAAATTACAACATAGATTGAATGTCTTTAAACAAAACGCTTCCCTACCCGGGAGACCTACGCAAGCACTTTACACTGAGTTGTAGTTTAATGTCACCTGCTGGTTAGTAACAGGGACAGCATCAGAGCTTCAGACTTAAGAGCTCGAATGCCTCTCCTTTTACATTTTGTATGGGTTCTAAGATTAACCGTTTCTAATACTACTCACTGTGGGGCTGGCAGAAGTAATGTTTTATCATTCCCCTATTGCACACGAAAGAGTGCACGACTGCTACAGAGAAAGCAGGAGTGACAGAGACACTGCCAAATTTATACACCAGAAAAGGATGACTAAGAGGTGGAGATGATGACATGTTCCCAGGGGCCCCGAGAAGAACAGCTCTCTCATTTGCTTTGTATCGTCTAAAGAATGCTAGTTTTATGCCTTACAATTTTATTACTTCTTTCTTATTTTAAGAGTGGTAAAATTATTATGCTTATACCTTAAAACTAACCATTTAAATGTAATACTACAGAGTGCATAACTTCTATGACTCTATAATGCATACACTTGTATGACTCTGCACACATTGCAGCAAGAGGATTTTTTTTTTGAGATAGCAAAACTTAACAGAAAAATCTATTCATAGAGTTCCCCCAGCCAGAAATCAGTCAAAGACATAAGCACTGAATAGATTTGGAAGGGAAAATAGTACAATTAGAATATACTACTTGCTACAGTGAGGCACTACCTTATAACAAAGAAATCTTTCTACAATGAAGCTCTACCTTATAACACAGAAATCTTCAAAAACAACTATGAATAAAATCTAACAGGAAAAGCTCCCATGGCAATGAAGGCATAAGAGGCCAAGATTCAAAAGAAAAAGATAAGCAAAAGAATGAATCTAACATTCTGTGTAACACAATACTTTAAGGCATTTAATCAAATTCAACATCAATTCATGAAGAATACCTAGAAATTTTTGAATGTTATGGAACTTACTTAGTCTGATAAAAAAAAGTTGCAAAACACAACAACCATAATATCTAGTAGTAAAACTTTTCTACTGAGATTAGAAATAAGACAAGAATGCCCACTGTCACCACTTCTACTATTATTTTTAGAAATCTTAGCCAATGCAACAGTCACGAAAAGAAATAAAAGTCAAAATGGTTAGAGGGGAAAGCAAAAATTTCTTTAATTATGCACATGGAGTTGTCATAAAAATCTACACAAAACTTCTAGAATTAAGAAGTAAATTTAAGAAAGTCACTATATACAAGATCAATATATGAAACTCAATACTACTTCTATGTATCAGCAAGAATTACCAAAAATATGCTTTTAAAGCTATAATTTAGCTATAAATAAATACCAGGAATGCATTTTAAAAAGGTGTGTAATGTTCTTACAACATAGATGGATACAAAATAATAATTAAATGAAAGATATAAATAAATGGAGGTACACTTCCTATTAATGGATTGAATTAGTCAAAAGAGTAATGACATTAATTTATTCCCAAATTGGGTTAGAGATTTAATGAAATCTCAAAATTCCATCAAAAGATGATTTAAAAATTTATACATAATGTAAATGACTAAGAATAACCGAGCTATTCTTAAATAAGAACAAAGCTGGAGGCTACGCAATATTAGCTATCAAGACCTATTAAAAAGCTCAAGTAATTAAGACAGTGTGGTACTAGCATTATTACAGACAAATAGACACAGCACAGAGACAGACACAGAGAGGTCTGCTCACCCAATTGATAACAAAGGTGATGTTACAGAGCAGTAGAAAAGATTCTTCAGCAAGTGGTGCTGAATTAATGGGATATCCATATAAAAAGCAAAAATAAATGTAGATTTTTACCTTATATCACAGACAAAAATCAAGGCCAGGTGGATTTTGTGTATAAAGATAAAAAGCAAAATAATAAGGCTTATTTAAGTTAAAACAGAGTAGACTTATGACTCTGGAGTAGGCAAAAATGTCTAAGCAGGCACTGAAAATAGTAATCATAAGAGATTGATAAATTGGATTAAAGCAAAATCTATTCATTAAGAGAGTGAAAGGAAAGTCACAGATAGGAAAAATATTTTTAATTTATAGGATGTATAAAAGCACTTGGAGTTTGTTTTTAATAATAATCCTGGAGCTAGGGTTATGGCTCAGGGGTAGGGAGCTTGCCTAACATACATAAGGCCTTGAGTTCAGTCCACAGCATTGCAAGAAGAAAGATGGATGGATGGATGGAAGGAAGGAAGAAAGGACGGAAGGAAGGAGAAGGGAGAAAGGAAAAGAAAAGGAATCCCACAACTCTACAGGATACACAACTCAATAGAAAAACATGAAACAAACTTGAACAGGCACTACAAAAGACAAATGAAAATGGAAAAAGAAACAACTTACACTCTTCCTTTCCAATCTGGGTTCAGCAGAATGGATCCAAAAAAAAGAGGACCAAGAGAAGAGCCATTCTGCCATCAATGAGGCAGTGACCAAAAATATTCTACCAAGAAGCACATCCTTGAGCTGGGGTTGGTGGCACATATATGCAATCCCAGCATTTGGGAGGTTTAGGCAGGAGGATCGCTGTAAGTTAGAAGCCAGCCTGAGCTACATAGTGAGTTCAAGATCAAGGAGACACTGATATATAGGGAGACCCTGTCTCAAAAAACTAAAAAAATAAAACAAAACAGAAGCACATCCTTGGTGTGGACACTCACAAACATGCCTAGTACACGCGAAGAGATCTGGAATCCAGATATGCACATCCAAACAGGATCAACAATGCTCCCTGGATCAAAGGAAAAAAAATGTCCCGTATCATAGCCCTGTGTATGTGAATGGAAAAAAATGTAATGAGAATGAAGATTCACCAATAAGCCCTTAAAAACTTTAGTAATCTATGTCCCCACTGCCGCTTTCAAAAATCTACAGAAACTGTGGTTAGGAGCTAAGTTCTGATATTAAATAAAGTTATCAGATATGACAAAAATGTTTAAAAGTCATATTGGTCACCAGAGAAATGCAAATTCAAATGACGATGAGACACCACAGCAGACACACAAAATGTCTAAAATTCAAGTTTGACAATCCCAAGTTTTATAAAAATATGGAAAACAAAAATGTTCATAAAGTGATGATAGGAATATAAATTGGTACAGCCATTTAGCACAACTCTTTGTAAGAATCCAAACATAAGCACCCTCCATGATCTGTCAATCCAGTTTTAGATATCAGCAGATATCAAACAGAAATGAATTCATATGTGTACCACAAAATGCACAGAAAAATTTCTGTAGCAGTGTTTTTAATAGTTTTAATAGTGTTTTAAATATTTTTTCAGAGATACATACTATTTTTTTTTAATTTTATTTAAGAGGAAAAAGAGAAAAACACAAAACAAAACAAAGCAGTGTAAGGGTACACATAATACAGAACTACAAAAAAAAACATAACAGTAAGAAATCACCTGTAAATAGATTACATATTATCATCTTGGAAATAGTTGCTCAAATCACAGTATCAAAGAATACAAAGTGGACATTCAAACAGAGAGACTGCAAACAGCTGTGTTCAATGATCCAAAAACATTAATATAGTCAGCTATTTAACACCCCTAAACACACTTGCAGTTATATCCGTTAGAGCTCTTTTTTTTCCCCCTCTCTTTTTTACAACAAAATTTACACATTTTGGATTTTATTACTCCTTAGTTCTTATTACTTTTTTTTGGGGGGGGGAGAGAATAAAGTCAAATATGGCAAAACAAAGCTGTCAGTCAAAACCAAGGATAGACATAGCACATGATGTAGAACAGAGTACAAGGTTATCAACAATGGTTATCAACGTTGTCTCTTGTTTCCTTAAAAGATACATACTATTTATAGACAAAATTTATATCTAGTATTTGCTTCAACATAACAAAAGTTATAGAGAAAGTGAATATAAATAAAGATGAAACAACGTTGATTATGAGTTGATGTAGAACATGAGTGCTGGGTATATGCTTCTCATATGTATTTCTCAATGGTGAGGACTGAACTGTTACCACTGAACTACAACCCTTTGTCTTAAATTATAAATAATTAGCACTGTAATTATAAATAACAATATAATCAGGACTTCCTGTTACGGTTTCTGTCTGGATGTCTCCTAAACCCCTCAAGCAATCATGGGGGCAGGATTCTAGAGTTTGTGATCAATTCATGGCCCATTGCAGGGATTATGGGTACTGGGTGCTATATCCACCTTGGGGCAGGCAGCCTGCATACAATATAAGGAAAGGAGAGTCTTCTCTCTCACTCCTCTCTTTTTGCTCTTGATGCTTTTGCCTTGTCTTCCACCACCCAGAAGTGTTGCTCCTCTGCCATATGCCATCCTGCCTTGGAGCCAGCTGATTATGAACTGAAACCTCTGCAAACTGTAAGCTAAATAAACCTTTTCTTCCTTAACTTTGGCACTGGGCATTTTGGCTCAGAAATGAGAGAAAGTAATTAACACAATTCCAAAGAATTTTATTGCTCTTTTAAAAAGGAACTATACACATTAAATATTCAGTGAGGATGGTCTTACCACTCCCTGCACTTGGTCATGTGAAGCACTGACTGTACCAGCAACTCTAAGGGTCACAGCCACCTTCAGACCCCAACCCCAGGGGAGCTATAGTCCAGCTCTAGACTTTATCAACTTCATGACAATATTCAAAGCAACAGTAACTGAATTTGTGTGTACTGCCAGCAATTTTAATGTTTCAAAGATTAAAGAGTTATACACACTTAAAACACATAGAAAAATAATACAATCAGGACTTACACAAAGCGAGTTTTTATAAAAGAACTTCACTACAAGAAATATGTCTTTAATCCTAGCACAAAACTGTGGAAATATACACAGCAGTATACATTTAATAGAAAACACTTAATACTTCAAAATGCTGAGTTGGGAGGCATAGAGTATGTTCTAGTTTACTCACAAAATGGAAAATGTCCCCAGTATCCATCATAGTCAATGAATAAGTATTTGTGAAATATCACAAAGAATGCTACACATCAGTAAAAATTAATAAACTGCCGCTGCATATCACATGAATTTCTCCATGTTGTGCAAAAGCAGCTAGAAAAAAGCTAATTGGGTGCACATACCTGTAATCCCAGCACTCTGGGAGGCTGAGGCAAGAGAAATACAAGTTCAAGCCCATCCTGGGCAACTTTGTGATTTAGTGAGCTCATATATCAAAAAAAATAAAATAAAAAGGTCTGAGGATATAGCTCAGTCCAAAGATCCTGGTTCAATCCTCAGTTTACTCCCCCTCTTCCAACCCCCACCCCCCAAAAAAGAGGCCAGAAAGAGTCCACACATGTAGGTACTATCAAATAAAATATATATTTACATATTTCAAAATATGAGAAAACTATAGTATTAGACATAGTGTCCAGTGTAAGTTAAATGTTAATCCCTGAGGAAGTAAGGTGTGTATTTACTGAGAGGATCCATGAAATGGTTTTAAGGGAAAGATAATAATATTCCATTTCTTAACTTGGGAGAAATAGCATGAATATGCTTACTGTTTAATAATCCACTGGGGGGTGATTTGTATATTTTCTTAAATATTTTATACTTTGATAGAATTACACCTTTAAAAAGAAGAGGAAAACTCAATGCAGATCTGGGATAAGGGTACAATTCTAGCTCTCAGGGTAGCACTTGAGGCATCTCATATACGTACAGCAATGCTAAAGGTGATAGAATGGCAGGGCTGAATTCAAAGCAATGGAGTGACAGAGCCAAGGTCGTATCTGTCACCATTACATGCACTCACCCCTTGTTGCAATAGCCATGGACCAAAAGCAGCAATCACTGAATGAGAAGTAGAAATGAAACTGATTCTGACAATAACAAGAATGCTCTGCAATATCTTCCAAGAGTTGGAAAGTCTTCCACAGTACTTCCCACAGTGGCTAGAATTCACAGTGGCATTTGTTCTTAATAACTATCTATTGTCCAACAAATAAAATCCAAGATCAATCATCCTAATTTAGAAGACTGAGGAAATAGCTGCTTCTAGTTCCTACTATATTCTGCTATGAATTAAAAAGTAATGGTCAACTTAACACCAGCTGAATTAAATCAGCATGGTTCTGAGTGTAGATGGCCCAACTGAAGAAAGTTGCCAGCATGAAGGAAGAGATGGAGAGGAAAATCTGGCATGGTCAGTTCTCCTAAGCGATGTTGTTGGAGCTGTTGGATCTCCTGGAGGAGCCTGTGCTGGTTTCCCTGATATGAACTTAGCCGTTATCATCAGAAGAGCTTGGGACCTTGTCACTGAGAATGGCTGCAGTTCATTCTGGAGGAGCTCTGGTCCTTACTTTGAGCATTGTTTCCTGGATCCAGAGGGGAAGATGTTTGCTGTTTAATCTCCAGGAGAAGCTCGTCACACTGCCTTCCTGATATGTTGGTCAGATGAGCACTGGACCTGATTGTTGCTGAGGATGGCTGTGGTACTTTTCAGGAGAGCTCTGGTCCTTATTTTGAGCACTGCTTCTTGGCTCCAGTGTAGAACCCTCAACCTACTGGCACAGATCTTTCACGCCGCTGGCATAAACCTTCTAGCTTCCACCACTGACCTTTGGGCTTTCCCAGTGCAGATTCATAAAAGAGACTTGTAGGAGTCACTGTCATGGGCTCTAGACCTCTAGTTGGATTTAAGCAGGATATTACTGTGGGACCCAGGCCCTCGGCTGGATTTGCTAGATAGACAGACTTCCTGAACTTTCTTTGTATTGAACTCTGGGTGACCATAATAAAATAATATTATAAATTTTGTGTCCTGTATATAATTGTTCCCTTGCAACCCCTGACTACAACAATTCCCCTGTTACACTGGCTTTTGGTAAAGAAGGCTGGGCTGTGACTTTCCTGGACAAGGTACCTTATCCCTGGGCACACAAACTGGACCAACCTAGAAATGTGACTAATCAGTACCCAATCCCTTCCCTGCGGCAGAAATAAGGACAACAGAAGAAAGGAACCCTTCCACTGGGAGATAGCTATGTAGAAAGGGTATAAGGGTAGGCACCTATGAACACCTGTTTTTTCTTCAGTATCATAGAAGAAAGAAGAAGCCAAGTGTCAACAAAGAGTGCAGATGATATCATTTAAGTGTCTGGGTCCAGCGAGGCTCATATCTGAGTTTACTCATGTTTAGTTGAGGTGTGATCAGATGTTTTTGTCATCGTTCCAACTCAAGGGGTCTTGTGTTCAGGAGAGTCCTAAATAGTCAGCATTATCATCACTGCTGTCATCTTATTTGTGGCATTCAAGTTTCTCCACAGACTGGCCCACAACTTTCATTTCTAATCTTATCTATCACTTTTCATCTTCGTACAGCCAATCTCAACTACAGAAAACTTTTCTTGGCCAAGAATTTTCAAGAAACAAAGTTCAATTTAGCCCTGTCTATATATAAATACATTGTTGGTAACCAACTGAGTATTCCTGTGAAGGAACATTAGAAAATATAAGAAACCGGGGATCAAAACTACATTTTTTTAAGTTGGAGAGGGGTTTGTATTGCAGATGGCAGGCAGGTTTTTGCAGAGAAGCTCTTGAAAACTAAAGACAAAAGAAAGCATAAAAACCCGAGACTGACACCATATGCTTTGTTATGGTGCTAAATACCCTCTGCAATGGGGTGAGATAGCTAAGAACTTCCTAACCAGGCAAGGCAAGTTAAATAAAGCTTGTCCAAGGTCTCACCTACTCTACCTGTGAGACACAGGCAGATTTAGCAGCTGCTGGTCAATACTTCTTAGTCTGAAAGTCTGAAAGGCACTGAACATTTGGACAGAAACTGACACGGTGGCAGGAAATGCTCAATGCCTCAGAACTGTTTTTGATTGCAATACAGCAAAGCTGCTTGGAAGTGTTTCACTGCAGGAAGTAACTAGGATTCACTGTGGCACCTTTATCACCAACACAAGGTGAGTCAAATGTCACCATCCTCTACTCTTTTTTCTCCCATTTTACTTTCAAGAAACATAACGAATACTTATTAAACAATTTAGCCTCCACCTGAGAGTCGCCTATCCCTGCTTTTACTTAAGATTTCACTTGAGCTCATCAATGCAGATTTCTCCTGCTAAAAGGATATCTAAGCCCCTAGCTCTCAGAAGGGGCCGTGAAGTATTTATTTTCTGCACACTCTGAACTTTGTCACCTCTCTCCTTTTATTTTATTTGTCCTCAGGTCCAAGCTTGCTACCCTGTCCCCTGTTCCTATCCCTGAGGCACTAAGCCTCTCAGTCTTACAAGGTCCTATTCATCCACTCAACCCCTTCCCTGAAACCTCTCAGGGGGAAGGTTCCATTCCATTTCAGTGTGCCTTGCCTGTACTATGCTGTTTCCCTGTCTTTTTCCTCCAACAAAGTTAGAAGTTTCTTGAACACAGGAGCCATATCTGAATGATTATGATCTAGAAAGGGAGCTGTGACTGTGGGCCTCACTGCCTAATGCAGAGAAGCAGAATATAGATGGGCAAGTGCAGCAGGTTCACAGGCTAGCGGTGCCCTGGGCTAGGACGCCCTCCTCCAAGCCAGAGGAAAGCTGGCCATTCACTCCTGGTATTGTCTCCAGGCAGACTGAGGAACAACCTCAAAGCAATCACAATTTCCCAGGCTTATTCTGCAACTGGCAAGGATGTAGACCAATAGTGTTAGTCCACTTTGTCTCATGTCATAGACCTTTGTCTATGGGCAGAAACTAGAAGCCAGGCCCTGAAACTACCTGTTGTACTGAAAATGAAAATGCCTTCCCTTAAAAATTCTAAAATATAATCAATACATTTATTCTTTGTGAATGCATCCTTTCTATTTTGACCCACTGCTGAATCAGTCATTGTATTAGGATGTATGGTCAGCAAAATAATGACCTCTTCCTGTTTGGTTTGGAATTTGAATACAAGCAGCACTTACATAGCAGTTTAAGGGAAAATATACTGAATATTTTTTAAGTGGTTATCTATTTATTTTGAGAGAGAGAGAGATCACAAAAAGATAAAACAAAACCAACTCAAACAACTGTTTCTTTGGGGTTGGGTAGCACAGATCTACATTATATTTTTCTAATTGGAATAGCTAATGATTAAAAATGTGACACAGGCATTTTCTAAACAGCATATCTCCTTTGCAGTAATACAGCCCTGATTTGTCCCCAGCATCTTCCTAACCTTGAAGTCCAGCACTAGTTGACATTTGTCATCCCACTTGGGTGGCTGTTTCTCTCTGACAAAAGAGAAGGGTTATTGTGCACCCATATATCTATAGAAAGGGGTCAGAGCACCTGGTGTTTCAAGAAAAAAAATCAGTATACATATATTTATGATTAGGAGTAAAAACCTAGTTTAACACAAACAAAACACGTTTATAAAGAAAAATACAACTTAAGTGACCCACTTGTTTCCCTCATTCACTTTACCTTACTGGTCCATTTCCTAGTGCTTTTCCTGCTTCACTCATTGTACAAATCATTCTTAATTAGTATAAACCAGAATCTGCAACAGATGCTGAGGTTATAACGGGGAATAAAACAGTTCCTGCTCTTCTGGAATGTGTATTCTAGTGGAAGGAGACAGGCAATCTATAAATGAAGACATACACTGCGATGTCATGGTGATAAAGCTATGAAGAAAAATAGAGCTAAACATAGAACTGGTAGGACAATAAAGACCACTGCAGAGGTGGAATCATCAGGATGATTTTGATTATAGAGATTTTAGCCTGGTTCTTTTTTGTTGTTCTTTTTCTTGGTGTGTATGTGTGTGTGTACACATTCGTGCTGGGGACTGAACTCAGAGTCTCATACATACTAAGTATAAGCTCTACTACTGCCATCATCTGTTATATTAGTAGATTAGTTTGCATTCTAAAAAATAATTCAATAACCAATTATTATCAACACTTCTCATCTGAAAAATCTTGCCCTTCTCTTTCTACTTATCTATGAAACTTTCTATTTTCCAAAGTCCTGTCTTCCAGATACATGTTCTCTCTCTGAACTGAGCCACTCTTTTACTTCCAGGCTCTATCATCTATTTGTTACTAAACCTGAAATAAAACTCCATGCATTCTTTCCTAAAGTCACTTAACGTTCTTTATTGCTAATTTTCTATTTATTTCTATCACCTCTTCAAGGTAACTGAAATTATCTCAAGGATGGAGATCTTTGTTTACTCTTTGCTTTGTGGTATAGCAGAGAAACTCAGGACTTGGGGCTCAGATAAGATCCAAGTTTGAATGCTATTTTCTTCACTCTGTAACTTCTTGATTTAGGACAGTGATGGAGAACCTTTTAGAGTTTTCAGTAATACATGCAGCCTGCTGTGGCCAGAGGTTCACCACCACTGATCAAGGGCAAATATCTGAACTTCTTTTTACAGCTTCATTTTCTCATCTGTAAAATGGGAACAATACCTCCTAACTTCTGTTAAGGGCTTTAATCTATAAAAAGCTCTACAGATGCTGATTGTTGCTCTACAAGATCAGACAACCGTTATGATGGGTCACAACTTTCTAGACTGGGCATTTTTTGTTTAGGCAACTGATTTTTATCAAGCATTTACTATGTGTGTGGCATGTAGCTTTGTGCTAGAGAAGGAGATAATACCCCTCCAAAACAAAAGTAAAAATCCAGGCAAATAGACCCCAGTCAAGTAAGGAAGACAAATGTTAATCTGTCATTACAAATCAAAATGAGAATCTCACCACATTATGGATCTGAAATGGATCTAGGTTAAATCACACAAGCCCTAAGAATAAAGGATATAACCACCCACAACTTGTGTCCACGTCCATGCTCATCCACCCACACTGAGCCTCAGCAGCCCGTGTACCAGCACCAACACTAATCCATACTTCCCTCTCACCCTTGCCCGCAGCTGTCACTCTGAAAGTCAGTAACTCAGCCAACATTTGCTAAACACCTACTCTCTGCCAAGCACCGTAAGACACACATCAAGGATATGGAAACGTAAGACATGGATTTGCCCCAAGTGGCGGTCACTCTCTAGGTCAAGAGGTATCACTGCTGCAGTATTCTTGTTTTGCCTCTCTTCCTGGTGCCAAATGGCCTCCAGGATCATGGATGCATCTCTGGTTACCACCAAAGAGAACTGCCTCCCTCTGCTCTCTCTCACCTAGCTGTCTGGCCACTTGCTTTCTAAAAGTCCCTTACAGCTATGGGGCAGGATTCTGAGAGGGACTTGGGAGTTCCCCAGTGCGAGACTGATAGATCAAGTCCTCAAGAAAAGAGGGGGAGAGCTATGCCTTCATATATCTATTTCCCAACAGACTGCTTATCAAAACTATTAGAAAACTGATAGAGAGCTGGGACAGCTCTTCATCTCAAGCGCTTACATCCCATTTCCTGTCTATACAAAATGCTATGAACTCATACTTAAGATTTTTGCTCTTATTTTACAGATGAGGTACTTGGGGTTCAGAAGCAATGAACAGAATTGTTAGATGCTTGTGATGCTAATGAGACCCAGGTGACTTGGATACTTCCAAAGGATTCTACTACTAGCTAATGATCATGCAGTAGCCTTTATCTCAGCATATGCTGTGTAATGCATGCTTACACTTGAGCAGGAAAATATCCTCTTAAGAAGGGCAGTTGCCAATGACTTATGGAAATACACTCTGTGAAAATGTAAAGGGGATTGTCCTTTGGTGGTTTCACTAAGCAATTTAGAGAAGCCAAGACAACTCATTTCATTGTAGCAACTCATTTTAATTGCCATCAGTAAAGGAGCATCTTGTTTGTTCGTAGTCAAGTATTTATATATTTTGAGGGTTTCCGTAAGTAAAATGAGTTTCATTGTACCCTGTATTTCTAATATAGAAGTCACAGAAAGTGATTCAAAAAGTAGTAATATAAGGATCATCAAAATTTCTAGATGAAGTATTTTAGCCTGTTGGGAACACCTAGCTGTCAAATATATTTACTCAGGGGCTGGGGATACAGCTCAGCAGTACAATGTCTGATGCAAGGATGTGAGTTCAATTCCTGGTACCAAATATATATATATATATATATATATATATATATATATGTATAATTTTAAATTATATACAATATACATATTTAATTTCAGTGGCAGGCAAGGTAAAGAACACCCTCCTTTGGTATCAGGCAGGCCTAGATCTGATTTCTGATACTGCTACTTACTAGCTTTGTGGATATATGCAGGTGAATTTCTTATTTCTTCAGCCATAAAATGGGAACCTATCTCATAGGATGATTGTGGTGCTCTAATGAGCATTATTATGCCTTTTGGGGGAGTCAGATAACAATGATGTCAATGCTTGCTTTACTTGCTACTTTGGTAATTGGGATAGTTATTAGCAAACTTCCCCTGTCTTTTTTTGGAATACAGTCATTCTTTGGTATCCAAGGGGAGTAGTTCCATGTTTCCCACAACTACCAAATGCCTGGATGCTCAAGCCCCTTATATAAAATAGCATAGTATTTCATCCAATTTATGAACATTTTTTGTTATACATCAAATTATCCTTAGCTTACTTACAATAGCTAATAAAATGTAACTGTTCCATAAATAGTGGTTGATGCTTAATGACAGTGGGAAATTCATACACGTTCAGTAAAAATGCAATCTTTTCTGAATATTTTTATCTGCTGTTGATTGAATGTACAGATGCAGAATCCACATAGAGGCAGAGCCAACAGCATGTAGAAAATGAATTCACTCTTACTGGTCTCAGAGACCCACATATGAAGCATTTAGCAAGCTTCATGGTTTGTAACATATCAAACAGATACTCCTAGTTATTTTTAACATAACTCACTAAGTTTAACGTTCATTTTAACTGCCTACTCATAAGCATTTGTGCTTTGCTTGCAGTTAGAAAAACTAGGTTTTATGACTGATAATTACTCTTATGACAGACTTCATGGTTCCAAATTCTGGATAGCTACTTGCTTTTACCTTGATTCATTTGGAAAGTTTTCTCCCTATGAAAATAGCTGATATGGATTGAGCCAGTGTTTCCAGAACAACCTATTGGCAGGTGCCTTACTGGGTACTGGGTCAAGGAGAGCAGGAAGACAGAGTGCTTTTGGCCCTGTGAACCCAAAGAGCTATCCTGTGGTGTTCATGTGGTCAGCATCACCTGTGAACTTGTTAGAAATGTAAATTCTCAGGCCCCTCTCCAGGCTGACTGAATCAGAAACTCTGGGGGTGAACCCCAGCTGTTTGCATAAGCTCTCTTCAAACAAAGATCATCCTGATCAAATGTCAAAGCGACACATATGTCATTGAGCTAAATCTGAAAAAGTTTATTGAGCTAAATCTGAAAAGTATTATTTGTCTTTCGAGGAAACAGGCCCAGTGGCCCGAGGCCACAGGAGAAGCTGATGGAGAAATTGCTCTCTGCGGAACTCAGGTCTCCCACCTCAAATGGCCAGATTTCTTTCTGCTGCTTTTCTCGTGCTGTATTGCCTATGTCTGATGAGGAGCCTCATGTTATTGCCAACCCAGACGTCAAACATTAGTTTTCAGAGAACTAACAGAAAAAATCTGCTCTCCATGAAAATAAGGACCGCTAAGAAAAATAAAAATCTGACCTATCAAAATCACTCAGTAAACTAGCAGCAATAATACAAACCTTTAACAAGTATCCTGCTTCTGTTTATAAGATTAGAGATGCAGGAAAGGGAAACAAACATAATGTCGATGTGACTGGAATAATATCTAGAATACAGTTTGAAAAAATGTTAGTAGTGGTTCACCATCTGCGGAGGATTATAGATAACCTTTCCCTTTTTTCTTTGTATTTTCCTGAATTTTTCCCAATAACTAAATATTATTTTTCTAATTGAGAAAAACAATAGAACTGTTTTTGGAAATGTTATGTCACTCAACATCAAAGTTCATTTTATATTTCTATTCCTGCAGGACAGTATGTATAGTAATTATTTATGTCATGCCATATGTCACAATGAAAATTAAATTCAGTAAATATATTCCTTCCAGCTGGCCTCAAAAATGAAGAGGTTAAATGCATTCCTAGGTTCAAAGCACTAAGAATTAAGACAAGCTAACTGTGAGGTTAAAGGAAAACTTAATCCCAGTATTCAGAGCTCAGAGTGTCCCTTTTGAAAAAATATTTATGTGACACACAGTTCTTTACTCATTATCTCCCTGACGTTTAACCCTTGGCATAAAATAGAGTATGTAGCAAGTCTTGGCAAAGTCTTAGGAGTTCTGGAGATAAAATGCATGGGAGGAGATCAGATAGGTAAAATACAAAATAATAGTACTTTCACTACCAAAATTTTGTCCTTGTGGGGCAATACGACATTCCAGATTACTGGTAAATTCCATTGTCCAAAATATCTCTAATTTTTTTCTTTCTCAAGAATATTTGCTCAGATATTTATGTTGGATAGCTTACTCTATAAATCAAAAATAGATAAATAAGACTCATTTAAAGAGACATCTCTGCCACAAAAGCATTGTTGTAATGTTTCACTTGATAAAACAAAATGCTTCAAAGCAAAACCAGCATTGCTGTACTGAAGCCCTCAGCAGTATAAATTCAGTGAATGTTAACTGAAATTTCTTAAAGGAAACAGGAAGTTAAGAGCCAATGAAATGAATGTGGAAAAGGAAACACCAGTGGCTATCTCCGTCATCAAAATAGCTCACAACAGCTGACCTTTCTAGAATTTGCAGCCTTTTTCTGGAAAGGATGAATTATTAGGAGTATATCCTATGCATCTTATAGTACTGTATTCAGATAAAAATTTACCTTATTAGTAGCGTCAGAGAAATCAGAATGATTTTATCATCTTGGCTTTCCTGGTTCAGCATAAAAGCATTAGTCTGAGGTGTCTCTCCAAAGTCTCCATTGTCACTCTATTCCATGCTTCCTTTCACAGTGTAGCCACACCCATTACAAAATTACTAAATTAAGAATAAAGAATATGCAACTCACAGAAAGTTTCCCACCAACAACACAGTGCCCGTTCCATATAACTCCCCATCTGCCTATGAAAGTGTTGGACAGGAGCCTGTTGACAACAATACAAAGCTCAACCGCTGTCCTTCAGTGTAACAATTTCTGACAAACCACAGAGAGAGAGAATGATAACCCATTCCCTAGCACCATTCGGGTACTTGCAAGTCCAGCTGTTCTTTTTCCCCTCCTCTCTGGATCAAAAAAAAAAAAAAAATTACTATTGGGTTACACCTCATCCTGATTGTTTCTGCAGTTTGACTATGGAACTGCTAAAAGGTATTGATCAGCAGATGCAACTCCCAAACGTTGATAAAAATGCTAAGTGAACAATTGCGAGCCAACAAGAGGCCTCGAAATATCTTCAGCATAGGAATGCCAATCATCTCAAGAAAGAAAACAACGCAACTACTCTGTCGAATTAACAACAAAAATACAGCAGTTTTCATTCTGAACAAAATTAATTTTTCTGAGCCACTTTTAAGGCAGCCTGGAAGTGTCTGTAAACAGGGTCTTTACATGTAGTCCATCTGCTGTCTGAGCGAGTACCTGCGGCTTCCTAGCCTGCTGCACTTCCCAAAAACCAGACCTCTCCAGCCGCCCCTGCCCCTCCACACCTCACCACAGAGACTCCCTCTGTTTCCTTCCAAACCACAAATGGGCAAGAGTATTCGGAGAAAAAGTTCACAGACGCCTGCTTTTGAGGTATCTGCCCTACCTGCGACCACAAAACCGGAGGGCTCGGAAGTCCCCTGGAAGCTCCTGGGCTCTGCTCCCTCGTCCCGGTTGGTGAGCGCTTCACACCCAGAAAGCAGGAACATGATTTATATGCAGACCTGCACCCGTCCCACACAAGTCCGCACGCCAGCTCGCCTAACCACTTATGTAAGCTTGTCTTCCACGGTCCCAAACCGCAGACACACACCGGCACCTGTCACGCACCCGACAGGGACCAGCACCCACACCAACACAAATCGCTGGGGCGGGGGCAATGCCTCTGCAAACCGTGCTTTCCCCCATTAGTTTCTTGCCCATTTTGTGTCACAACTACAATTACCTTTAGCAACCCAAGAATTGCTTTGACTCGCCGGCTTCCGAATTTCTCCTAAAGCCAGGCTCGCGACAGGTTCATGCTAAAAGCTAGAGAAGCTCCGCGAGCCGGGGACTGGCGACCTCTGGGGGGCGGAGGGGAGTCTAGTCCGCGTCCGCGCCGCTCCGCAACGTCTGGCCGCCTCTTCCCCGAGTTTCCACCCGTGGCGAGCTCGGGGGCTCAGCGAGCGCGCCGGGAAGCCCCGGGCCCGCCAGGAGGCGCGGCGGGTCGCATGGTGCCGGGCGCGGGGCGCTCGGCTGTCTCCGGCGCGCTCCCGAGCGTCCGCCGGTCGCCTGCTCCGCCCGCTCCGCTCCGCTCCGCTCCGGCCGGCGGATGCGGGGAGGTCGGTCCGCCCCCTCGGCGCCCGCCGGCTCCCGCGGCTGGGGGCAGCCGGCCCCCGGCGTCCGGGCGGAGCTCTCGCCGCCGAGCAGGGCCGAAGCCGGGAGCTGCCCCAACTCTCGAGGCCGCCCCGCGAGCTGCTGCAGCGGCGCCCGCTGTCGGGTGCGGAGCGGAGCTGCAGCCCGCGCCCCGCGCACCTGGGCGCCGCACCTGGGCCCAGACCGCCGGTCCCTGGGGAGGCGCGCGGCCGGGCGGGGCGGGGCGCACTCACCTGGGCCCAGCGCCGCGGAAGGCAGGTGCGGACCGGGGTTTGCCCCCAGGAAGAGAAAAACTGGGAGTCCCTGGCGCTCGTGCAGCCACCTTGGAAACTGAGACAGGCTCGTCAGGCGCTGCTCCTGGACGGAAACTTTCGCGGCGTCACGGTGATCTTAGAGATTCCTGGTCCCCAGGCCTGTGCCCCGCAGCTTCTGGATCCCTCTCTGACGTGCAGCTGGCGTCCTTTGAATTAAAATGGGCCACCATGATCGTCAGCGATGTTGTTCCAAACCCTGTCCTTTTCATTTAGTCAGCAGTCATCACACCCTGTGTTTGAAATGTTTTGTGATTGTTCTTCTCTCAAAACTCCACCAAAGAACTTTCGAGAAAACTTATACAAATATTCTTCCGGAAAGGGGAAAAAAAAGTTAAAGGTCGAGTGAGAAAACATAAGTTAAACTGACCACGTTCTTTAATGTGGAAATTTGGACTTCGATGCTTTAAGAGTTAGGAAGCTGGGGATGGAGACTGGACAAAAGTGTTGGTAATGGATGGTAGCCAGGGCATTTGTGTGCTTTGTTGATGTTATTAATAACAAGAAAAATTGGAGGTTTATTTTTGAACTTACTGTGTTGTCATTTGGGGCCGCCGAGGACCTCGTTATTGCCTAATTGCCTTTAAGAATAGATGAACCGGACTCATTCATGTTTGTGGGTGGGGATTTTAAATTTAAAAGTTTTCTTCCCAAATTACATCTTTTGTCATTGTTTCTTATGCCTGAATATGTAACATACAAGGAAACAACACCAGAGAAATGCAAATTGAGAGAAATTCAAGTAAATATCTTTTGTCAGGACTGTGGAAGTAAAGATTGACAGAGACTCCAACAACAGCTGAATGCAGCAAGTGATATTGAATGAGGTCCAAGACCTGCCTGTAAATGATATTGATGGCATAATCAAGGTAGTTTCAAAGGATTCTACAGATTAGAGAGATTCTACACATTAGACAGATTAGATTAGACCCACGTTATTTCCTGAAGTACAGAGAGTCTTTGTTTGTGAGAATTACACACTGAAGTAGAAAAGGGTGGCTATGGAATGTTCCCAAAAGGCCACGTGCTGATGGTATGGTCCCTACCTGTGGTGCTGTTGGGAAGTGGTGGAACTTTAAAGAGGAAGCTAGGTCATTGGAGGCTGCCCTTGAAGGGGATCCTGGGACCCTGACCTCTCTCTCTCTCTCTCTCTCTCTCTCTCTCTCTCTCTCTCTGAGCCATGTGGCAAAAAGTCTCCCCATCCCACCCCACTATGATGTATGTTGTCATAAACTCAAAGAGATAGGACCAAGTAACTATGGACTGAAACCTCTGAAACCATGAAGTACAGTTAAGTATTTTTTCCTTTTAAATTGTTTTTTTCTGAGAATCTCCCATGCTGGGACTTGGGGGACCAAAACTAGCCAGCCTTCCTGGTAAGCTGTGCAAGCCACTCACATTCCAGGGAAAGAAAGATCAGCACCTCCTGTGAGCCTACCGGCCTTCAGAAGGCTGAGAATCAAACATCCTGTCCCCCACCCCACCCCACCCCAGCCCCTTAGCAACTAAATGGTTCTGAGGACAGGCTGAGTTGATAGCAACTAAGATACATAAAGCAACTGAATGCTTGTATAGTTTGGTTGATTATGCAGGCCTGAGTTCAGGGGTCTGAGCATCTCTTGGGAGGATGACAGTATGAAATATAGCAAATAAGGAGGATTTCCTTCTATCTTGTCTTTGAAGTCCAGTGTTGTTTTCACTGTTTTGCTGTGTTCTGATTGTTTTTGCTTTACTCAATATTCTGTTTTGATTGGTTTTATAGTGTTTTATTTTTGGTTTGATTTTGCTCTACTTTATGGAATGGACAACCATTGTTAAGATAACAAGATATACTATGGTAGCTATTAGAAGTTCTGTACCAATTTCACTGCATTGCCTTTGTTCTGTCTTGTTTTATTGTAATTTACTACCTTTAAAATTAAAAAAAAATTAAATTGTTTTTTCTCAATTATTTGTCACAGCAAGGGAAAGCTGACTCATACAGGCATATTACATTTGCAACTTATTCTCAGGTGGTTCAAAATGTTAACATTTGAATAAATAATAAAAGGGGAGCTCATTGAACCACTTTTGATATTTTTCTATAATTTGTTTTTCTTGCCAAAAAAATTAAAAGTTTTCACCCTACACACAAAAAGGGTTTCACCTCAGATTTCCTTTAAGAATCAACTCGCTCTTAGCTGTCCTGAAAATAGGACTTGATCTACAATTTTGTGAATATATATATAATAATAGGATTCTACCCAACTTTTCATTCATCCACCCAGAATTATTAAAAGCATGCTGTATACAACTCATCTAGAATATAGAATGAGATGTATGTGTAGGTAAAATCCTGAATCTTTTGATTATTTTATTAACATGAGAAGCTGAGGAAGGTGTGTGATGCCATTGGTTCTGGTAAAGCTCTGGAACTAAGTGACACACTCAGCAAAAGAATGCAAATGACTTGGCAATTTAGTTTTAATAACTGCATTGACAGGCAGGGGTGAAAAGACTCAGTTTTTGTGCCTTTGGTAAGTCTAATGAACTTGAGTACCGGGGGCCTTTTGCCCTGGACTGTGCATTTTGACATTTGACAGCTCAAACCTCATTTTCTTTCTCTCACTCTTTAATCTTTATCTGAGACCAATGATTCTGTTCTTTGCATTTTAGCAATATAAAGAAGAAAAGATTCTGGGTTGTTTTTACATCCTGTTAAGTTCTGAAAGAAAAAAATTTGTACTAATAGGTACTTTAGAAAAGTGTCCTGGAAAGGTGACTCGTAGACATAGCATCAATATTATGATGGAGGAGGAAAATTTAGCAATAAACATTCTTGAACTCTAACCCAAACCAGCTAAGTCCCAATTTCTAGTGACAGGACCTGGAAATATACTTTTGAATAAAAATTTGTGAACCACGGGGGGGGGGGGGGTTGGGGGGATTCATGCATAGAATGTTCTAGCATTTCTTTTATTATTAATTGTATAATCTTGTTCTCAGGAGAGTTCTCTGGCAGGCTAGCTGATTACAACGTAAAGTGAATTTTTTTGTTTTTATAATTAGCATTTAATGTATGGTTTTGAAAACAAACATATGTTTGGGAGTAGATGTGCTTATATCATGGTGCTAGAGTAAAGGTTTGAGATTCAGAAGTAATTTTTTTTAATTGGTTATGGAGATTGAACCTAGGGCCAATGCCCCCTCCTTTTTTTTCTTTTACTTTTAGTAGTATTTTGAATCAGAGTCTCGCTAAGTCTAAATTGCCCATGCTGGCCTCAAACTTGTGATTCTCCTCCCTCACCTCTCAGAGTGCTGGGATCACAGGCTTCTGTCACCACATCCAGTAGAAAGAATGATTTGTCCAAGTCAAACATATATTCATTCCATGTTGATTTTATAAGCTATAATCAAAACCCTAAAACTTAATAATCAGGATGAAATAATATGTGCATGTACAACCAATATACAAAGACAAAATGTACATCAGTATTAACCAGGCTTTTAAAAAATTATACAAGGCCCAAAGTAATCATGCATAGAATGTTCCAGCATTTCTTTTATTGTTAATTAATATAACAGCTTGGTCCAACTTCTTTCACTTAGGTGATTCCTAGGTCCTATTTTCAAGCACTAGATCCAAGGACCTTTTGTATGATATAACTTGGGGAGTTTAGACAGGTTCACTAAATAGAATTTATCTGTTCTTCAACCTTACCTTTGCTTTTCTCCTACTAGGTGCTGGGATTCCCATAGTTGATCATAGTAAACTACAGGCATGTTTTGTTAGAAGAGAGGAAATGTGCTTCAGTAAAAGAGAGCTCTTACTGAGTCAAATATGTTGATCAAAAAACTAAATAGTAATCAAAACATCTAGACAGTAAAATTAAATACATAATGCCCTCTGTAAACCATGAAAAAGTTTTCTTCTTAAGGAGAACCATATCTTAATTAATTTAAGAACTTTTGTGGACTTTAAGAACCAAAGCTCACCTGAGACAATATTTTTGGCCCTCTTTTAAGTTCTGGGCTTGCTAACTCTATGCTGATAATCTAAAGAAAATAAAAAAAGAAATTTGTAATACAATTTGAAGTGAAGTATTTTTTTCCTCAAGATTGCACTGCCTATTTAGAGGCCTCTTGTGATACCATATAAACTTTAGAATTGGTTTTTCTATTTCTGTAAAAACTGCCATCGGAATTTTGATAATAATTGTATTAAATCTGCAAAATCCTTTGGATAGCATGGATACTCTCTACTGTTAATTCTTCCAATCCATCTATACAAGACATCTTTCCATTAATTGGTGCTTTCTTTGTTTTCTTTCATTGATTTTCACTTCCTTAGTTAAATTTATTTCTAAATATTTTATTATTTTGATACTATCATAAATGGAGTTGTTTTATTGATTTGTTTTTCTAATAGATCATCATTGGTGTAAAGAAATGCAAGTGATTTTTCCATGTTGATCTTATAAGCTATAGTTATCAAATCAGGATGGTTCTGACATAAAAACTGACACATGGACTAATGGAATAAAATATAAAGTCCACAAATAAACCTAGTAACATAATAACCAATTAAATTTTGACAAGGACACTGAGAAAATACAATAAAGAAAGAAAATATCTCCAATAAGTAGTGTTTAGAAAACTGATATCCATATCCAAAACAATGAAATTAGATACTTTTCTTATAACATATGTACATTGACTCAAAATGGATCAAAAACCTAAGAATTTGTTCTAAAACTGTAAAACTCTTAGAGTAACACGTAAGAGAAAAGCTTTGACGTTGTTCTAGCCAATGATATTTTAAATACCACAGCAAGAGCAAAGCACAAAAGTTAAGACTTCATCCAACTAAAAACCTTCTGCACAATAAAAGCAACAATGTAAAGAATAAGGAAACAACCTATAAAATGGGAAAAATACTTGTAAATCACATATCTAAAAGAAGTTAAAAATTTAAAATATACAAGGAATTCAACAGTAAGAAAACAACCAAATTTAAAAGTAAACAAGGAACCTGAATAGGTATTTCTTAAAGTATACACATGGTCAACAGGTATATGAAAGTGTTCACCATCACTAATCTTCAGAAAAGTGAAGACTGAAACCACATGAGATAGAAATCACCCCATTTGAAATGACTATTGCCAAAACAAAAGATAGCAAGTGTTGGTAGAGAAGAGACAGTCCTTATAAACTGTTGGTGGGAATATAAATTCATATAAGCATTATGGAAAATATGTGGAAATTAATAAAATTTAAAAAAATAAAACTAGTATACCACCAACAATCTTTCTTCTGAGTACATACCCAGAGAAAATAAAACCAGTGTGGTGAACAGATTTCTGTTCTCCCATGTTCGTTGCTGCATTACAATAGCCACAATATGGAAACAGCTCAGAGTCCATCAGTGGATGAATGGATAAAGATACCCACAGTGAAATATTATTGAAATATTATCCTTAAAGATGAGATTCCTAGTATTTATGACCACATAGATGGACCTGGAGCATATTATGCTGTGTGAAATAAGCAGTATAATACATGATTTGTCTTACACATAGAATCAAAAAATCAAGGCATAAAAACAGAGAGTAAAATAGTGGCTACCTGTTATGGGGAGGGGATGGAAATGGGGAGATACAGGTGAGAGGGTCAATTTTGTAAATTGCAGTTTTGTGGAATGAATAAACCTAGAGATCTAACACACAGTGTGGGAACTAGTTGATTACACTATATTCACTGTAAAGTTACAATGAGACTTTCTTATCAGACACACTCAGAAGGTAACTATGGTTAAGTGATGGAGAAATTAATTTGCTTGACTTGGTAATCATTTTACTATGTACATCAAAATATCATGTTGCACATATTTAACATGAGCAACAAAAATATTTTAATGAAAAACTGAAATTTGTGCCATTTGCCCAATCCAAAAGCCTGGGCAGATTGTGTTGTTTCCCAAAACAATACAACTATGCCCTGTGCATAAAATGAAGGTTTCCTGTAATATTCTTTTGTCCCTTTTCACACCATCACCCAAAACCCAAGATTAAGTTTTCTTTCTCACTAACAAAACATTTTCATCACCTCCAAAATTTTACTCTTGAGAACAAAATGTTAAGTGAAATCAGCCAGGCGCACAAGCTTCAATGTCACATTGTTTCTCTCATATGAGAAACTTTCTCTCTTGTTCTTTCTACGTAGAGAGAAATAGTAGATGCATAAAAAAGAAGTTCAAATAGCTCCCCAAGTTATCTATTCTGTTGTTTTTAAAGTATTTTAATATACATGATAATTTTTCCCATTTATATTACTAGCCTCTCTTTGTTCATTGAAGAGAAAGTTTTGTGCTGTTCATCTGTTTGTTTCTTCTTTGTAACAGAGAGTCTTGACTTGTACTCTGAGTAACATTTTGGCCATTCTTTTAAGATTACGATACACATATGTTACCTATTGTTACTCTTCCATTGTTTTGTTATGAAATCTTTAACAAAGTAAAAATTTCCCTCATTTCTCCTGGACAATTACTTCCTCCAACTGCTGGTGAACACTGATCTATTTTCTACCCCTAAGATTTTGCCTTTCCTAGAATGTCAGAGGTCAGGCTTCTTCTAGTCGGGTATACCATGATGTTTTCAAGATTCATCTACAATATTATGCATCAGCAACTCATTTATTTATATTGCTCAGTAGTGTTTCCCTCAATGGACATTCCACTCTTTTACCCACATTGTCATCTGTTGGTAAGCATCATACTTCTGATAAGCTACTCCTCTAGATCATCCTCAATTTGAAGTTTACAAAATATGTAGACTCTTAGCATGGTTTATTATCCCCAAACTCATTGCATGTTCCATTCCCATCTGAGGTCCTTTTCTGCTTCTTCTTTCTCTGGTGGGTTTCCCCCCCTTTATGGCAGCAATATTTCAGGAACACCCTATACCTACCCCACCAGAGTGATCTTCTGTAGACTACATTGATTATGGCAATTCTACTTCTGTGCCCATGGTGTGAAATTATGACCAGTGAGATTTGATGAAAACTCTGCCAAGAGTCTCTGGCAAAGGGTTGCTTAGCTCCAAGTCCCCAGTCCGCTTAGTGAGATTGTGGGGTCGGAAATCACTCATAGGAACCCACAGCAAGTAAGCTCCAGCAAGATTTTTAATGCACTTTCTGAAGGAAATAGATTTTTAAAATATAAATTTTAACTGATATAAAGTAATTACACATATTTAGGGGGTATAGTATGATAATTCAATACATGATTCAATATGTAACAGTCATAAGCACCTGCCTGGCAAGCATGAGGTCATGGGTTCAATCCAATCTCTCTCTTTCTCTCTCTCTCTCTCTCTCTCTCTCTCTCTCGAGAGAGAGAGAGAGAGAGAGAGAGAGAGAGAGAGAGACAAATCAAAGTAAAAAAATATCTCCTCTCACCTTCCTCACTTTTGAGAGTTGGAAAACTTTAAATGAATTCTTTTCTTCTGGTAACTTTGAAATATATAATAAATTACCTTAAACTATACTTATCCTACTATGCTATGGAATACTAGAACAACTTTCTCCTATCTAACTAGACAACCCAGACTGTGGTTTTGGGCTTGTTTTATGCATACTATCACATTGAACTCTCTGGCAAGCAAATAAAAAGAGCAGACTATAATCTACAAAATACTTGGTGAATGCTATTCTAACTGTCCAGGTCATGTCAAACAAACAAGACAACAACAACAATAAAAACTGAGTAACTGACACAAATTAAAGAGATATGATGATTAAATGCAATGAAGTAACCTTGATTAAATCTAGAACAGATAAAGGACATTAACAGAAAAATTAGTAATATATAAACAAAGTCTATGGTTGTGTGTGTGGTTTTTTAGTTTGTTTCTTCAGCTTAACAAATATAGCGTGGTTATTTCTATGGTTTAGATATAGCTTGTCTCCCAAAGGTTCATGTGCTAGAATCTTGGTCAGTGTGGTTATGCTGAGGTGGGGGAACCCTTAAGAGGTGGGGCCAGTGGAAAGTGTTAAGTTTTAAATGGAGTAACCCTGGTATCCAAGAATAGGTCTGGACTTAGACTGAATTAGTTTTTTGGAAAGTAGATTGTTATGCTCAATCTCTTCTTCATACAACTATTACACAACTTTTCCTTTTCTTCTTCACCACCGTATTATGAGGTTGTCACGGGGACCCTCACAAGGACTCCAGTGCTATGATGTATAGACCATCCAGCTACCAGGATCATGAACCAATTCAATCTCTTTTCTTATAAATCATCCAGCCTCGGGTATTTTGTTATATAAACACAAAACAGACTAATTCAGTTATGTAACATGTTCACTTTGGGAGAAGCTGGGTGAAAGGAATGTGGGAACACTATATTATATGCAACTTTCTGTCCACTTAAAAGTATGCCAGAATTTTTTAACAGAAGTTTTAAAGCCATGGAATATTTTTAAAGTTATAAGCTTTCCATGATTTATTCCTTTAAGGATGTCAGTTTAGTTACTTAGGATGTTTTTGAAAGTTTATTAATTTGTTCAGCAAATATTTATTAAGTTCTCACCATCTATTTGGCAACGTTTAGGTGCTAGGGATATTTTGTGTATAAAACAATCTGTTCTCTAGAGCTAAAATTGTAGTAAGGGAAGATGAAGAAAAGAGAAGAAGGAAAGAAGAAAAAGAGAGGGGGAAGGAAGAACCAAGTAAATATATTATACAGTATAAATGCTATAAAGAAAAATAAATTCAGATCATGTTATTTTGGAGCATAGCACTGCTAACTGCCTTTCTGGCAAGGATATTTTAGCAGAAACTTAAAGAAAGTGAACAAGCAGGAAGACATCTAGAGTAAACTCTTTGAGACAGAAGCAATAGCTTTTGCAAAGGATCTGAAGTGAGATGAACTTGACATATTCTAAGAACAGCAGCCAACACACAGCAAAGAAAGTAGGGGAGGTAAGGGGAGAAAAACATCAAGAGCTTACATCATGCAAGGCCTATGAGCATTCAGTGTAAAGACTTTGTATGCTAAGTGTGATAGAAAGCAATTGGGTGCTTGAAGTAGACGTCTGGCCATCATAATTATTATTTCAATTCTATTTGCTATATGTATAATATGGCAACTAGAAATGGTTGGAATTCAGGATTAAGTTTTGTTGATTGGAATGGAACGGAATGGAATGGAATGGAATGGGAGGGGGGAGAGAGACAGAGAGAAACAAAAAGAGGGAGACAGAGAGAAGGAGAGAGAGAGAGATTACAACCTTAAAAACTCAGGATCAATACTGCTACTGACTAATAGCTATTGACTGAGAGCAACGAAGCAGGGCAGGTTTGCTGGACACCAGCACTCCAGCTGGGACCTGATAGGTTAAACATATCTGTGGAGAAGTTCTATATTCATTTCCATATTTGGGAGATACAGAGAATAGAGAAATAAAATAGGTGGTATTTCAAGTGATGGAACTTAGAAACTTTCCGGTGGCAGAGATTTTATTTACAGAGAGCTAAATAAGATGGAAAAGCTTAAGGGATTCTCCCAATCATTTAATATATATTAATTATAGACACACACAGATATCCTGATACAACCCCACAGGACTTCCCCTCTCCCTAAAAATTACTGTTAAGGGGCATCAAGCTGGGGTGTCAGGAATTCAGTTCTGTTAATTATCACAGCTTGTGTTCACAACCATCTAATTTTTTTTATGTTATGAGTTAGTATTTTCTGATTTCACACATAAGTGAAATCATACAGTTACTGCATTTTCTATGTCTGGCTTATTTCCTGAAATGTAATGTCCACTGGGTTCATCTACCTTCTCATAAATGACTAAAATATCTTTCATTTTTAAGGGTGAATAGTATTTCATTGGGTAAACATATTTTTGCTTAATCCACTTATCCATTGATAAGACAACTTAAATTATTTCTGTATCTTGGCTAGTCTAAACAATGCTAGAATGTACAAGAGAGCACAGAAATCTCTTTAACATATCGATTTAATACTCTTTGGGTATATAGCCAGAACAGGAATTGCAGGATGATAGGGAATTCTATTTTTTAATTCTTTTTAGGAATTCCACACTGCTTTCATAGTGGCCATATCATTTTACATTCCCACCAACAGTGGAACACACCTTCCCAACACACTTTATCTTTTGCTGTTTGACAAGAGCAATTTTACTGGGGCTGAGGTGGTAACTCACCGTGATTTTATTTTCCATTTTCCAGATAGTGATATGGAACAATTTTTCATCTACCTATGGTC
Source organism: Cavia porcellus (assembly GCF_034190915.1). Lineage (NCBI taxonomy): Eukaryota > Metazoa > Chordata > Mammalia > Rodentia > Caviidae > Cavia > Cavia porcellus. The sequence continues at coordinate 30,063,350 of NW_026947514.1, forward strand.
ACTTATATGCTTCCTTTTGAGAAATGTCTATTTGAGTTCTTTCTAAATTCAATCATTTGTTTTCTTCTTATTGAATTCTTTTATATTTTGGATATTAGCCTCTTACCAATTAAATGGTTTGCAAATGTTTTTCTCCCATTCTAAGAGTTATCTCCTTACTCTGTTGACTGCTCTTGTCCTGTGCAGTTTTTTCATTTGATGTAATCCCATTTGTCTATTTTTGTTTTTGTTGCCTATGTGTTTGGGGGCATATCCAAAAACCATTGCCTAGGCACTGATGCATTTTAACCTGAATTCCAGCAAGATATAAGTGTTTCCATTAGGTTTAATATACACATGAGCAGGCAGTTAGCATTTAATGTACCCTAAAAAGAATTGCTTATTCTAAGAATGGTTGCCCCAAGTAGATTTTTTTTTGCAAGACAGAATTATAAGAAAGGTTTTTGAGTTCAGTTAATACAAAATGCTTTCTTACTCCTACTTCTGTCCATTCTTGCTTCTTTTTCAAATAGTTTTTATTTCTTATTTCTCTCTCTTTAGTTGGCCTCAGCTCCATCATATACACTCAACTGCAAGCCCTCTTACCAGCAACTCCCCGACCTGCTCTGTTTAGAGATTTTCCTTGTTACCTTGACTCTCCCCAGAGTGTTCACACTACAGTTCTCCTCATTTATAAATTATGATTCTTTTATAACAAATTGTGAATGCAACACCTACCAAAATTAGATCCTTGAGAGGATTCTTTGATCTGGATGGTATTGGCACTGAGCAATGTGCCTGTATCAACCATTAGCACTCACCCAGTTGCGTGCCCAAGGCAAAACTTCTCTTTAGCTCTATGGGCAAAGAATCTCAAAGACTTGCATTTGAATTTACAGATGTTATGGATTTGCCTAAGCATAGGTTAGATGATGAGTTTGTGCAAGGGTGAGGCTGCCTATATCCCATTCATTTCACCACTGAAAAATTATTTCTAATGTGCATCTTATGGTAATTAACACCCTCTGATGTTAATTACAGATATAGTTGAAGCAGCATTAAATAACTTTCTCCCAACCCCAACAGACACATGTGGAGTTTAGACTGCAATCTAGAAATTGCAGGACTGCTTGTAGAATACCTAACCCTGGTTATAGTTGAGATAGTTTAGGAGAAGAAAAAAAAATGGTAAAAAGGAGACAAGGAAAGATAATTTTAAAATTGCACTTCTAAGAAAAACTGCATCTTCAAGATATAAGTTATTCAAGCTTTTTTTTTCCTTCCAGGAAAAGATTCTTAAGAGCCTTATAAATGTACAATCTGAGCTCTGATGCCTTCTACCAGTAAATTAGATTCTTTCCTTCCCATCTTCAGGAAGAACAAATCACAACTTCAAATACATATAAATGGTTTTCATAACCCACCCAATTAGTGGTATGACACTAGGAACACAGATCCTAGAAAACTCATCTGAGGACACCTCCAAAAACACACAAAAACTCCAACCTTAGAGCATAGAGCCTTTCTCCGTTGAGGCCCATGCTCTATTTTATTTGTGTGTGTGTACTTTTAAAATTATACCTAATAAACCTCTTTAAGCCTCTTACTGATCCATCTTGAAAATTTTTTTTCCTGTGATGACAGTCTGCAAACCTGAAATCCTGTCCTTTGTGTAGGGTGAGACAAAGTTCCCCATCAGCACTTTGAAGGACCTGTGGGTGACAAGGTACTGCAGAAAATAAGCACCTATTGGTCTGTCCATTAATACACACACACACACACACACACACACACACACACACGCACGCACACACACACACACACACACACACATCTTGTTGACATGCAGTTTTAAATGTAGCCTTCTCATTCAAGAGATCAGCTGAATTGCAAACTCTAACAATGGGAGCTAAAAATCAGTGCTGTAACAGCTCTGTGGGTAATTCAAGTAGGTCATTCTGCTAGACCTTGGAGTGGGAGGCCTCCTGAAGGAGAGAGCAAGGGTGCAAGGGGCTGCCTTGAAACCCAAATACCCCACCATGCATTCATGCCGCAGAGGTACAGACCAGCCAAGGGAGCAACCCTTCCTTGTTCTTCTTCCCTTTGGAGACAAAATTTATGTTCAACACTCCTAGGGAGGCAGAAGTTGCGGTGAAAGAATCCACTTATCTGAAGTCTCCAGGACCCTGCAAAGGAAATAGCCCCTTATTTCTTTTCCATTTACCCCAGCACTTCCACAGACCACATACGATTTTGAGGAATTCTCACTTTCTTGAGAAAAAGAAAAATTATTCTCTATCCACAGGAGGAAGAGACGTAGAATATTTCCCATGCATCTACCCAGAAGCTGTAGCTATTGTGTACAAGCAGATGCATCTCAAATCTTTATCACTGTGACTTAGCACTATTTACCACACATGATATTTCTCTTAAATGCATGTTTTCTAGTACAATGAAGTCAAATTATTCCTAAGAAATAAAATGATGGACTATGATGAGGATAACAAACTAGTCCCCACAGAAACTGCTAGAATGGTTAAGATTGAGGATGATAAATTGCTTAACAGGGCTGCATACCAGGAATGAAAACTGTGCCATGTAATGGAAAAAGATTGAGGTTTAAGAAAACACACACATTTAAATGTTTATTCTGAGGGAGTATTTTTAAAGAATAGAGCTTTTTTTTTTTTTTTAACTACTGTATCCACTCAAATGAGAACACAAAATTGTTTTGGGGTAAACTAACCACTGCCTCTCCTCCCTCTTAGTGAAGTAAACCCAGTCCCAATAAACTAAAATCGTCATTCTCTTGGAGGCAGTTCTCTAAAACTAGGGAAAACTAGGAGAAGGAATCTATTGACTAACATTTTCAGAGAGGATTTAGCAACTGATTTAATGTAGCACATGGAAGCAAACCTATAGCTGGTGATTGCTGCCTTCAATTTCATTATGATGGTAAATGTAAGGAGTATTTCCTAAGTAAGGTAAACTCAAACCAAAATATCTAAGAATGAGTATTATAAAACTGTATAACAAAGCTAGGTATGGTGGTGCACACCTGTAATCCCCACATTCCAGGAGGCTGAGACAGGGGAATTTCCCCAGTCTGAATCCAGTATGGGCAAGACCTTGTTTCAAAATACAAAATAAAAAAGGGCTTTGGTAGACTCTTGGGTTCAATCTCTGGTACTCAAAAAAAAAAAAAAAAAAAAAAAAAGTAAATTGATGGCTTTTTCCAAATTGGCTTTATATTTTTTAAAAAATTTTATTTAAGGAGAAAAAGAAAAAAAAAACAGAAAAAGGGTACAAGTTATGCAAAATTTCAGAAAAAATAAACAATGGGAAATCACTAGTTAATAGATTACATATTGTCATCTTAGAAATAGTTATGCAAGTTACAAAGTTAAAGGATATAAAGTGGACATTCAAACAGTGAGACTGCAAACAGTTCTGTTCAATGATCCAACAAAACTCAGTAATATAGTTATCTATCTTATACACTTAAAGATACATGCAGTTATGTCCTTGAGAGCACTTTCTTTTCCTCTCTTTTGTACAATGACAATTATACATTTTGGGTTTTATTACTCTCACAGTTCTTATTACTTTTTTTTGAAGAGAGTAAAACCAAATGTGACATAACAGAACAGAGCCAGTCAAATCAAAAGGATGAACATAATTTATAATGTAAAAACAAAATACAAGGTGATCAGCAATGGTTACCATAATGCCTCTTGCTATCTTAAAAAGAATTGCCTATAGTATCAGTTATAATAAAATTGAACAAAACAGTAAAGAAAAAACCAATAAAACCAAAACATTGGAGACATTACAGGACTTCAAAAGAAGATAATAGTCAACCAGAATGGGCATCATAATGAATTTTATTGTCTTCACCAAGTTCGAAAGTATAGGCAACAACTGTGAAGAAAATTGGCTTTATATTTAAGATGCTTCAACTGACAAAAAAAAAACAAAACAATGCTAATGCTAAAGTCAGAAGATCGGAGATGATAACACTTGTAGTGGGAGGCTCTGCTATATGTTCTATAATGAGGAAATAGACCCAAAAAGAATCATGAGATGACCCGAGGTTACACTGCCAGAAGATGGTATCCAGGTAGAGCTAAAGTGCTTCCTGTCCCAACTCTGTGTTCTTGCTAATGGTACTTTTCAGAGTTCTTGCTGTCGTGTGAGTTGCAATGCTTTTTCAGATGAAGAATACTCAGGAAATTCACAACAAGATAATAAGAGATTAACAATGGTTAATCTATTGCACTTTATCTTCAAAGTAGTTGCTCAGATTATAAACTATAGATGTAAAAATCGATCAAACATTGTAAGCACAAATTATTCTTTTCAATGAATCAATAGATACATATTATACATATATGGAATATATATAACCTTTTCCCTTCTTTCTTTTCTCCTTTCTCCCATCCCAGTTGTTCTTTCCTTTTGAGCAGTTTCTTTCCTTTTAACTTTCACAATATTTTGGATTTTATTTACTCTTTTAGTTTTTCACAAGGGAAACAATATGTTGTTTATAAGACTTAAGATAGGAGAAGCAAGTGGGTCCCAGGAGGCTCTGCAGCTCAGTCTGTAACATCTAACCCTGAGAGTTTCCTGGGACAGAGAAAAAGCCAGGTGCATCTCATCTCCTTGAACTGCCTATTGCTGACCTTCACAAGTCTGATAACTCAATGTTCAGACTTCATTTGTAAACATTGATGGTAAAAATGTATGCATACTTTAATAAGCAGTGGCAAAAGAAGAGGGCATGTGACATCACCAGGTAGTCTCTGTGATGAGATCTGCTACGTGGTCCTTGTGATGCCCACACAGACTTTGGGAGCTCAAATGATATTGGAGCCTACATATCATCATGCCCACATCCCCTTGCTATCAAAACTGGCAGGGCAGTTAATGAGTTTAAAAGTCATTGACAGAATAAAAGTGTCCTAATACCAGAAGCCTTGGAAATTAACTCAACATCTTCAGATCCATCCTGACACAGGATCTTTAACCAGTCTGATCCATGAGTATAGGCTCAAAGTGACAACTTATAGCATCCAGTGTCTGGATCAGGTGGAATCCAGACTCTGAGCTCTCTTGCCATCTATTTTTAGACATTTTTCTTCCTTGCTGGGGAATTAGTTTTCTTAACTTAACCTGCTATGCTCTCCAAGATATGCATTTTCAAAGAGCTTTCACCTAAGACTCGGTTAGGAAGCATCTAGAAATGCTTGTCCCTAGGCTATTCAAGAACTTCATCATGTGTCCTGGGAATCCCATCTTAACAACTACTAGCCCTCCACCTGCTGCCCTACCTAGCTAAGCCAGACCAAGCCTCCTCCCTGGCCACCAGGTGTCTCCATGGCCAAACCTGGGTATTACCCAGTTATGTTTGCCCTAATTGCCCACGCAGTTCAAACATCTATCTGGCCAGTCCCTCAAAGGTCCTACACCTCAGTGATGCTGTCTCCAATTGGATCTGGGATCAGCTTCTAGAGAATTCCTAAATTATTGCTATCTCTCATGCTTGCAAACTGAGAATACACACTTGAAATTGAGCTAATTTTCTTTCCAATTCTGCAAACACAAAGAATTCATTTCCTTTCCTTGCTCGGGCAATAAAATGTACTTGCCTTAGGAATCTAGACTTATAAAACAGAGACCTATTTACTAAAATTTCTTGAGGATAACTTCTTCCTCAGCCTGTAAACACAAAGCATAAGTTATTCTCTCCACTGAACCTTTTAGGTTTATACTAATGGAAATGCAATCAGTAAGGAAGAGGGTTCTTGAGCCATGTAACCAGAAGGGTTAGATCAGGCTTCAGGCCTGGTTTGATTTAGTTCCTTTCCAGCTTCTTTTTTTGTTTGGTTTTCAGGCTCTTCCTCTGCCTTCCATAGTATAAGCAGCACCCACCTTGACATCTACACACCACAAAAGAAGACAGAAGGCGTCTGCCATAGCATCGAAGCAAGGAAATCCTGAGATTCTACCTGATTTGATTATTTCAGGCACACACTGTATCATTCTCCTAGAGCCACCATGCAAAAAACCACAGATGAGGTGGCACAGCCAAACAACTTCTATTGTTTACAAGTTTCCTTGTCTGTGGTTTTCTGTCATAACAGCTAAAAATGGACTAAGGAATGGTGCCTGTTTAAGAGTATAAAATATATTCAAGAAGAACAAATAGAAGTAAACTAGATGTAACTACGAAGACTATGTGTCTAAATTGTTTTTGCCTGTAAAGAAATTGGCATCATTTTTTCAAAAGACCAAATACTGCTTTTATATTGGGGAAGTAAGCATCAGAAATAAAAAGGGTTTGATTCTTTTTAAAGAAACCAGCTGATGAAAGAAAATAAACATGCATCAGCTAGGAGAAACCTGAATGAGTCAAGGCTGAAAACAAAGCTAGTCAGAAGGGGAAAAAATTAAGGTCAATTAGTACTGAAAGAGATTGTGAGTACCAAAAAAGGCTACTCATGGAGATTCATGAAAGACTTGCAGGCAAAGAATAGATAAGAAAAGTGAAATGTGAAATCGGTCGTTAGTGTGAGTTGCCCTTAACCCATGTTATCCCTGAGCTAGCCCATGACAATTACAGCAATTTTGTCTCCACTGCCAGGGATAAGGCATGCAGGAGAGGAGGTAGAAATGAACTGTGGCTGAAATAGCAGCTTTACTTACCTAGACCTAGGTATGACAATGCCTCCTCTTCAACACTGAGCATTGTCTTGCTGGGATATGATGCTTGCTTGGAACGTAGCCGTCAGCTGACCTGAGTATTAAAGGCATCTCTAAGAGAGCAGAAAGAAAGGGTGAGAGAAGCACAGTAGAGCACACTGGCCTCCCCACCCCTGCCCTAACTCAATGCATTCTGCACCATAGGTGACAGGCTTCTCTCTGTGAATCCCACTGAAGTTATGAGTCTGAATTCCTTATGGCAGAATTCTTTCTAGTGCATTCAGTGGGGTTTTGATAAGAGTGAGGTCAAACAGGCAACTTCTAACAGGTAAATTAGGTAATCCATTTCAGTTATCAGTTAGACTATTTTGGGCTGAAAATTGCAGAATGTATTACTAAAAGACTTTTAAACAATATGCATATCTATTTTATTTAACAAATAGGAAGAGAAAGGCAATTCTAGCCCACCCACCTAATTAGACTCCAAATCTTTGACAATGTTAAAAAGCCAAGAGGCAGAGAATTACTTCCTAGAAGTTCCTGGGGTATTTTAGTAGTGCAAATTCACCCCAGAAGCCTCACATCTCACTTCCCCTTAAATGTCATTGGCCAGATCTGGGTGAATTACACAGTCATTCTGTGGTCAAGCTAGCACTTGGCTTTCTAGCCTCTCTCATTGAGCAAGTTTTGGCCCCTTTACTTAGTCAGTTTTCTAGGCAATTTCCTCCACCCCAAGCTATGACCATATCTATGGGAAACTATAGGAAACTTGTCTAGCTGAAATATGTAACAATGTACAAGTTGCAAATATTATATATTAAATGGATAACTGGACGCCAAATTTTTAGAAATACCTATGCACTTTTCTTCATGTAATATGCAAACAGCAGAGCAAACAAAGCCCTGAAAGAAGGTTCTTTTGTTTGGAGCTCATTCCCAAGCCCTCCAGCAAGGCCAAAGTCAGTGGAGGTAGTGTGTTCTTTCATAGAGGAACCATACAAGATCAAAGTCAGTGGCTTGGGCCGAGGATTTAGCTCAGTGGCATAAAGTGCCTGCTTGGCAAGCACAAGATTGTGAGTTCGATCCCTGGTATCCCCCCAAAAAAAGGAAGTTATTGATTTATTAAATAGGTCAACAGATAACAATTTAATCCCTGACACATTCAAACTACACCTGTATTTTGTGTGTGCACATGTATGCAACTTCTGTTTTTGTACTATTCCCGTTTCCTCCCCCAATACTTCTGCACACATTTTCAAAAATATGTTTCAGAGCCTATTCTATGATAGACCTTTCCATGGATGTCTAGGATCTGGTTGGGATAATTTTTCTGCAAATGTATGTTTTTATAGCTATGAGAAAAAGGGGAAAGAAAATGGCATTAATTAAGTATCTATTATATCCAGATGTTGTACAGGGGAGACAGTCTACAGTATCAGAGAGGATGAGGGCTAGCTGTGTGCCCATCCACAAGTCCCTTTATCTCTCCAACATTCCATTTCCTTTGCACTGAAATATAGATGATAATAATATCTACCTCATTTGTTGTGAGAACTAAATAAGATTACCCAAGGACAGTACTTAGTAGACAGGAAGTGTTCTAAGAATTTTTGATGTGCCCTGTGAGGCTAGTGCCACTACCTCCTCCAGTGGTGACCTATAACTGGTGCTCCTTTAGAGAAGATATTTAAATGTGTAGGAACCTTTTAAATTGGCTCTTAGGTGATTTGTTAGTTTGGTGGAAGTATTTACAGCCCAAAAATTGGTAAGTGCTACAAAATTGAACTTTTATTTTTCCAGAAAACATTTATCAGCACATTACTAATTAGCTCCATTTGATGAATAAGAATCAGAGAGATTAAGTTACTTGCCCAAGGTTTCACAGCAAGGCAATGGCAGAAATGGGACCTGAACTCATTTCTGTATAATTCCAAACCTGAGCTCTTCTCCTCATTTGCAATTATAATTACAAAATGTCCTGCAATTTTTACAGGTATGCATTCTTTGATTTGACAACTATTTACTGAGCACCTATATCTATATATATGCAAAGCACAGTTGGGGAATTTACAGAGTGTCATAGCCCCTTTTGTCATTGCTAGAACAAAATACCTGACACCTACAATTTAAAGGAGAAGAAGCTTATTTTGGCTCAGTTTCAGATGTCTTAGTTCACGCATGGTCAGCAGGTTCAAATGCAGAAATGACACGAAGGAAAGGCCTGGCTTGGTGGAAGGCTGCTCATATCACAGTGGCCAGGAAGAAGAGAAAAAACAGAGGAACCTGAGAAGGATATACACACTTCCAGATCGTGCCCCAGTGACCCGACTCTTGTATCCAGGCCCTACCTCTTCCCAGTACACTCAGCTGTGGAATTCATCAGTGGATTTGCTGTATACTGATGGGTAGAGTGCCCTGCTATCTCATCATCTTCCAAAAGCCTTGCATCTGACCACATAAGAGTTGCTGGGGGGACATTCAAGATCTAAACCATAACACAGAGTCTATATACAGAAAGTCTCATGTCTGTAATCCCAGCACTCAGGAAGCTAAGGCAGGAGGATCAGGAGTTTAAGGTCAATCTGTGCTACGTAGCAACTATGTCAGATAAAGAGAGAGAGGAACAGAGTGAAGAAAGAAAAACTGAAAAGGTCACAAGTCTGCCCTCAAAGTACCCTCATACTACTGAAACAAAACCTCAGATCCCTTGTAATATGCTCCACTTATCAGTGTGTACGTTAGTCTCGATTGTCACCCCGACTGGGTTAAGAGGCTCCTGGACAGCTGACTAGATTGGAAGGTTATTAACCTCATCAATGGCTTACCCATGAATGAGTTCATATCTGAATGGGCTATTAGAAAGTAGAGCTGAGTTGTACGGTCATGGGGGTGTAACCTTAGAGTTAAGCTGGTCCCTGACCCATTCTTCTCTGAATATTCCATTCTTTCTGCTTACTGGATGCCATGAGGTGAGTTACTTTGCTCCACCACCCATTCACCATGATGCTTTTGGAGCCGGCCAACCATGGACTGAAACTCTGAGCCAAAAATAAACCTTTGAGTTGCAAGTATTGAGTATTTTTGTCTCAGCCACAGGAAAGTTGACCAATTCAGTCTATAAGTACCACCACTGAAGGACTCTCCTCAGAACTTGAAAAAATTATGAGTCATTAAACATCCTGGCATTTTGTCTCCTCAATTCTAATTGTCTGGGAGACCACTCTCTCCCTCCAGACAAGTCCTGGCCAGCAGATCCGTGGATCTTTAAGAAATGTGCTATCCCAGCACTCTGGAAGGCTGAGGGAAGAAGATTGCAAGTTGGAGCCCAGTCCCAGCTATTTAGCAACTTAGTGAAAACATGTCTCAAAATAAATATATTTAAAAAAAAAAAAAAAAAAAAACCTTAAAATGGATAGGGATGTAGCTCAGTGTGAAGGCCCTGGATTCAATCTCCAGCACAAACAGAAAACTAGAAAGCAGTGAACTTATGTTATATTAAAATATAGCCTTCTCCTGGAATTGTTTGCATTTTAGAGCAGAATCTTTAGAAGAAAAAAATCCCTTGTGATGAGATAACATGATTGAGGAATCAGCCGTGTGCAGGCCATCCCATACCTTGTGGGTTATTTCCCATGCAAACTCTTTATTCGCTTTCCCTTCTACATCTCCACCAAACATAACTCAAGGATTGAGGTTTCCCAAACTTCAATCATTCTAATACTAGTCCTCTATATTTTCTATATTCTATCAAGTTTTTAAAAATACTCTTTCTTTAGGGGATTAAAAATGTGGAGTAAAGGCCAGCAGCAAAGTACAGCCTCTCCAGGACCTGGAACTGAGAATCCTGAAAAACAGCAACTTAGTCAAGAGACAAAAATAAAGCTCTGGAGTAAAGAAAATGAAATAGGAGATTAGGGTGTGGCAGGCAAAGCTGGCTGGGGAAGTGGGTGTGGCTGTTAGTGACAAGATCTCAGCACACATGCAGAGAACAGATCCCAAGCCCCACAGATGGACTTCTCTGGAGAACTTGAGCAGGTTTTCAATAGGACGGTTTAGACCTGATGTCAGCCTGAGGTGTGGGATCCCAGCACCACCTCTCAGGACCTGTGTGTAGACGTTCTAGAGGATTTCCTCAAGATTTAGATGGCATGAAAGGACACAGATGCCACAAAGAACTTGCGGTGTGACTTTCTCATGGTAGCCTGCCCTGCTTTCTCCACGGTATACTCTTAGTTTGCTTTTTCCCCTTTTACTGAGCCCAAGCTCACTCTGCAGAGCCAGTTTCTCCCTCACTCTTCACTTTTACTTTCTCTAATAAACATAGTCACTGCTTTTGCTCATTTTGTTCAATTCTTTATTCGAGATGAGAAGAACCTGGAATCTAACTCCAGAGGGAGAACTGAGCAACCCAGAACCTGGTAACATTTAATTAGCGAACCACTTTCAGAAGTAGCTAGCCGATAACAAAAGGGCCCACAGGAAAACTAGAAATTACAGAGAAACTGAAGACAATGCAGAGGAAACATTGGAGATGTCTGGAACATTAATCCTGGCTCCCAGGTAGGAGGCCCTGTCTCTGATAACACAAGTAAGCCTGGAGAGTGTTGGCTGGGAAAAACAATAGATAGGCAACTCTAGCCCTGAGAAAAAGCTACAAATACAGCATGGGGTTTTAGTCTGAAAGTGATTCTTTCCGCATGGCAGTTTAGCACTGGAGAAGAAAGGTACTACGGGTAACTGCCATACTTGGGAGTGATATCATCAGAAGTCATTTTGGGAAAGGGCTTATTGTTTAAGACTGAGCTAGGGAAGAGCTAAAGATGGCAGATCAGTAAGCAGCAGGATACAGAACCTCCCTGAGAGACAACTCAGATGCCAGAATTAAAAATCCTGGAGAGGTCTAGACAGAGGGAGATGGATCCTCTCGACCCAGGAAGAAACTAAAGGGAAAAGAGCTGGCCACACATGTAGTCCCCTGGGCTATCATTGGAGCAGCTAAGATTAGTGGCACAGCACTCTTGCTGGAGCAGCCTAAACTCACGCCATCGCCACTCACTGGAGCCACCTGAACTCACACTGCCACGACTCACCAGAGCTGCAGTCGTGCTGAAGTCAGGGATTGGCGAGCCCAACAGAGAATGGAGCCAGTGAGGGACCTGCACTAACCCATAGTGAGTGCTTGGAATAAGACCCTCCCATGGGAAAGGGGTACCCAACTGGGTGACATGTTGGAATTGGGCAGGAAGGGCATGAATAAGGAATGGCAGTGACTTCCGTCGGTTACTTCCTACCTAGAGCAGATTGATGGGAACTGCTTGGCCTGGGTCATGCTCCTGGCTGGGACCCAATAAGTCACCCCAAACCATATGCACAGTACACACTAATTTGATGAACATCCCCACAGGTTGACTGGCCCAGAGGGGAGGGCCCAGCATACACTGCACCTGCTTGCACCTCAGTGACCAACGGCAAACTGGAGAGGGCAGAAATCCCTAGCAAGCATGCTTCGGAAAAACCATACCCAACAAGGAAATGGGCTGGGATCTCCACTATACATCTGTAAGGAAGAAACCAAAAACATGACAAGAGAAAGAAATAAGAAAAATCCCCCAGCCCCAATCCTGAAAATATTAATCCAGGAGAGGTAATTACAGAAGAGACTGAGGGCACCAAACATGCAATATCAGACATGGCATCAGCAGACATAAAGAGATATCTTTGGGACCTCATAGATGAGCTCAAAACTGAAATTTTAATTCAAGTAAGGCAAGACATAAGAAGATTAAGAAAAAAATGCTAAGCACCTCTCAAGAAGACACAGATGGGAGAATGGAGGAACACAAAAAAAGAAGAGAAATGTTTGATGAAGAATATAAATAAAACCTAGAAAAAATGAAGCAGATTCAAAGGAAATTAAAATCTCCATTGAAAGCTGGCAAAACTGCTTGAAAGAAACTAAGGATAGACTATTAACACTTGAAGATAGGTTTGTAATGTATGACCATGAAAGGAAAGATCTCTTAAAAATAACAAGGAAATAGGCAGTAACCATACAAAGGCTAGAAGATGACAAGAGGATCTATAACTTAAGAATAAAGGATGTGAATAAAGAAGCCAGGGTAAAAACAAAGGAATTACAAAGGCTATTCACAGAAATAACTAAGGAAAACTTCCCAAGCATAGGAAAAGGAAATGATATTCAGATGTAGGAGGCATACAGAACTCCAGCCACCTACAACCAAAACAGAGCTACACCCAGACATATAATAATCAAGATTCCAGAAATTCAACATAAGAACAGAATATTAAAAGCCACCAGAGAAAAGAAACAGATCACCTATAAAGGAAAACCCATCAAAATCACAGCAGACTTCTTGACATAGACCTTCAAATCAAGAAGAGCTTGGAGCAAAGTATTCCAAGACTTGAAAGAAAATAACCGCCAGCCCAGATTGATGTACCCTGAAAACCTGTCTTTTGCAATTATTGGAGAAACAAGATGTTTCCAAGACAAAGAGGAACTAGCAGAATTCATGACCACCAATCCAACCCTACAGAGAATACTGAAGGACATGCTAGAGAGAGAGAGAAAAAATACCAGGATTTCAGGAACAGTGACAGACAGGCCTCAATGAATGGGGCAGACAGTGGAATGAGGGAGAAAAGTAGACAACCAGTGGCAGAAAAACAGCATAGCAGAAATAAGGCAGAGAAGATTAGTTATAATCTCTAACATAGATGACCTTGATACATTAAAAAAAAAAAAGAAAGAAACACAGGAAGAGTAGATCAGGAAGGAGGATCCACCAAAATGCTCTGTATAAGAAATATAATTAAATTGAAAGAGGGTTTGTGGACCAAAACTCAAATATGTGCAACCAATGCTCTGTGTGACAGGGAACCAGAGAGAAACAGGGACAACTTGACCAGCACCTGCAGATAGGTTGGGAAGACAGGATATTTATGTGTAGTAGTGAACTACACAGCTATAATGAAGGAAAATCTTGAGGTTTTTGTAGGTAAAGGAATACAACTTGAGATCTAGTCCAAGAGTGAGAAGGTTCATAACCACTTAGATAAATAGCAGGTTGCCCCACTCCAGTCTATAAACTGAGGGAGTTGGTGGAGTCCAAAATGTGCAGTGCACTCTGTGGGAATGAAAGAGGAGGAATAGTTTTAAAAAGAAGGCAGAGGATATTAATAGTGTATCAGGATTTAAAACCCACATTATTCACACTGCTCTGTTTAGATGGATTATATTCTGTTCCAGTTTGTCTACTTGTACTAGATTTGAGGGCACAGACAGCTAAACTGAAAATAGCAGGATATAGTAAGGTAATCATCTTCAATTTCCTATTAACTTAATCTGAAGCCCTGTATAACTCACACTGTTTTATCATGACTGATCTTATTTGAATCTGGTTTGTTAGATTGCTGTTTTGTATTGACGGATTTTATTCGAATCTGTTATAATTGATTAGTATCAAGTCTGAGAATATAGGTAACTACACTAAAGATGACCAGATTTACTAGGATACCAACTCTAGTTTGATTATTACCTGCTTTGAAGTTTTACACTGTCTACAATGTTTTGTTTTCATTAATATTGTTATGTACTGCTGTATTCAATTATACTATGCCTGATGATATAGACAATTCTTTTGAAGATAATAAGAGTCAACACAGTAACCATTGAAGATCACCTTGTACTGTGGTTTTATATGATTTTTTTCATTTCATGTTGTTACAGGAGTTTATTTTGTTTTGTCTTGCTTTGTTTGTTTTTCCTCCTATTACAGAAAGGATAGAAATACATGTAGAGACTTATGCAGGCGTAGAACCTATAAGCAATTTAAGAGAACTGATTATATAGTGAATGATGAAATGATCAACTACTTTGAAGAAAAAGAGACATTATAATACCCAGTGCTGATTCCGTAGTGTCATGATGTGAAATCTAGCAATACTATTATTCTGTGCTCAGAGTTATTTTAGCCTGCTTTGTTTTAATTTCAACATACATGAAGGTATGGACAGCTATTTTGTAGAGAATGAGAGACACTATGACAGCCATTGTTTATTTCCCTATTGTCTGGTCTTGAAGACCTAAAATGCCTTCCTCACCCTGTTTGGATCAGTTTTATACTGTTGTTTTGTATGAATTCCCTGTATATGAAGATACAGACAACTATTTAGAAGAAAACAAAAGACAGTTTGATAGTGAAGATCTCTGGTTGTCTTGCTTTGAAATTTATGTCTCTTACATTGCTTTCTTATGTTCTGTTTTGTTGTGTTTAATTTTACCCTCTTTAAAAAAAAAATAAAGACTGGGATACTCTGGGAACCGGATGACACAGAATAACTTTACTTTACGTCATCACCCTACCACATGACTGAGTAGGAGACAGCTACAAGAAACAATAATGGAAAAAGACAGGCTTGTTGCAGATTCCCTGAGAAGCTTAAGCACCTGTGAGATCAGCTTGTGAAGGGCACAGCAACCCCACTCTGTGATGAGAAGCCAGACTCGTCATGGAGTTTCTTGAAAGGGTTGGATCTGAAAGGACCAAGATTAACTCCAGTAGACTGCCCAGCCCCCCTCACTGCCCACTTTTCAGAGCTCAGTGGTCTGTTTACTTTTCCCATCTGCCAACGTGATGAGGGACGCACCTCAACTTGGACAGTTGTCACATCCTGGGGTGTATGGCAGAGAGACTTGGAGTAAGGGGGCATCTCATGAGCCATTAGGCTATAAAGCTTGCCAAAGACAGCATTGACTTGGGTGCACAGAAGGACACAAACACAAGAACTACTACAGCAGCCCTAAGGTAGACACCACACCATTCACCTACCATGCCCATCAGGCAAGTGGGGGCAGGCCTCAGCACTCACTCAGCAAAGAGTGGGTGTGAAAACAGAGGCTCATTGTTACACACCACCCTTTAACCATCTATGATGATTTCAGTCTCACAGAGCCCAAAAGAGACCACTCACTCAACTCGCAAAGGAAATCTGGGGACTCATTTTTCTTTTTATTTCTTTCTTTCTTTTTTTTTAAATTTTTGTTTCTATTTTTCCTATCCTTTGCTTGCTTTTATTCTTTTTGAATTTTTCTTTTATTTTTCTTGTTTGTCTTTTTCTTACTTTTCCCTACTCCTATTAACTTTTATCCTTTAATAGGATTTTTTATCTCACCTTTCTTTCCTTTATTTCCTTTTCAATTTTACTTTTTCATTTTCCCATTTTCCATCCTCTTCATTTTTATTACCATTAAGCTTTATTAGTTTTTAGCTATTTAGAGGACTAAATTATTGTTGATGTTTGTTGTTGATAGTGGTATAGTTGTTGCTTTCAGTTACTATATGCTATAATCAATACTTGGTTTTTCTTTGTATCTGTATTATTATTATGGCTGTGGTATAATGTCGCTATTATTGGTTATTATGGTGTGTCAACAACTCACTTGCATTTGACTGTATTATTACTGCTGCTTTTCTATTGTTAATGCTGGCATAGTTGTTGCTTTTCATTGGTTTTCACTATATGTCAATATCTGGTTTATCTTGATGTTATCAACCTTATGTGGTTCATTTTCTCCTTTCGGTGTGGTACTGGTGATCTAGCCTCTAGAAGAAAGTTGGGCACTATGAAGACCCTCAGGTATTACACTCAATAGATTAAAGAGAAGTATAAACATCAAAACATAACTAAACCCAAAGACACCTCACAGGGAGAGAGAATCTAATTAAAGATACCTCCACAATAGTGATATTTTCTCCACAATAATTTATCTTCTACCCACAGTGAAAAAACAATAGAAATATGAGAAAACGCAACAAGATATCCCTCACACTCCTAATTTCTCCAAAACTGATCTTGTGAACAATGAAATAGAGAAAGCTATAGGCAAAGAATAATATAATAATAATAATAATGATAAAAATTTTTGAAAGGATAAAGGAAGAAACACATAAGCAAATGCACAAGATGCTTAATGGACTCAAAGAGGATTAAACAGATAACGAATGTTACCAGTAAAATGTCTGATAAACTTAAAGAAGAATCAAATAACAAGCTAATTGATTTAAGCAAGAAAATACACAACATTTCAAAAAAGAATTAAGAAGTATGAAAAAATAGCAAGCAGAGATTGATGATATAAAAATAGAAAGCATGGGTGGCAGACTTGATCAATCTGGAGATAGTGTCAAAAATGGAAGACAAGGTAGGTTTAGTAGATCGTATATTCTACGACACCCTAAAAGTGACAAGAAACCATGAAAGTTGGATCCAACAGCTGCTAACTGACAAAAACAAAACCTCACAATCATAATAAAGGAAAAATTAGAAGATAACTCAGAAAGTATAAAAATTTATTCAGTGAAACTATAGTAGAACATTTTCCAAATCTAGAGAAATGGTTCAATATTCAAGCACAAGAGGCACATGCAATCCCAACTAGCCATGAGCAGAAACCTCTCCATAATATATCATAATCAAAATTCCAGTAATTCAACAAGAAGAGAGAATCATAAAGCTATCAGAGAACACCAGCAAGTAACCTACAAGGTAATCCACCCAAATAACGGCAACGTCTCAGCACAGACTTTAAAGTCCAGGAGAGTATGAAACAAGTTTTTCAAGTCCTAAAAGAAAACAATTACCAAACTCAACTTTTATATCCTGCAAAAATAGCCTTCAAAATTGATGTAGAAGTAGACTATCCATGTTATAGTCAGGGGTTGTAAGGAGAACAATCAGAATCAGGACACAGAATTTATTCTATTATTTATGGTGGTCACTCAGAGTTTAACATAAGAAAGTACAGGAAATCTGTCCACAGCATTAAAGGCCCAGAATATTCAGCCAAGGGCCTGGATCCCACAGCAATGTCCCACATGAGTCCAGATGAAAATCTTGAGCCCATGACAATTTCTCCCATGAGTCCAACTGGAGGTCTAGAGCCTACAAGAAGGACTCATGCCAGGCTGTTTTATGGATCCCAGAAGGCCCAAAGGTCAGCCATGGAAGCTAGAAAGTCTATGCCAGCAGGGTTAAGGAGCTGTGCTGGTAGGTTGAGGGTTCTATGCTGGCACCGAGAAGTCACACTCAAAATAAGAACCTAGTCTGCCCTGAAAAGTACCACAGCTATCCTCAGAGGCATAGAGGTCCTGAACTCCTCCAACAACGATAAGCATAGTTGAGTACATGCCAGGAAACCAGTGTGATGAGTTTCTCCTGGAGATTAAACAGTACACATCTTTCCCTCAGGAGCCAGGAAGCAATGTTCTGTGTAAGGATCAGCGCTCCCTCAAAGTGAACCACAGCCACTCTCACCACCAAGGTCCCGAGCTCCTCCAATGACAATGGTTGAACTCACACTGGGGAAGCTAGTCATGATGATCCCCTCCAGGAAAACAAATGGCTCACACAGCAACACTTAGAGAAACCCACAACGTCTCACTTCTTTTCTTTTTCTTTTTTTTTTTTTTTTTTTTTTTTTTGTCTTTTTCTTTTTCATGTCTCTATTTATGCTGGAAGCTTTCCTCAGAATGGAACGTCTATGCTCAGCACCATACTGATTTAATTCAGCTGGCATTAAGTTGACCACCAGTTTTTAATCCATAACAATCCATGACAAAAAAAATCTTTAAAGATGCATGACCATTAAACTAGTATTGCAGAAAATATTTAAGGGATTCCTAAATAGACCAAGAAGTCACTGGCACCAAACAGCCCACAGGAAAGTATAAATCTAACTGGGACAGTAGTTAAAGGGAAAAGAAATAGAATCAGCACTGGAAAAATAATGCAATGAGAGGATCCCATAAGCACCTGACAATAATAATTCTCAATGTCAACAGCCTCAGTTCCCCAATCAAAAGACACAGACTGGCAGATTAGATTTTAAAAAGTGAAAACATATATTGCCTACAAGAGACATAACTCATTTAAGTGGAAGGAAATAGACTGAAAGTGAATGGATGGGAAATAATACTCCAAACAGAGCCCCAAAACAAGCAGGAGTAGCTGTCTTATTTTCACAGACAGTAGACTTCAAGCCAAAACTGATCAGAAGAGAAAATGATGACCATTCCATGCTGGCAAAGGAACAATTCAGCAGGAAGAAGCAACCATTACAAATATCTAGGTATCAAATGTCAGCAGACCCAACATCATTAAACAAAAAGTACTAGACTTAAGAGGACAGATAGACACCAATACGATCATAGTGGAGGTCTTTAATACCACCCCCCTCACTACGAGGTCAATAAGACAAAACCAAAACAACAACAAAAACTCAACCAAGAAACATGAGTTAAACCGCACCATTGAACAGATGGATTTACCAGACAGCAACAGTGTTTCATCCAACAAACAACAGAATACATATTTTTCTCAACAGCACATGGAACTTTTCCAAAATAATCATATCACAGGCCATAAGGCATAGTTAAATAAATAGAAAACAATTGAAATAATCTCCTACATACTGTAGGAATAAAGCTATAAAGCAATAGTAAAAGAAGCCACAGAAACTGTATGAATACATGCAGAATAAGTAAAATTTAATTTAATAGACAGTAGATCACAGAAAAAAATCAGGAAAGAAAATGAAAACATTTCTAGAATCAAAGGACAGTGGAGGTACAACATACCAGAATCTACAGACCATGATGAAAGCAGAACTCTCAGAAGAAGGATATAGCTATGAATGCACACATAAAACAGTAGAACAATCCCAAATAAATAATCTGATAACATATATCAAGGTCCTAGAAAAATAAGAATAATCCAAATCTGAAACTAATCGAAGGAAAGAAACTATAAAGATCAGAGCAGAAATTAACAAAATTAAACTTAAAACTACAACAAAAAGACCAAGTAATTAAAGAGCTGGTTCTTTGAAAGGATGGAAGTGGTTCTGGATATAAGGGAGATGATGGGAGGGGAGAGGAAAGGGAAGTAAAAAGATCACAATGAGATATGTACATGTACAAATTTCCCCATGATGAATATATTTGCTATGTATTACAAATGTATACTCAGAAAAAAACTAAGAAATAAAATAAAAATAAGTAAATTATACTTTTTCTTTACATCAACTCTTTTCTATGCTTGAATGAATTTATTTTAAATCAAAAAGTTGGTGCATTATCTTACATAGAAAACCACAGTGACTTTCCAAAGACGATAGTCATAATAAAAATAAAAATGCAACTATTGGAACAGAACAATTTTCCTATGTTTAGCTTCTATCATCTCATGCCAAGATGGTACCTATTCTATTCTGGAAACACCACTCAAAGATGCAGGCTTTCCCCTCTTAGGGTATAAGCTATCATATGAAGTACCCAGAAATGCTCATTCTAAGAATGATTGCTCAAATTGATCTTGCTTCAATTTACAAAACAGAATTACAGGAAAGATTTTAAAGTTCTTTTCTACTGACTCAAAATTTTTTTTTTATTTCTATTATTCTCCCTCCTGGCTTGTTTCTCCTGTTCATCTTTGAGGTTTTCTCCCCCTTGACTCTCCCACACTATCGACACAACAACTCTCCTTATTTATAAAGAAAGTGATTAATCTACAGAAGATTGTGAATACAGCACCTACCAAAAGTAGATCTTTAAGTAGAATTTTTGGTGTGGATGATATGAATGTGCTAACCATTAGCACAGATTAATTAGAACCTTTTGATCATCTACTCAATCCTATTGGAAAAGAATCTCACAGACCTTCAAAAAACTGCATCTGTATTACTCAGTGTTATGAATTTGCCTAAGCTAGGGCCAGACAATTAGTGTACCATTTATGTAAGGATGGGCTTGCCTGTATGATATTTCTAACCTATCTGTGTAGTGTGTGTGTGTGAATGTGTGATAGTGGGGCTTGAACCCAGTGCCTTTGTACTGAACTATGTCTCCAGTGCTTTTTAAGGTTTGGTTTGGTTTTGTCTTGCTTAATTTTGAGGCAGTGTCTCTCTAAACAGCCCAGGCTGGTCTCTGACTTACAGTCCCCCCACCTTAGCTCCCCAGGGTGCTAGAATTACAAGCATTCACCTCCACACCTGGCTCTACCTGTGTATTTTGAACCCTGCTCATTCCACCAATAGAACAAAAATACTTGTGTGATCTTATGAGAATCCCATTTTGACTGAAGATGGCAAAGTTGATTGAAAAAAAATGAAGGGTGATAGCTCTTGAATTGGGATGTTGGATAGCAAAATAAAACACTTCAGCACTATAGGAAGTCAGCCATCATGGTCAGAAGACAGGAAGTGACATTGGCAGTCCTTCAGCGAGGTCGCTGCTGGATGTTCTGCCACAAAGCAAAGCAGCCAGGTACTCTGCATATTTATGAGCTAAATGTGCTGATGAGTCTGTTTTTTACACCTTGCACTTCCCAGAAGATATAAATATTTACATCTGCGAACACATTTACAAAGCACTTTCATAGGTCTGTTGGAAACAAGGAATCAAGCCAAGGAAGGCACTATATCTCATAGACAGAGATAAGACTCAGAGAAGCTGGCAAGTTGAACAAGGTCCTATTAACAAAGCTGGGAAAAGAATTCAGGAATCGAGTCTCCATATCCTATAATCATGCTACACTGACTCTAAGAAAATTCCAAAAGACTCATGATTCCCCAAATTCCATCCTTCCTCCTGGCTTTCCAGAATAGCAGCATTATCCAGTCACCCAAGCTGAAAATCCTGGCATATTTCTAAGTGTCTCCTATTCATTCCCCAAATCCCTCCTCATTCTATCCTTAATGCTCTCTCCCTCCCCATCATACACATAGAGCATTCCTATTAAATTGCCCCCTACTTATTTCTCCTGAAGGGGCCTCCTTCCTACCTGGCCCATCTATCCATCTGGCTTACAAGTCAAGCTTCAGCTTGATGATTCCGCTCCCCAGAAATCTTTGACATTCTCTGGGACACAAGACGTCCTGAACTTCTACTATGGGCTCCACAATGTGTTATCATCCTAGCCTATTTCCTTCTGTCTGCTGCAGAAATTTATCCCTGGAGGGGTAGAGAAGATATCTTAATTATCTTTGTTTCTCTAGTGACTACCAGAGAATGTATATATTATACATTGTAAATAAGAGAGTTAATGAATTTCAGTGCAATAATAATAAATTACTAACAATTTTCAATTTGAATTTCTTCTCTGTGAGAAGGAGAAGAATCACAAGGAGCACACAGAAATTTATCTAGTATAGGTAGAGTAACTCTCTTTGTTCAGTACAAAATAGCACATACGTGACTGAGACTTCAGTTCTTTATACATGACCCTCACCCAGAAGCCATATGCCTTGGTGATTGTCCTAGCCTACTGTTTAACCCACCCAACTCTGACCTTTGTCAATCTGTTCTTTCTTAGGGTCAGAGTTTCTGTTTCTTTACTGATTTTTGGTGGTGGGAATTGCACGCATATATAGTCTACAAGGAACAGCAAGAACATTGATTTGGCCAAACCTGGAGTTTTATTTTAGGAAGCCATGGGAAATCAGCCTGAGTAGATACTGCCAGATGTGAAAAATAAGAAGTTAGCGTGGGGAGAGAACTTAGAAATTGACTCACCAGAGTTTCCCAGAGTGACTTCTATATATTATCATAGGAGTATGCAGGAGGATTACATAGTGTACACAAGAACCATTTACTTGTATGCCCTTATGTGCATATTTATGCATATTAGAAAAAAATAAATTAGCATGTCCATCCCATGATGTGATTCATATGGCAAGACTAGGAGAAGAAACAAATGGGTAACTTGAATGGATCAGATTCATCAATTTAAAGGAAATAAATGTCAAGAAAGTTATAATATAAGTGAAAGCCCACAGGGCCAGTATTGTGAGTGATGCCAGAATGGGGAAAGGAGCTACTCCAACACCTCCTCATGTCACAGACCAAGGAAACAAGGCTTGGAGAAGCAAAATAACACAGCCCAGGTCCAACTGGAAGGTCAACATGAAGATCAGCTGGCACTGGCTAGTTTACTTCAACTTACTTCATAAGAAATGTTTTTGTTGTTCTGAAAAGAAAATATTGAAGTCGCTCCAAGGGTCAGTTGAGGGTAGAGAAGAAAAGAAAGAAGAGAAAAACTCAACCCATGTCACCATAGCTGCCTCTGTACTGCTTTAAAAGCCATGGAAAATGCCATCAGAAATTCAGCCTGAAATGATCAGTTACTCCACACTGTCCTCTGCCTTCCAATTCTCACACTTGAAGTTTGGATGGCTGTGATTTTTGCTGCCATGTCAAACCTAATGTTTCCTTAATTTTTGCAGAAATGCTGAGAAGACTTCCACAAGGGTCTATTGTCAATTATCTGGGAAAGAGAAGTTTGCAGACATTAGAAACAAGAACTAACTGAGGTTGGGCTCTGGATTTTAATGAGAAATACTCGAATTAGAATGTTGGCTATTTCCTATAGCTTGCTAAAAATAGCCTTGGAGGCCGTTTCCTTCCCTGGCTCTTCATTGGTTTTCAGTGTCTGTTCATGCTGAAGACGGAGGAGGGCTGGAAAGGGTTCCTCGGGATCTAACACTAAGGCTGTTCGTTCAGATAAATGTAACTTAGCTTTGATCTGCTCCCTCATGCACCAGTGGACATGCTACCTTCAGGCTCTGTCACATTCACACTTGAGGGAGCTTGAAGGTGATAAGGCATGTGCAAACATCACGCCCTGTTTGTTTTGCCTTTTTAATCTCATCTCATCACTGCTACCAGTTTAGCCCAAGCCTTCTTAACTTCTTACCAGAGACACAGAAAAACCCTCCTTCCTGCTCATCCCACTTAAATCTGCCTTCCTCATCCTCAATCACACTGTGGCTAGAACAACCTTTTCCAATACAAACCTCAGTATATCCCACCACCGCCAACACCACCATCACCACCACAGCCAACTAAAACTCTTCGATCAACCAATGTTGGTAGCACATACTCACAATTCCATTACTCAGGAGGCTGAGGCAGGAGATCAAGAATTCAAAAACGACCTGGGCACCTAAGCGAGACTCTGATTCAAAGTGAAAAGGGGTGGGGATGTGGTTCAGTGTAGAACACTTGCTTAGCTTGTGTAAGGTTCTGGATTTAATCCTCGTACTAGAAAAAAACAAAACAAAAGTAACTGTAATAGTTTGTATTGAAGACTAAAATCCTTTTCAAGGTGTGCAAACAAGGACCTCTCTGATTTGTGCCCTAGAGCTTTACCAGCCTCCCTCATGCCCTGGGGTCGCCCTTCTCCAGCCCTGCCCCTCACTCCAGGGCTTTCTGCTCAGCATGCCTCGTCCTCCCTACGGCCTTGGTTCACACTCTGCCTCCCTGTCTCTCTCGCCCTCACTTACCATTCAGCTCTCCGTTCAGTCATTGTCTCTTCACTAGAGCTTTCCTGATGCTGCAGAGAAGGGCAAATCCCCTCTCATGTTGGCTCTCATGTCCCAGTGGACTTCTCCTTTGCTGCATATAGCTCAGCTGCATGTGCACATTTATTTAATGGTTAATTGATTAATAGAATTACCCCTCCAGATGGTAGCTCCATGAGAGGAGGAGTGTACCCCAAACTCTGCCTGGTATATAGGAGCATTCAGGGTTTCTGGAAGGAAATGACATTATCTCCCGGAATTCCTTTTTTTTTTTGAAAGACCCTTCTCAAAAATAAATAAGTAAGTAAATAAAGGAAAATTTTATCTCATCTAAATACAGCATTTTTTCTAGCTAGTCCCATGAATTCCATCATTTCCTATCCTTTATGGTCCTTTTTATGGGAAATGTCTGTACACAATAAACTGAGGGGTAATTTCCTTCTGAATTCCCCTAAAATCCTGGAAATATATTAGTATTATGATTTTAAAACTAAATTTATCTGTCTTCTTCCTGATATTCTGAGACCAGGTCACCTCAGTAAAGCTCCACCTTGCTGTTCTAATTTCTTAATCCAAATGGAACAAACAGTATACCAGTAGGTATCATTTTAGTCAATAAAATATATACCTTTGAGCAACTCAAACCGTATGAAATCTTGGGTGGTTGTTTGTATCATGAAGGAGATATAATCAAGAAGGGCAAAGGACAGAATTAGTCATGCGAAGGGTAGAGACCTAAAGGTTTCTGTATGAAGCTTTAGGAAATCTGAGGGTTAAAAGACAGGGACCTTCAAAGTAAAGAGAGGTCAAGGGAAGGAGATATGGTGGGTAAGAAGTCCTTTCTCACCTCATCTCCCCACACTCACAGGGACAGGGACCAGTCCTTTGGTTGGGGCAAGGGAGACCTGTGCCCCAACTCTGCAGCCAGCATCTGCTCACCTTCCTAAGGGACAGCCTTCAGCATCTGATGCTGTGGAAATCCAGCCCAGCCTGTGATGAATGAGCTATTGTTGGCGCATCTTTGAATTTTATCGAGTTTTAAAACAATAATTGTTGCAAGGGTATACAGAGATCCAAGAAAAGTATACAAACCCTGGGAAATTTATGTATCTGCCTGCTCTGTGATGGCTGGGACAGCTTCCACATGCCAAACATTTTGGGGCAGAGTCAGATCAAGGCTTCACATGGTCGCCAGCAGGGAGCTACTATTTTGGAGGCAAGGTCATGGGAAAGGCATACAGCTAATTGTTGGCTTCCGTGTCTACCGTATAACATCTCTTCAGCCTCACGTATCACAATCAACGGTCTCATCAAATTTGAAGAAATCCTTTAAAGTCCTTGTTTAAAGACCTAAATATGGTGCTGTTACACAAACTCACAAAATAAATGACCTCACCTGCCTCCTGTAGAATGGCGGGGGCAGAAAGGAAAGAAAAATGTTTAAATACCCTGTTTGTTTTTGCTTCAGTATATATTTTTAATTTCTGGTTTGGACTAGTTTCAGTGATTCTATGCCCTGTCAAAAGTTATAGCTGGAAATCAAAACAAAACAAGAGAGCCCCATGTCAATGCACCAAAAGATGTAAATTCAGGTTTTCAAAGAGCAGAGGGCTGAGTTTGAGATTGTTCATCTGGGAAACTTTTCCTTGCTAAGTGAGTGAATGGGGAGGCTCGTGTCACACAGCCAAAGAAATTGATGGGCTTGATTGTTTCTCATTCATCTTTCATCCATGAGTGGAAAAAAGAAATTGGTCAAGGACAGTGGGTGACTTAAGGATTTTTAAGGAATACCAGAAGGCAATCACTGATGAAGATCTAGTGCTAGAACTCTGATTTTCAAACATTAACACCTAGGATTCCATTTTTGTTGGCCCAGGAATCTGAATTTTGAACAAACAATTCATATAATTCCCAAGTTGGCTCAGGAAATGCAACTAAAAATCATAGTAGGAAAAAACATTGAGGGCCAGGGATAAGTCCGAGTAGCCCAGCACCTGCCTGGCAACTGCAAGACCCTGAATTCAAATCCTGGTACCAAAAAAAAATCCCCATTTTTTAAGAAGTCATCCAACTGGGCTTCATGAAACACTATATGCCAAGCACCAAACCAGAAAGAGGAAGATAAGGAAATTCATAAGGGAGGATAACTCCTTGTCCTCAAGGAGCTCAACCAGTCAGGAAAAGAAGTCATGTAACCAGAAATGTGGCCACCTACTCCAGAGGGGAGGATGACACTAACATGGGTTTGCTCCTAAAGGCATTCCTCTTCTTCAGCTTTCAAGGGAATCTTCCTGTTAGATAGGCAGGGACAGGGCTCCCTACGTTCCTAGACTCTGAAATTCCTGTTAACAAAACCTTGGGCTTACCCCTGCCAAGTCCAAACTGATATCATCATGACTTCCATAGGCAGAAACAAAAGGGCTGGACATGGACCTAGTTTATCTAATGAGTCAGGAAATTAGCTTATCAACAAAAACCAAGGACCAAAGATTTGATTGCTAAATGAGGAATCAGATACATCATCTGCCTGGTTCTCACTGCAGTAAGGTACACAGACTGGCTGTGTTATTCGTCCATCTGCAACAACAGCAGGTGACATGGTCAAAGCCCAATTTATGTTTCATTAAGATTTCAGTTCAGCTGTTTCTTATTCAATCTGAGAGAGGAGTTGATACTCCTTTAAATAAATACCACATAGTTTTTATGTTCAAAGAGCAAGTGTATGCATTTTATTTATTTTCTTTGTTGTAATATGAACCAGAAACTGTACCTATTTTTCTATTTAACTATATCAACTTTGCCAGGAGTTAGAGTTCTGAGAATTTTCTTCTCTGACTGTCCCTAAGAAGGGAATTTTTCTCCAAATCAAATAGTTTTTCACCTGTCTAAGGAACATACCTCAAAAGAAAATTACTGTGTGTCAGCATTCAGAACTCCTAAACCTATACTGAGGAAATAAAATGCCCTGAGACACTCCAGGGCCTCTTTGAGGTACCCAGGTCTCCACATCTAACAGAAACAAAAGGATTTGCTTTTGCTTTAAGTCAGGTAAAACTTTCTGTTACTGAATCTTTGGTGCACTTTTTGCCTACAAAGTGAATGGAGCAATTCATGTTTTTTCCACAGCCTGTCATGTCACACTTGAATCACTAAGGTGTTTTCTAACCTCAAGTAACAGAAGATTCAACTCTAAATGACTTAAATAATAACGGGATTTGATCAACCACAGAGAAAGACTCCCCAGAACCAGGTTGTGTTTTTTGGTTTATCAACAAAGTCATCAGAACCAGATTCTTTCTTCAGGCTTTTTACTCCTGAGGACATGGAATCTCAACTCAGTGTGACACAGGGTGGTAGAAAGCTGGCCACAGCAACCTCAAGCATCATAGCTTTACATGTCGACCCCCAGAGGCTGGAATGTGCTCTTATTCACCTTAGAAGAAAAGTAATTTTATTTTTTGTTTTCGATTTTTTTTCAAAAGCCCTGCAGAAGACTTTTCTCACATTTCATTAGCCCAAATTATAATGGGCACCCATTTCTAAACCAATTGCTGGCATGGAAACTGGAATTTTGACCCAAAACTGCAAAAAATTATATTTCTATTAGCAAGAAGGAATTGCCATGTGATGGCAATCAACAATTTTTGTGACCAAGACCAACCAAAAGACACAGAAATGGGAAGGAGTATAAAGTATGATTTTAACAATACAGTGAATGTTTTAAAATTTTAAAAATTTATTACAGTAAAAGACATTTTGCCATTAATCCCTCTCAAAATACTCCTCCTAGCTTCCAAAACACTATCCTATTGTCCTTCTGAAGCAGTTCTGAATCCCATTCATCATGAGTGTCTTTAGTTGTGCCATTGTAGTTGCCTCAATATTCTGAATTGATCCAAAACATTTACTTTTCATGGTCATTTTTACTTTGAGGAAGAGCCAGAAGTCACACAGTGTTAGATCTGGTGACTAGGCAGTAAGGACACTGTAAGTCGTTATGTACCTGCCTTTCCATGGGACCTCATCTAGCACGAGTATTCATTACATTTTTTTTATTGCACCTTGTAAAGACACTTGTAAATAAGACTTCCAGAATTATCACAAAAGGTGGCAAGACTATGGAATAATTATGTTCAAAGCTAGAGGGGAGTGTTTTTAGGGAAATTAATGGCAACGTGTCTTTTATTTTTTTATTTAAAAAAATAAAGGAGATTAAGATAAAAGAGGACATAACAATGCAGGTCAGAAAAGAACAATTTAAGCAACAGTGTTTCACCACAAGATAACCCAACATAACAGTTACCATAGTGTCTCTTTCCTTGAAATATTTGAGTAACATGTCTTTTATTGTAATAGTTGTTTTAAAATTTAAGCATTTGCTATGTAATTTGATCATACCTCTTTTACCTAGAGGAAAAGATGGCAAAGGGTGTTAACCAGAGAAAGCAGCTTTGAGGAGGTCATGATTAGTTTGGATTTCAATCATTGAAGCCACTTCTCTGGCACCCCAGTTAACTATATTGTCTTTAAAAGACCCTAGTTAAAAAAATACGTACATTAACTGGGAAGAAAAAACTGGCCCATGTCTATTGATATTGGCCAAAGATTTAGTAATCACATTACCAATAAAAGATGTCATACTGAACTAACAAAATAAATAATTGTGTTAGACGTGTGTCACATGCTTACCATGTATTGTCACTGTACAAAATGCTTTAAGGATTTATAGATCACAGAGATGAAAACTGAGGCTAAGAGAAACCAACTAACTGCCAAAATTTACACAATCAGTTTGTGGAAGAGTCAAGACTTGAAATCAAGGCAATCTTATCCTAAACTCCATATTTTAATAGATATAGTTAATCCCTGAATTGATTGGGAGAAGCCATGAGTTTAGACTCATATGGACCATAGGGATGACTCAAATAATTTTCTTAGGTTTTACTCTGAGAAACATGCATTATGCAGACAATACAGGTAGATAGAGAGTCATTAAGAACTCACAGATATGAAGGAGTGTGGATAGTGGAAGATACCCAAATAAGAACTTAGGTAACCAAAAATCAAGAAAGGGATAAGGGATAGAAAAGTATAGTAGTGGATAGGTAGAATGCTAGATTGGAATATTGAATTACAGAAGTTAGGGAGAGAAGATGTTTCCAGAAAAAGGAGTAGCCAAGAGTGTTACAAGTCACGGGGAGGTCAAGAAATACAGCTGTCCCTGGATGTCCTCAGAGAATTGGGTTATGACAGATCTCCATGGATACCAAAAGCTACAGATGCTCCAATTCTGTATATGAGAAGGCATAGTATCTGCATATAATCTACACATATCCTTCCATATATTTAAAATCATCTCTGGATTCTTTATAATGCTAACTAAATACTATGCAAATACATGAGTGCTATGTAAATGGTTGTTGTATTGTGTTGCTTAGGTAAAGACGATAAAGAAAAAATTCTGTACATGCTAAGTATGGATGTAACTTTTTTCCAAATATATTTTATCTGCATTTGGTTGAATGTATGGGTGCATAACTCATGCCTGCAAAGACCTGACTGTGTTTACACATTGTGGTAAGAATAATTTTGGCGGGAAGACAACTATGGGTCCTCAACAATGTTTTCAGTGGGAAAGTAATCAATGTCAATATGGCAGAGAAATTTGCAAAAGAGATTCTGTTTATAAAAATACTCACTGAAATTAGTGAGATGCTGATGACATACCATGGAAAGGAAAGTAGCTCTAATGAATTTTCTCAGCAAAAGCCACAAAAGAGCCAAGTATAAGTTAGCTTTTGAATGGATAGATTGCACATTTTTGGATAGGTTGTACGTTTTTGTTTTTCCTTATCTGTATTTCTTATTTGTTCTATAATTTTTTTGAGACAAGGTCTCACTATATAGTTCAGGCTGGCCTTGAACTCATATGTAGACCAGGCTGGCCTCAAGCTCTCAGTAGTGTTCCTGTATCAGTCTCCCCAGTGCTGGGATTACAAGCATGTACCACCACACTTGGCATTGTAAATATTTTTAAAGATCACTCTTTAGAAATCTGGAGTGGGAAACAAGTGTGCTATATTAACAAGGACTTTAAAAATCTGCCTAAGAGATATCACTGGCATATAGACTCCCAAATCAGCAGTGCTGAAAGAAAATTGGATTTTTAAAAGAATTTGGGGGTCATTCTTTGTTTTAGAAGTGAATTCATCACAAAATGAAGGCTTTTAACACATTTGAAATATCTCCTAAGCTATTATATAGACTAGGAAGAGCTCAGGTATCCACAATCCCATCCCAAGTCCATAGAACTCTACACCTACAAGTGCTATCCTATGGGCTTCAGTCTAGGCTAAGCACATTTCTACCAGATTTCAATAAACACCAGCAATAATTTGAAAGAATAATTTCCATTAATCTTCAAAAATAGAATACTGGTTACTACAGGTTGGGAGGAGAGCATGAGAAGCTATTAGTCAGAGAGTATAAAGTTCAACTAGATAGGAAGACTAAGTTCTGGAGATGTGTTTATAACACGAAGAGTATAGCTAATAATAATGTATACTTGAAAATTGCTTAAAAATAGATCTTAAATATTTCACAAAAAACCCAAACATGAGGTGATGGATGTTAATTAGTCAGTTTGGTTAAATAATTTTACAATACATACATATATCAAAACACCATGCTGTATCCCCCCTAAAAAAGAGGAAGGAAAATAAAGAAGGAACAGATCAAATAAAAATAAGCCCTTTAAAAGCTAATATCTTGGGCCATTCCCAATGCCTCTCTGCCACTGTAAGAACCCAGAAAATGCCAAAACACAGTCTAAGACCTCCAGCCCACCCAGAACAAGTCTAGGAGTCACTGACATAGAAGAAAATCAGAGACACACACCTGAAATTTCTGGAATGATAGCAACTGGAGTAAAGAAACAAATCCATGAGGTATTGAGGAAATCAGATCAGAAATAATATCTCAAGTTAAAAAAGAAACATAAGCCTCTAAAAAAGAATATCTGGAGCAGACATGGAAAAGAAAATAGATGATGAGCTGGGCATAGTTGTAATCCCAACACTCAGGAGTCTGAGGATTGAGGCAGGAGGATTGTTACAAGTTTGGGACCACCCTAGGCTATAAAATGAGCTCAAGACCAGCCTGAACTGCATAGTGAGACCCTGTCTCAAAAAGACAAAAAGACAGAAGCAGAAGCAGAAGAAAACAAAGAAAGGAAGAAAGAAAGAAAAAATAGATAAGTATAGGAAGAAAATGTTAATTGTGAATGAGCAATATAGGAAACAAATAGAA
The DNA here is from genome assembly GCF_034190915.1 of Cavia porcellus. Classification (NCBI taxonomy): domain Eukaryota; kingdom Metazoa; phylum Chordata; class Mammalia; order Rodentia; family Caviidae; genus Cavia; species Cavia porcellus. The sequence continues at coordinate 30,094,719 of NW_026947514.1, forward strand.
TGCATAAAACAGATTCAAGTAGATATCCAAGAAATCAAAAATGCCATTGAAAGCTGGCAAAACTGCTTGAATGAAAGTGAAGCCAAACTTTCAGACCTTAAAGACAGGATTGTGCCTAATGATCATGAAAGGAAAGACTGCTTGAAAAATAACAAAATATCAGGAAACAACAATTCAACAGCTACAAGATGATGCAAAGAAAAATAATAGCAGAATAATTAGTGTCAAAGAAAAGGCAGGAGCCAACACAAACAACATAAAAATAGCTATTTGCAGAACTAATAGCAGAAAATTTCTCAAGCATGAAAAAAGAATCTGACATACAGATAAATGAGGCATATAGAACCCCAATTACCATAACCAAAATAAATCTATACCCAGACATATAATAATCAAAATCCCAGAAATTCAACACAAGAACAGAATATTAAAAGCTATTAGGGAGGGGCCAGGGATATAGCTCAGTGGCACAGCACCTACCTGGCAATGTGAGATCATGAGTTTGATCCTTGATACAAAAAAAAAAAAAACCACATAAATAAAAGCTGTTAGAGAAAAGAAAAAAGATCACCTATAAGGTAAAGCTCATCAGAATTATGGCAGACTTCTCAACACAAACTTGCAAGGCAAAAAGAGCTTGGAGTGAAGTATTACAAATCCTGAAAGAAAGCAACTTCCATGCCAGACTGATGTTCCCTGCAAAACTATCTTTCAAAATTAATGAAGAAATAAGATGATTCCATGACAAATAACAACTAAAGAAATTTGGGACCATCAATCCAATGATACAAAGGCTACTGAAAGATATTCTAGTCAGACAGAACAATGACCATAATTCCAAGAACAACAACAGAATGAAACCACCAAGCAGGGCAAGCAATTATACAGAGGGGAAAATCAAGGAACCTAGAGCAATAAAATAACACGACAAAGATAGGTCAATACATGTCAGTTATTAACATAAATGTAAATGGCCTCAATTCACTAATCAAAAGAAACAGATTGACAGAATGGATCAAAAAACAATATCCAACAATATGTTACACACAAAAATTGCATTTAACTCAAAAAGAAATTATAGACTAAAAGTCAAAGGATAGAAAACAATACTCCATGCAACAGGAGCCCAGAAAAAAGCAAGAGTAGTTACCCTGCTTGCAGACAATATGAAATTCAAACAATGATTAAAAGAGATAAAGAAGGTCATTGCATACTTGTTCAAGGAAAAGTTCAAGAGTAAGAAACAACAATCATAAATATATATGCACCAAACATGGGAGCACTCAACCATATAAGAAAAATACTACTAGATATGAAAAAGATCAAGTAAGCAACAACCCAACAGTAATGGAAGACCTTAATACCCCATTGTCATAAAAAGATAAATCAACAGACAAAAAATCAACAGAAAAATATCAGAACTGAAACAAACCTGTGAACAAATGGATTTAGTAGATGTTTACAGTGTTACATCCAACAACATCAGAATACACATTCTTCTCAGCTGCACATGAGATATTCTCTAAAATGGACCATTTACAAGCCTATAGAATATGCTAAGTAAATTCAAAGGAATTGAAATTATCCCATGCATATTATCTGACCTTTGTGCAACAAAATTGGAAATTAATGACAATAACAACAGAAAAATTCCATAAACACATGGAAATTAAATAACAATCTACTGAACAACCAATGGATCACAGATGAAATTAAAGGATAAATTAAACAATATCTACAATTAAATGAAAATGCAAATACAACTTACACAAAGGTATAGTATACAATAAAAGCTGTCCTAAGAGGCAAATTTATAGCAATGAATTCTCACATCAGGAAAACAGAAAAAAACACAAATAAACAACCAAATGCTATACCTGAAGCTTCTCGAAAAAGAAGAACAAGTCAAACCCAAAACTATTAGAAAAAAGGACATTAAAATCAGAGAAGAAATTAATGCAATTGAAACTATACAAAAATAAATAAATAAAAGAGTTGGTTCTTTAAAAGAATAAACAACATTGACAAACCCCTAGCCAAGCTTAGCAAAAAAGGAAAGAAAAGTTCAAATTCATGCAACAAGGAATGAAAAGGAAAAAAATCACTACAGATCTTGTGGAAATTCAGAAGATCATCAATACCTACTTTGAAAATCATTACTTACATAAGGTAGAAAAAAGAAAAAATAGATTCCTAGAAATGTATGAATTACCAAAACTGATATAAAAATATTGAATAACCCAATATCAGTTAATCAAATTGAAAATGCAACTTAAAACTTACCAACAAAGAAGAGCCCAGGTCCTAATGAAGTCATGACTGAATTCTATAAAAAAATTTAGAAATGATTTAATACCAATACTCCTCCAACTCTTTAATGAAATTGACAGGGAAGCAAAAATTCCTTAACTCACTCCTGGAGGCAAGTATTTCTCTAATGCCAAACCCAGATGGAGACTCAACCAAAGAGAAGAACTACAGGCCAATCTCCCTAATGAACACAGATGCAAAATTTCTCAATAAAATACAGAATGCAGCAAATCATCAAGAAGATTACACACCATGACCAAGCGGAATTCATCTCAGGAATGCAGGGAGAGTTCAACATGTGCAAATCAATAAATGCAGTACATCATATCAACAGAGCCAAAAACAAAAACCACATGATCATCTCAAAAGATACAGAAAAAGCTTTTGACAAAAACACTCATTCATTATAAAAATCCTAAAGAAAATTGGAATAGATGTTTTTACTTCAATCTGATAAAAGTCATCTATGACAAACCAATGATCAATATCATACTAAATGGATAAAAACTAAAAGCTTTCCATCCAAAATCAGGAACAAGACAAAGATATCCACTATCACCACACCTATTCAACATAGTTCTGGAAACATTAGCTAAAGCAATTAGACAAGAAAGAGAAATAAAAGCAATATAGATAGGAAGGGAAGAAGTTAAATCAATTATATATGAATGACATGAAACTCTGCACAGAACACCCCAAAAATTCCACCAAAAGACTTCTAGAATTAATAAACAAATTCAGTAGCTTAGCTGAATATAAAGTCAGTACTCAAAAGTCAATAGGGTTCCTATTCACAAACAACAAACTCACTGAGAGAGAAATTAGGGAAATTACACCCTTCTCAATAGCATCCAAAAAATGAAATACTTAAGAATCAACATTACAGAGGATATAAAATATTTATACATTGAAAATTATAGCACTCTTTTAAAAAGAGATCAAAGAAGATGTCAGAAAATGGATCATCCCTTGCTCATAGATAGAAACAATTAACATTATGAAAATGGTCATACTCCCAAAACTTTTATACAGATTTAGTGCAATACCAATCAAAATACCTTTAGCATATCTCACAGATCAAGAGAAAATAGTCCTAAAATTCATATGGAAACAGAAGAGAATATCAAAGGCAATCCTAGGCAATGAAGGCAAGGCAATTGCATCACAATCCCTGACTTAAAATTATACTATAAAGCTATTGTGATAAAATCAGCATGGTACTGACACAAAAAAAAAATGACACAAGGATCAGTAGAACAGATTAGATGATGTAGACACAACTACAAACACACTGAGCCACCTTATCTTTGATAAAGGGGCCAAACATGTTCACTGGAATAAAGATAACCTGTTTAATAAATGATGCTGGGAAACTGGCTTTCCACATGCTGAAGACTAAAACTAGACCATGTCTACCACCATTCACTACAATACTGTCAAAATAGATCAAAGATCTAAATATTAAAACAGAAACACTGAATCTACTGGAAAAAGAGCTAGGTAGGAGTCTTTAAGACACAGTGGTAGTCAGGGAGTTCATGGAAAAAACCCCAAACTATTCAGAAAATACTTCAAAGAATCAATGACTGGGATCTCATCTTATTAAAAAGCTTTTACACATCAAAAGAAATCACCAACAGAGTGAAAAGAAAACTTACAAATCAGAAAAAAAATTTAGCCAACTGTCCTTCAGACAAAAGAAACCACCTAGAAAATATAAAGAATTTTTAAAAATCAGATCTCCCAGATTCAAAGACCCAGTTCAAAAATGGGCAACTAAGATGAATATGCACTTCTCAGATGAAGAAATACAGATGACAGATAAATATATGAAAAAATGTTCAACATCACTGATCATTCAAGAAATGCAAATTAAAACAACACTGAGATTCCATCTTACTCCAGCAAGAATGGCTATCAGCAAGAAATCAATCAAAAGCCAAGGCTGGTAGAGCTGTGGGGGGAAAGAAACCTTTATCCACTGTTGGTAGGAATGTAGACTGAAATGACTACTGTGAAAATCAGTGTGGAGATTCCTCAAAATGTGAGTTTGGAATGTAAGTTCAACCCAGCTAAACCCCTTCTGTGTATTTTCCCAAAACTGTAAACATCACACCACAGCGATATGTGTGTACCCATGTTTATAGCAGCACAATTTTTAATAGCTAAATCTCAGAAACAACTTAAATGCCCATCAACTGAGGGGTGGATAAAAAAAGATGTGGTCTTTCCATACAATGGAGTACTACTCAGCTATAAAGAAAAATAAACTTGAGTCTTTATAGGATAGAACTTGAGACCATATTCATAAACAAAATAAATCAGATTCTTATATGTAAACATTGCATTGCCTCCTTAATGCAAAAAACTGAAAGAGTAAATTAGCCTCAAAAAGAAAAAATAACTCAGGTGAGAGAAAGGGGACAAGAAAGAAGGGGAAAATATATAGATGTATATAAAATGGGATTTAGCTCAGTGGCATAAGCGCCTGCCTTGCAAGTGTGCGGTCGTGAGTTCGATCCCTGGTACCAGTAAAAATGAAAAAGACAAAAAAATATAGATAATCATACTACCAAAATCACTGTTCATCAAAAGAATGGTTTATGCTTTCACTATTTGATCATTTTTTTCATGGTTAATATCTTTCAATCTGAATAATTACTTTGAAGATAATATGCATTATAGAAATCATTGTTTATCACTTATTATGTTGATTTGAAATTCTGAACCATTGTTTTTAGTTTTTGTTTTATTTTATTTTATTTTATTTGTACCAGGGATTGAACTCACGACCTCATGCTTGCCAGGCAGGTACTTATGCCGCTGAGCTAAATCCCAAGCCCTGTCTTATTTTAAAATAAATAAATGAAATAAATAAATAAATGCTAAGGTCTTTATATTACTAAGCTCCTGGTTATTCCTTCAAGAAAAACAAAATGTGAGCACTTCTCTTTAGAAAGGAGACCCCTAGTGATAAATATTCTTTTATAAAACCTAACAGTAGGTGAATGAGACCCTCAGGAGGTGTCACTCTATTTTACAGCTGCCCTTTTTAGGGGTCTCAGCCCATTTGGGCATTGGACAGTGTATCTGATTTAAGCTTAAAGAAGCCCATGAGTGAGCCCATACTACAGGGGAGGAAATTGGAGCTTTGAGAAACCAAGCAGTTTACTAAGGCCACATGTCTTCTGAGTAGGACTGAGACTCAAACCTAACTCTTTCTTATTCCATAACCCATACTCCACTAATTCTGTCCTACTGGCAGATAGCCAGTGTTCATCCTTTCACTCATTGACAAGTAAGTATTGAGCACCTTCTATGTGCAGCACAGTAGAAAGATACATTCTTTGAAACTCAAGAATTTTGGTCACCAGATGGGGTAACAAGGCAATAAACTTATATGTATAATTATGAATATATAATTATAATAGAATAAGAGTAATTAGGGAAAAGACCAGGATGCTCAGCATGAGGATGGTGGCAAGCTTACCTATGCCCATATGACCTTTCACAGGTATGAAAGATGGAGAAGATAACCCCTTCCTGGTTGCTGCCACTACTGAGAGGCAGATGAAACAGTTAGCCTCCTATCAGGTGCTGAGTTATAACAGAAGCAAGATCAGGCCAATTTCTGCTGCACATACTGAGAAAGAAAATTGTTCCTGAACCAAGGTGAAACTGTGTGGTCTGATCTGATTAGCTGCTCCTTTGGAGAAGTAATTACCGTTTATGAAAAATTATACAAGCTATTTTCAGATAGACTTCAATTAGTTTAAGTTCTTCCCCAGAAATTTCCTATGTGGTATCTTCTGCTAGCCTGCTCCCTGCTCACCCCTCTCTGTCCCCCTGAACCCTGGAAGCTGCTAGTGTGGGCTGCAGCCATGAGCTTCCTGGCCTTCCAGCTTGAGCTATGTTAGACCAGTGAGAGGTACCAAGCAGCAAGCCGGAGAGCAAAGTGCAGAAGAGTGGTGTTGTGGAGACATGCCATGGCTCTCTCCTTGCAGAGATGCCGCAGGTGGACACACCCTTCCCGGCCAGCCTGGGCTCCTGGACGAGCACACCCTCCATGCTGCTCCCTTCATGAGTCCCAGCACCGGGAAATTTCCCTGGCCTTTTCAGACTTAGAAGCAGGAATGGCTCTCCATTGCTGACTCTGAGGACTGATCCCTTGTTATGCTCTGCTCTTTTTTTGTTGTGGTTGTTTTTAAATGATTGTCAATTTTGAAAGTTGTTTATTAATCATTGAAAATTCTCCAACAGTGTCTAATGACATGTATCCAAAAGTAAAGTCTAATAGGCATTTATCTAACCATCTTTTATTTTTCCTTAAAAAAAAAAACCTGTATCAAGTAATGAATGTTTAATTAGTTTTTTCATGAGCTTCTTCTCTGGCAACAAGTTTGAAAAATATTTTTGATATATACTGGCAATTAATTTGCCTGTGAAATTGCTTTAATGATACAAACACAAAAAAGAATCACATATCCTGTTCTGTAAACTCTATGAAGCCCCAGATTTCTGCTTTTTTAACTACTAGGACAGAATCTTCTATGAGTTCATTCAAAGCAAATGTGTTTACATTCTTGCAACAAAATTCCATTGCCAAGCCATAGTGGGGTCACAAAACTCCTGCAATCAGCAAGTGAGTGCAGGGCAAGCTTGGAATCAAAATCTTAATGAGAATATATTAGATCTGCTGAATCTTTACACAGTTAGCCTTCTTTGTATCCACAGGTTATACATGTGTGGATTCAACCAACTGTGTTGAAAATATCCAGAAAAAAAGAATTGTATCTGTTTTGAATATATACAAAATTTTTCTTGTCATTAGTTCCTAAATGATACAGTGTAACACCTGCTGATATTGCATTTACATTGTATTAGGTCTTATATGTAACCTAGAAATGATTTAAAGTATACAGAGATTGTGGAAGATTATAGGCAAATATCATGCCATCTTATATAAAGGATTTGAACAACTGCAGATTTTGGTATCTGTAGAATAGAGAGGGTATCTAATTCTCCCCAGTACTAAGGGATGGTTATACCATATCTACATGAGAATGGTAGTGTTCAAGCAATATTTTTAGCAAATCCACACATCTGAAGACCTTCATTTCATTAGTGACATAATTCTATCCAACATTCACTGTATTAATCACACTCTCTACCATTGATCAGAGGTAAAGAATGCCAAAGTCCCTTTGGTAATACCTGTCTCTGGAGAACAGATTTTATTTAGAACTTTCATATGTGAACTACCAAGCCCTTTGGTACATAATCTCTGATTGTAGCACCTTAAGTATTAATTGACTTACGGTCAAGATGGAAACCACCCAATACCGATTTTTCAATGTCTACATGGCAATGTTTTTAAAGTAAACTATAGACAGTAGAACAGGTAAATATCCCTAGGCAAAACACAGCCATCCCATAAGGCTGGTCGGGTCTCATGCTGATTTGTACCAACAGCACATGGTATGATTTTTACCTAGATATCTCCCAAAATCTCATGCACTCACAAGAGAGTCTTTTGGAAGAGAAATGGGTCATGAGGGCACTCTAGCCAACTTGCTGTTAGGAGATGGGACCTGGTCCAGGTTGGCAGGTCAGTTCAGGTCACTGGAATGAATTGTGGAAGGGCACATCTCCTTCCTGACTGCTCTTTTCTTCCCTTATTTCATGGCCACCATGACACAAGCAGCTTTCCTCTCCTTAGACCCTTCCATCATGCCATTTCACTGCGTAAGCCTGCCAATAATAGACTGAACTTTCTGAAACCGTGATCCAAAATAAACCTCTTCCCTTTTAAATTGTAGGTATCAGGTATTTTGTCCAAGAAAGGAGAAAATTGATTCAGATACCACAGGTATCCGACCTTTGGCTGAACTGAGGGAAAAGGAATTGTCTTGGCCTGCATAAAAATATGTACTGAGGTATATAAGTAACCAAACGTCCCTTTTTACATTTTTGTTGTAGCATTTTTTTAATAAAAGAAAGCAACATAAACGGAAAATTAATGAGATATTTCACCTCGTTGTAGAACTAACATCAATGTTTGGCCTGATGGCAAGTGGTTGTCATCTTTAGTCCTCAAGGTGCTTGTCAGAATTTTTCATCTAATTTTACTCTTTGTGTGTTCATCTTTAAAAATAATTGTTCTCAAATATGAGTTTTGCCAACAAGCAATGCTATCAATAAAGTATGATTGTATAGTAAGGTGTATTTTTCTCTGGGAACACAGGTCTTACAAAGTATGTGACTGGGGAAGCTGAGGCAGGGGGAAAGTTCAAGGCCAGGCTGAGCAACTTAACAAGAAAAATTTTTTGAAAAAGAAATTTTTATTTTATTTTTAAATTTTATTTATTTATTTTTATCAGTAGCAGGGATTGAACTCATGACCACGTGCTTGCAAGGCAGGCACTTAGGCTGTTGAGTTAAACCCCAGCCTGAAAAAAAAAAAATTTTAAAGTTTGAGATATTACTCAGTAATAAAGCACCCCTGGGTTCTATCCACAGGGTCACAAAAAAAAAGTCCTAGTAAAGAGACAGGATCAATGTTTCCTTTGAAGTTAATGTCTGATTGCAACTCTATATATTCAATTTGAAAATTCACAGGCAATGCATCTATGTTGCACTGAAATATAGTTGCAAATATACACAAAAATGATGATTTTTTTTAGATATCAGGAGACTAATCCTCATATTCCTGTAACAAGACAAATTGTTTCATGAAATAATATAAACAGCCCATTTATCAATTAAGAAAACTTACAGAAATGCTTAATAACAACAAATTCCTGTCTTCACAAGCACACTCACACAGTGAGGTTGAAATGCATTATCAGTAATCACCACATTTTACTTAACAAATTGCACAAGTACAGACAACATGTGAAACACACTGGTTTCCAGTGGGCTGCTACTATGTGCAGAGATGGTGTTGCACTGTACCCTCCCCTACACAGTGATCTCTTTGCAATCTGCACTCAAGCCCATCAGCAAGCCATAAATATATTGCTAAAATTTCAATATTGATAAAACCACATAATAATGGTAAAAGTTTACAACCTGCTGGAGCCATATTAATAGAGGCCTATGGACCATGGGTTGTACGCACCTAACATAAAACATGTTATCATCATACCGTAGCATTCCTTTAAGATAAAGCTACATTTAAAGCATTATTGTAAAGTCACACAAAATGCTTTTGTATTATAGAAATAATTTTACTCTTGGAAATCTCTAATAATCCATTGTTTTGCAAAGCTACATTAATTTCTAAGGAAGAATTCATAATTTATTAAATTCTATGATTTTTATTGCCATCTTAATAGCACACTGTTCCTTTTAAATTCACCATGTCCTTTTGCTGGAATAATGGTTTAGTTTGCCGATCAGACTCCACACCCTTGCAAGTACACAGTTTGAAATATTCAAATTAAACTGTGACATTTGCTCTTCATTGGCACAACCCTTTTGTGGTTTTTGTTGTTTGTTTGTTTTGGTATGAGAATCAAACTCAGGACCTTGAGCTTGCCAGGCAGGTGCTGTGCCACTGAGCTGTACCCTTTGCCCAGCACAACACATCTTCAAAACTGCCTCATACAAAGAAACCATTCTTGCATCCTGATTCAAGTAAAGTGGGAAGCAATGGATGGAACCCATTCTGTCAATCTTAGATCATCAATTATTAAGCAGTTCATGGAGCATAATTCTGAGGTTGGCTTGGAAAACTTGGAAAGGAAAATTTAAGGTGATTATAATAAGACTCTACTGATCTGGCCAAAGATTATTGGCAATTATCCAGTTTTCAAAGATTTTATTTTCTTTTCAGAGTGGAGGATTTAGACCAAAGCCTCACCACTAAACTACACTTTCAGCCCTGACAAGTCTGTGTTTTTATGAGGCCTGTGTGTACATGGCCCATACCATCAAAATGTTAGATAGAATTCAATTTATCAGGCATTGAGCCAGCTCACAGTAGACTTCCTTTCTAAGGTGAGCCCAACCCATTACATTAGTTTTTGCCATAAAGAAATTTTTTCATATTGTTTGAAAAAGAAGGGCAATTAGAGATGTCTGTTATGACAAACACCACAGAGACTCTTCCCTGAAATGATGTGTATTGTAAGATTCATGTGTATTCATGTGTAAGATATTTCAAAGACTGAGCTGTTATATTAAAATCCCCATTTCATAAGAAATGTAAAAATAAAATTTTATGACATTCTGCATGTAGGTTAGGAATCTATTAACTTATTTGAATCAAATCAGCTAGAAAATGTTTTAAAAGAGGAAACCAATGGTGATTTGTCTAAGTAGATAGAAAAGGATGAGAGACAAGACAAAGGGGGTGCCAGGAAGGAGCTGGTAAAGACAGTCACTGAGTGGAGATCCATGTGCTGGCAGACTTAGACCTGAACTTGGTGAGAATGCCCAGACAGTGACCAGAGATCATTCAGACTTGCCCTTTAAATAACTGCAAGCTATTGCATCATTTCCACATCTAGTGTGGAATCTCTCTTTAAAATTTAAAAAAAAATTGAGACAGGGTCTCACTAAGCCACTAAATTATCTATACTAGGCTTGAACATCTGATGTTCTTGCTTCTTTCTCCCAAGTAGCTAGAATTACATGTGGGCACCACCACACCTAGTCTCATGTGCCTTCTGAAGCTGGGATCGAAATGGCACCCAGTTTCCACCTGGCTTTACTGCAGTGCTTATTCAGGAGAAGCCAGGTGCCATGTAAGAAATCGGACAACCCAGAAGCAGCCTACATATCCAACCACACACGCATCAAGAAACTATGGTGTATATATAAACAATGGAATATGGCTCAGACATAAAGAAAGATAAACTTGAATCATTCATAAGGAAATGGATAAATCAGACATAGAAGATAAATATCGTATGGTCCCTCTTTATTATGAAAAACTCAAAGTATCAATAATTTAGCAGCCAAATAAATGGTACAGGGTAGGAAACAGGGAGATAGACTTTGTAGAGGTGGAAAGGGGACCAGGTGATGACGTGAAATGGAGAAGAAGAAAGGGGAAGAGGAAAAAAAAGGACCAAGATGTAATATGTATATGGTGACTGTACTGATCATGTATTGCAAATAGCTACTAACAAAAAAGGAAGAAAAACATTTTTAAAATCAAACAACTCTAAGACCACCTGCCCGGGAGGCCAAGTGTAGTTGCTGTTTGTCAATAGCTCCGTGCAAACTCACGGTCAGCAGCCTGCATTAGCTGCCAGGCCAGCATGAGCTACCTTTGTGTGCTTCACCTTTAGAAACTTCAGATACTGTAGCCCCATTGGGCATCTGAGTACTACAGTATATGAGGTACCTAGCAAAAACTACCCAGCGGAAGTCTTCCCCAATTTCTGGCTCTAGGGTAATCTGCCTTCATTCAGAGATCATCAAAGCAAAGACTGATTCATTGGCCTAGACGAGATCTGGGTCAGAATGCTACAAACCGCAATATACTGGCAAGTCCATTATACGGTCTTTAAAAATAAGACTTTGAAGTTGTTGGCAGGTTCTGGGCAAACTGTCTTAACCACTTAGGAAAGTAGAGCTTTCTTTTCTTTTCAGAGCTAGGAAAGTGCCCCGCCCTCTCAGATATTCAAATAAGCTGAGTTACCCCTTATCTCTGGAGCACATTTTCTCACATCTTATTTTAGCAGAAGTCTCATTGAGTAAAAAAAAAAAAAAAAAAAAATTCTCAAAACCTATAGATTTGAGCTATACAGAAAAATATTTTAATCAAAAAAAGCATTTTGAAATTTTTAATGCAGGGCTGAATTGAATCTTCTTAATTGTTCCTGAGGTAAGTCATTTTCACTAATAACAGTTTTATTCTTAAAGGTTTCACTAGCTCAGAATCAAATTCTGTAGTGACTCATGTGGTGCGTGGGTAGCAGCCAAAGACTTTCCAGAAGGGTAAGTTACTACAGGGAAAAGATCCCCAATGATTTTGAAAAATACGTTGTAGCAGTTATAAAACATCCATGCACAATCTGCAGGCAGCCCTGGAATTAACTGCAGAGGACTGGCAGCAGGTACATGGTTAGAAATGAATAAGCTGGAAAATAACCTTTGTAAAGAATGGCTTGGGACAAAGGTCTATATTCACGATAAACATCTGATAGTTGGCCTAACAGGAAGGCAGGCGACATAGAGTTACGAGGGCTTCGCACAACCAGGTTCTAGTGCAGCTTCTAACCAGAGTCCCTCGCCCCACCCCTCCCTCTTTTGCCCCTCTTCTCCTGTGATGTGTGAGGCCATAGAATCAGCTTGACATGATAGACTGCACTTCTGCATGACAGACCTCTCCTGGATGATCAAAATGACCCAGCATGAATCAAGCTGACCACATCCTTCCTCTGAGCAGAAACCTGGCAAAACCAAAACACAGAAACTTTTTCATTGCCCTCCTAATCTTCTGTACTGCACTGCCCTAATGCTCACTCTGATAACTGCCCTTTTTCTGACCAGGTCAGTGTGGCTGTCCTTTGAAAGGGACAGATTTTTTATTTGGTCTTTTTCCAATTCTCCGTCTCCACCCATAGCATCTAGGAAATAGCCTCAGACACCATATCTTCATATTTGAAAATATCCACAATGTAAAGTCTAATTTTTTTCATTTTATTTTATTCTTTAATTGACATATAATGCTCATGCATATTCTTGGGGTACAGTGTGATATTTTGATACTTGTATAGAATGTGTAATGATCAAATTAGGATAATTAACCATTTCCATCCCCTTATACATTGATCATTTCTTTGTGTTGAGAATTTTCTAACCCCAGTTCATTATAAAATAGTTGACTATTTTAAACTATAGCCATTCTACTGCGCTATCGAGCATTAAAAATTACCCCTTATAACTATATTTTCTTGCCCATTATCTAGGATCCCTCTCCTCCTGTCTCCCCATCTTTCCTAACATTTGGACTGCTATTTCCAGGAGATCAACTATTGTAGCTTCAACATGTGAGTGAGGACACACAGTACCTGTCTTTCCTGAGTCTGGTTTATTTCACTTGACATAATGTCCTCCAGTTCCACTCATATTGCCAAAAATGATGGGATTTCACTCTCTTCTTTGGCCAAATATTCCACTGTGTGTTCAGCATATTTTCATAATTCATTTGTACCTCAACAGATACCTAGGTTGGCTCCATATCACAGCTATTGTGAATAATGCAATGGTAAATATGGGGAGTGCAGGCATCTCTTCAATGTACTGATTTCATTTCCTTTGAAATGAAACTATTGGGATTTCCTTTGAAACCAACTATTGGGATACCAGATCATATGGTACTTCAGTTTTTAATTCTTGAGAAACCACCATATCATTCTCCTCAATGATTATATTACACATTCCCACCAAAAATATATGAGTTCTCTTTTCTCTGCATCCTCAACATTGGTTATTTTCTATTTGATTATAGCTGTTGTAACTGATATTTCATTGAGCTTTTGATTTTCATTTCTCTAATGATTAGTGGTGTTGAGTATCTTTCCTGTTCTTGCTGGCCATTTTTATGTCATTTGAGAAATGTCTATTCCAGTTATTTGCCCATACTTTGAACAAAATAACCAAGTTATTTGTTTCCTGTTGTTTTTGCTTGGTTGATTTGCTTTACTGTTGGTTTTTTAATTCCTTATGTATTCTTAATATTAATCTTTTATTGGATGAATAGTTGGCAAATACTTTTCCCCATTCCTCAAACCATCCCATTGGCTGTTTCCTTTGCTATGCTTTTGATATACCATTTGCCCATTTTTGTTTTTGCTGCTGTCATGGTTTATGTCTGTGTCCCCCAGGCCTCATGAGTTTACATTGTTCATTTGCGATGGTTCATTGTATAGTGCTTGGATTGATGGTGTCAGTGCTCCACCCACATAGGGGTGGAGCCAGGATGTGATGTAATGGCAGGAAGAAGGTGTGTCCTTCTCTTTGATGGTTCCAGCTTGCTGTCGGTGGCCGCCATGAACTGCGGTCCAGCCATGCCCACCTGTCTTGGAGCCAACTGAGTGTGGACTGAAACCTCCAAAAACTGTAAGAAATAAACCTTTCCTTCCCCAACTTGAGCATCAGGCATTTTGTCTCAGCGACGAGCATAAAGTGACTAAGACAGCTGCCTTGCTTTTGGGATCTTATCCAAAAAAATCATTACCCATACCAATGTGTTCTCTATCCTTTTTTAGTAGTCTCATAATTTCAGCCTTATATTTAGGTTTTTTATCCATTTTTAGCTGACTTTTGTACAGAGTGATGTTAGGAATCTAATTTCAATATTCTGCATATGAATATTCAGTTTTCCCAGCATCACTTATTATGTGTATGTTTTTGGCATCTTCATCAAAGATCTATTGGCTACAGACATGCAGATTTATTTTACAGGCTCTCTATTCTTTTCCATTGGTCTATGGGTCAATTTTTATGACATGCTTTTTTGGTTAGTAGAGGTTTTTATAATACATTCAAGGTTAAATATTATAAAACTTCCTAGTTTATCCCTTTTTGTTCCAAATCCTTTTGACTATTTAGGGTTTTTATGTTTCCATGTGAATTTAAGGATTTTTTTTCTATTTTTTCATTGGTGTTTAGACAGTATTGCATTGAATCTATAAACTTCTTTGAGTAGTATGTACATCTTAACAATATTAATTTTTCTAATCAACGAACATGGAAGGTCTTTTCATTTTTTGTGCCCTGTTTCTTTCACTGGTATTTTGTAATTTCCACGTAGAACTCTTTCACTTTCTTGGTTGCATTTCTTCCTAGATATTTTATATATTTTATAGCTTCTGCGAATAGTATTGGTTTCTTGATTTCTTTCTCAGAAAGTCCAACCAGTCTTTCATTGTTGTTTGTTGTTGTTTTTGTTTTGTTTTGTCCTTTTAGAAACTGGGTTTCACTATGTAGTCAAGGTTGGCCTTAAACTAGAGAGATCCTCGCAAGTGCTGGGATTACAGGCATTCACCTCATACCTGGCTCTAATCAATCTTCACAGCAACATTCCTTACTCTTTTCTCCTCCAGACAAGGGCAGATCTTCATTATTTCTTTTTCTATTGTTGGTTACCATATCCTTTCCCATAAATCTGTTTTATCTATGCTTTGATCTAATCCAGAATGTCCTTCCCTGTATTTCAGACATAACTAAGTCTACCTGCCTTTCAAGATTCAGATCAAATGTGGGTTCTCTCCTCTCCTCTAAGCTCCATAACTATTAACCATTGAGAAATCAGCTGATGCAACCTGGAAAGGAAGAGCATTTTGCTTCCTCTTGTGAACCTTGAGCAGGGGGAACAGGAGATGGGAACGGAGCAAGGCAGATAACTTCTCCCTCTTCATTTGCACCTCTTAGTGACTCCGGGGTGCATCTGTCCTGCATGCTAAAGGATTGCCCACTGTGACCTTACTGCAAAATAGCAACCAACATAACATACACTGCACTATATCACTTTCATCTTCCTGTTTCACACTTTTTCTTTTACTCTCCCTGCTTTGAGCTTGAGCCTCTCTAGAAGAGGGTCAGCAACTTAATCCTTGCTTCAAGCTCTATTCAAAATAGTCCCCTTTACTAATCATCATATTTTATTATTGAGACTTGGAGTTCTACTTCGCAGAATGCTTTCATTACTGGAGTGCCCACCTGTTCATTTTATAGAAAGACTTTCTCTTCTAAAGAGCTTCCAAGAATTGATTTTATTATGTGTGATGGTATGAACAGCTACTTTTAAGAAAATGAGACATTGGGGCTGGGGATTTAGCTCAGCGGCATAAGTGCCTGCCTTGCAAGCAGGCAGTCATGAGTTCGATCCCTGGTACCGATAAAAAAGGAAAAAGACAAAAAAAAAAAAAAAAAAGAGAGAGAGAGACATTAAGATAGCCATTGCTGATTTCCTATCATTTGGTTTGAAGTCCAATAATGCTTTTATTTGTTTTAATTGGCTTAGTCTATTTTCTATTATTTGATTTCAATATGTGTGAAGGTACAGATAGCTATTTTTAAGAAAACAAGAGACATTATGGTAGCCATCACTGGTTTTTCTATTGTCTGGTTTTGAAGGCCTGTAATGCTTTCATTCTTTTGTTTTTATTGGTTTTATACTATTTTGTTGTGTTTGAATTTATTGTGTGTGAAGGTATGGACAACTATTTCAAAGAAAACAAGAGACATTATGATAGCCACTGTTGATTTCCTGTTGTCTTGTTTTGAAATCCTATATTTCTTGCATTGTTCTGTTTTGATCTATTTTGTTCCACTTTGTTTTGTTTTATTCCCTTTACAAAAAAAAAAAAAAAAAAAAAAAAAAAAAAAAAACTAAATACAAAGAGAGCCTCTCTTTTTTCTGGAGTCTTATTAACATACAAAGAGCCAGACCTGGCGTTGCTGTTTCACTAATGAAGTCAGGACAAATTCCTGACAATAGAAAATTTCATAACAAGTACAAGAAGTTGTTTGTGTTGGTGAATGGGGCACATAGCTGCCTAATTAAGCTATATTTCCCAGCTTCTCTTGTTTCTAAGTAATCACATGACTACATTCTGGCCAACAGCACATGAGCAGAAGTATCATGTGTCACACTTCCAATCCTTGCTTTAAAAATAACTGGTATATACATCTCCAGGTCTTTCCTCTTCCCTTTTAGAGGAGATAAACTGTGAGAAGCTCTCTTGACCCAACATGTGTGCCACAAGTTGAGAGCACCAGCTGCTCAAGTCTCCCTGGACACCTTACCTCTGCAATGTTACATAACAACACCGTAAACTTCCATCTTGCTTGTCACCTTACGGGAGAGGGATCTTCTTTAAGTATAGCAACATAATCTGTTCCCTGTTTTAAATGACATGTATCCAAAAAGACAGATTCCTCTGGGAGCCATGATGCTGCTTTTGCTGCTGATGCTACAGTCCTTTGTCACCACCAGTTGAAACCCCAGTTTTCTAATGACACGTTCTCCTGTGTGATTCTCAAAGTTCTTATTTCCAGTCCCTAAGCAAAGCAGGAAGAAACGTCCTCTGGGGAATACACTGCTAGTTACTAATTATTTACCCTGTGGTCATTCTTCCCTTGTCCTACAAACGCAAACCTGATTTTTTAATGGAGTGGCAATTGCCATTACCACCTACTCCAGTATAGATTTTGCCCAAGGTTATAAAAACAAAACAAAACTACCAAACAAAAACTCTTTCCAGCTTCCTTGTAACTTGTCTCATGATGACTTCTAAGAAAGTTTTGATTTCTCGCCTTGTCATTTTCTTCTGCTTAAGTGAACGGGAGGAGGACATGGAATCCTAGAGGGAACAACTATTTTGATGTCATGGTGCCTGGGATGGCAGAGCAGGATAAAAAGGTCCTGATACATTGAAAGCATCATGGGGCCACTGCACTAGCCTTAGAAAGCCTCTCCAACCAGCAAGTTCCATGAGAAAAGAAATAAATCCAATACAAAAAAACTTAACCCAATGTTGTAAGTTTCTGTAGTCAAAATTCTACTTGCAGGAAAAACAATCTCTAATTAATAGGCTACTCCAAAAGTGCTAGTTTTTTTTTCCCAAATAATCGTCAAAATGTACCTACCACATATATCTGTAATTCCAGTGCTCTAAAAGTCTGACACAGGAAGATCACAAGCTTGAGCCCAGGCTAGGCAATATAGCAACCTGTCAAGACCCTGCCTCAAAAAATAAATAAATAGACTAAAAAATAAAAAGGATTGGTAGCTAGCTCATTGCAAAGGCCCTAGGTTTAATCTCCAGTAACACAGAGAGACAAAAAGAGAGTGAGAGAGATGTTCAGCAGGCTTAAAGTCATACCTAAGTTATTTTCCTCCAAAAAATGAAAGATCTACCCTTCAAACATGATGAATACTGGAATGATTTGTTTATTGCCTGCATTTCCTGTTGACTCTAAACTCCATGACTGCAATAATTATGTTAGCCTTGTTCCCTGCTTTATCCTCAGTGCTTAATATAATCTCTGGTTTATGCCTCCAAATATACAGTATCTTCGGTAGAAGGACTACTAAATCAAAGAACTCAAACTCACTGTTATCTACTTATGTGAATTATTCATTATTGGGATGCAGCTCATTCGTACATTTATTCATTCAACCAATACTGAAATTGCCCATTCTGCTATCTAAACACAGTGATATTAATTGAAGACACTGTTACGTGTACGACAAAGCCACCATCCACAAAGAGCTTATATCTTCTAATGGGAGAGACAAGCAAAGCCTAAATGGAGAGTTTCAGAAAGCAGTGAGTGTGATGAGAAATGGAGCTACATTACTAGGAGTATGCACAGAAGGCAATATTTAACCATAACATACTGCCATCCCATGAATGTGGCTTAAACTTGAATCATTTCAATCTAAACTGCCCAAGTCCTGAGAAATCATTATCCTGTAATGACTAGCAAGGGATGACCCTGCCAATTTCCCTTGTTGGATTTAGGATTACATGCATTTCTGAAGAAAATGGAGGAAGGGAGAAAGGAATTTTATCCCACTATGAAGCAACTTTCCTCTTCTGAGGCCAACAAAAGACATTATGTACGTTAAGGAAGAGGCCAAAGGCACAACCTTCTCTAAAAGTAGACCACATAGAAATAGTTGTTTAATACATCACAAGCGTTGCCTTCTTTTATATTCGAAAGAATGTGCTGCATTATTAATTTTGTAGCCCTTGTTTATATTTCGAACTCTCCAACAGCCTCAATCACTGTTATTCCTCCAATTCCCTCTGGGTTCTTTGCTCTTATTGCTGAGCTGAGCTGTTGGAAAATCCGAGGAGAACCACTCAGCCTTTCCCCATGTTCTCTGCCCTCTCCACCGTGGAGCTCCAGAAACACAGCAAGCTGCCCGCTTTAGGGTCGGCTCTCGTAAGAACTGGTAAGAAAAATACTTTTAATATCTAAAATCCAGAGATGGCTAGAATACTGCCTGGCACAGGCATTCTACAGATTAATATCACATGTCCAAATATCCTGAGTGAGTTTGGCAACTTTATGAAGTGAAAAACAAAATTAAATTTGATTATGTGCGTGAAATAGAAATGCTTGGTTTTTAGTTGGTTTTTAGTTGCTTTCTGTTTTTCAGGGTTGGTTAAACAATAATTTGTCTACAATTTAAATGTTTATTTAGTTGTTGTTTGTTTTCCAGTGTGGCAGACCAAATTCAGGGCCTTCATACTGAGCTATACCCCTGGACCTTTTTGAATTTTTTGAGACAGGTTCTTGCTAAGTTGCCCAGGCTGGACTCATTCTTATGATCCTCCTGCCTCAGTCTCCTAGGACCCCTTCTTTCAGTAGGCAACTCAGAGGGGCCCGGCTCAGGAGACCCAGAGAGGTGGGTGGAAGGCGTACGGGTTCCATCGAGGGTTGCATTGAGAGAGGGTGATTATATAGATGGTATCTACCCTAACCATGCTGTCACTCACCCAGGATGGGGACACAGAAGCCAAGACAAGGGTGAAGCAACAGCCAGAGAGGGTGCAAAAGTGAAGGTGGTGCTTGGGTGCTGACCGTACGCTTCACCCATGCGGAGAGTGAGGACCACGTTCACTGGCTGGTGTTCCTAGTCCTGGCCTTGTGGAATTCAGTTCTTCACAAATTCAGACATCAGTTCCCTTATTCATGACAAGTGGGCACGCAAAAGGTGGAAAGTAGGATCGGTGAAGCATGGACAGATTTGCTACTCAAAAGAAATGGTCATTCTCTCAATTGGGAGCAAATCATACGTTAGCTTGGCAGAGATAGGGCCATTTTTCTCAAGGCAAGGAGAGGTGCTGGTTACAGAAACTCAGCCTGTTCTCGCTGCCCCTCTCCAGCCGCTCCTGCTCTTCTCTCCACTCCACGCTATGCCGAACACTTAACTAAAATGAGAAGACTGGGGTGTGGTTTGGCAGATGAGGGCTGCTGGCCTGGCATGCTCCAAGCACTGGGTTCTGTCCCCAGCACAACAACAACAACAAAATAATCAGGTAGAAGTCACAAAATGAAGCAGGCGAGGGAAAACGGGTCTGAAGAGTACAGAGAGAGCAGGATTCTCCGTAACAGTGAAGACTCATAAAGGAGTCAAAATTGTGACCAAAGAGCTGAGCAGAAGACTAGAATAACCTCTCTGCCGTCCATAGCCTCACCTTTGCACCCCACCTGTGAGCTTGGAGATTTCAGATGCGTCTTGCTTTCCTCTGCGCGTTAGGGAAGGGCTCATGTTTTTTTCTGCTGACCTGTCACCTCCTAAAGGACAGAGGCCACATGTCCTCTTCCATGAGAACACAGTAGGTCCTCCCACAGGTAGTGGCTGCTGTGTAATATCTAAGAGTTCTTTGAGTAGAAGGACTCAATGCAATGACACTGGAAGAGGTGAAAGCCAGAGCTCTACACAGGCAAGGACATTAGGTGGGTTGAGCCCGGGGTCACTGTAATATCCCACTGGAGCTATAGGAAGAGTTGATGTGTAGCAATCAGTTGGAGGCAGTTAGGGTTACTGGTTCTCTGTGGATTAGCTAATTTGAAAAATTTGACTGGTTTCAGAGCATACACAGAAGCAGTCCCTAATGGCCTGTTACCCGGCTCGAGGGCAGTGATGGCGAACCTTTAGACTTTTCAATGATACAAACAGCCCATTGCAGCACAGGAGCCATAGGTTTACCACTACAGCTTTAGGGGAATTAGGTGGGAGTGCCGTGGCCTAGAGTCTGAGATTAGCATAGGGAAGAGGTTGGTGGTGAGGACTTGGCTTCTCAGAAAGGGAAACTGATCGTCATGCAGCTGGGCCCCAAAACTGGGTCAAGACAGGGTTTGCAACCAAAAGCACATTACAGGAGCTTAGTTACTATTTGCTAAGTTACAGCATTGAGTTGCAAAGCCCGAGATTCCTCCAAGGGGAGGCTTGACATGTCAATAATCTGGAAAGATGGACAATTCTAACTCAGCCACGCTGGGAAGGGAAATCTCAGCTAGGACAAGAGCTAAGCACCCAACAAGTTGTGGGAAGTATCATCAGCACCCAGACACAGGCTTTTGCTCTTTTGTCCAAGACCAAGCTTGGCCTAAAAAAGGGCAATTTAAGATAAAATGTCGTAGATGGAGTGATAAGCAAGTCCACAAGGTAAATTCTACTATGGATGCTCTGGAAGGCAAAGAAAGATGAACCAAGAATAAAAGTCATCTTATGAACAGTGCACACATTTTTTTTTTCTTTCATTGACTCTTTTAAACCTGCTAAAATGTCCTACTAAGGCAGGGGCGAGGGTGTGGCCGGGGGCTGGGCAGTTGGGTGTGATCTTCCAGCTGTAGAGACTTGTTAACCACAGACTCAGAGCAGCAGCTCCTGGCCCGGCACCTGATGCCAATGTTCCAGCACGTGCTCCTGCAGGTGTTGGCCAGGATGGCCTGGCTCTGATGTCAGAAAGAAGATGGCAGTCATCAGCTTCACTGCCCGCGCCCTTTGTTTTCAGCAGTGGTCACTGTTATTGGGAAAATCATTTACCGTGCTATTTGTTTTCAAAGTACTAATGTCCACCCTTTTTCTACTGAATCTATCCAAACCAGGAACACAGTTTGCCATCCTTAGAAAATCTGATTATCCCCACACAGGGTACACCTGTTATATTAAACAGCACCACTGCCTCGCTGATGGGACGTCCAGTAATTCCCTCTACCTAATTCCAAGTTTGGAATGATTTTTCTTCACAAACTTTCTATGTACAGCAGAGTACTGCTCTGCCACAAAGGATAAACTAAAAGCATTTTTGAAGTAAATGAATAGATGCACTTTGAGACCAGACTTTCAAGTTAAATCAGACACATTTAAATATAAACACCAAATACTGTTTTGTTCAATTTTACTATAACTGATGATATAGGCAATTCTTTTTAAGATAGCAAGAGGCAGTATGGTAACCATTGTTGATACCTAGTATTTTGTTTTTACATTATCTATTATGTCCATCCTTTTGATTTGACTGACTGTTCTGTTATGTCACATTTGGTTTTACTCTCTTCAAAAAAAAGTAATAAGAACTGTGGGAGTAATAAAACCCAAAATGTGTAATTGTCATTGTACAAAAGAAAGTGCTCTAAAGAATATAACTGCATATATTTTTAAGTGTATAAGATAGATAACCATACTACTGAGTTTTGTTGGATCATTGAACAAAACTGTTTCCAGTCTCACTGTTTGAAAGTCCACTTTATATGCTTTAATTTTGTAACTTGAACAACTATTTCTAAGATAACAATATGTAATCTATTAACTAGTGATTTCCTATTGTTTATTTTTTCTGAAATTCTGTACAACTTGTACCCTTTTTCTGTTTTTTTTTCTTTTTCTCCTTAAATAAAAAAAATAGAAAAAACTATAAACACCAAAAATATGAATAGGGACCGAAACGTATGACAGATATTGGGAAACAGGAGCAACATGTTCAAGTGGAAAGTGGAACAAGGAAACAAATCTTTTTGTAAATGAGGGGAAGAAGGGATGGAGGAGAGGGGAAGGGAACGGGGGACAATAATCAAGATATGTGATTATTATGTCAAGTGCCAATTTTTAAAAACCTGTTTTGAAAAAACAGGGGCAGAAAGCAAGACACATTAGGACTGACATTAACTGAAATAAGCCTGATGCAAAAAAAAAAAAATTACATGATTCCGTTTATAGGAGGTTGATAGAAAAGGAACATGGATATAGAAAGTAAGTGGTTACCAGGAGCTGCGGGGGGGAGAAGTAGGGAGTTCCTTACTGGGCACAGAGTTCCGGTTTGGGATGATGGTGGTGACTGTTGCTTTACAACGTGAAGTATTTAATGCCATTGCACTGTACACCTAAAAATAGTTAAAATCAAACTTATCAATGTCCGTCACAGTAGAGAGGAAAGGAGAAAAAGAAATATGGAAATATTCAGCTATCAGGCCCACAGTTTAGTCCTAGGAGTTTTCGATTTTTATCTTACTGTGCTAAGCCCCTGTCATTTAATCTTCACAGTGCAGAGGACTGTTTGTCTTACAGAAGAGAATTCAGAGGTTCAGAGAGGTTAAGTCAATTCCCTTAAGCTGCGCAGCAGAGCCTGTTCTTTGTTCAGAGCCGGTGCTCTTAACCACTCCTTTGTCCTGCCTGCTCATTCCCATCAAATCTGTCATTTCTGAAGAAAGCACATTTCAGAAAAACTTGTTAGATATTCAAGCTCTTTCATTTTACGCTTTCAAAGCGGGCACATGGAAATAACTTTGCCCCATAAACCCATTGAGTCTTTTCCCTGGGAGGTCTTGGTGCTTAGAAGATCCTGTCTTAGTTTTTTCCTTTAGCTTCATGAATCAGCTTATGGCAGGACTGAGAACTTAGATGAAGAGCCATGTGGGGACAGAGAGAAGTGGTCTGGGAGGTAAGTGGGTGGCACCCAAGAAAATACACCCAAAGTATCTGATTAAATGGCAGGAAATCAGACATGGGCAAAGGTTTGGCTGGACGCTGAGAAATAGTCAGGAAGGGCTACAGCAGGGATAGCACAAACTACAGGATTTTCTAAAAACTCGTTCATATTAGGGCTGGGAATATGGTTTCTGAATACATACCTCCTCTTCAGTTTTGCTAGGTTCTACCCAACTGTAGTCTTAGATTTCAAATTCTTTTAGGACCCAGAGAACCCCGAGGCTTGCACACAAAAGGGGATGGATGGTTTAAGACGCTGGAATCCACACCTTTGCATCCACAGTGGGTCTCAAGGGAAGAAAAGAAGGTAGTTTGTTGAATCTTTCTCAGAGAAGCCAGCTGCTCCGCAGGTCCCCAGACCAGGCAAACCTAAGCCCCGAAACAAAAGGGTGGGGCTGCCAGCAGGGGAAGGAAGCCCTGAGTCACTGAATCCAGTCTTCTTTTATCCCATCTTGTGGGCGGAAGTGTGGGAAACTGTTCACTTTTCAGCTTCTCTTCGAGTAACAGGAGTCAGTGGCTAAGGGGTGGGGGCGGTATTGTGTTCACTTGTAATTAGAACCAAGTAAGCCGGTCTAAACCAGAGGCCGGAGCCTGCTGGGGTGGCTGCCCACGGCCTGCTCATGGCAAAACTGTCAAGGAGGGCAGGCTTGCCTGGCCTCTCGGTGATCTCCCGCTCATCTCCACCCCCAGCTGGGGTGGAGCTCAAATTTTGTGGAAATAAATGGAGGTTTGGATGTCATGGATAGCAGGACACAGTAAAAAATGTTCAAGGAGGATTCGTCCAGCAATGCAGTGTAGAGTGAGCTGGAGACAGGGAAAGAATGTCCCCAGCGGGAGCCCCTGATGTAGCTCAGGTGTGAGATGAAGGTTGCTCTGGCAGGAACATGTACCCTCAAAAGCAGGTGTTGGAAACGTGATCTCCATGCTACAGCGTTGTGGCCTAACAGTATTCAGGTGATGAGGGCTCCACCCCAATGAATAGGGTGATGACAGCTATAAACGCCCTCCTCACTATGCCTGCAGCATTCTCTAAGGGTAGCACAATGTGATCTAAGCCACGGACCTCTGCCAGGGATGTGGATACGGGAACAGCAAAAATGTGAAGGGAAGGAGGAAGTTACCTGAACTTGTAGCCGCTTTATGTGGCTTAAGGAGACAGTGTTCAAGGACATCAAGGTTCTGTTAGTCTGTTAGTGACACCGAAGAAACAGAAACAGCAACGTGGGAAAATCCAGAGGTGCCAGCAGAGATGGATTTAGAGAGGAGGTGATAGTTAAGGAGTGGGCTTTTGGGGTAGCTTTCAAAAAAGAAGGAAAAAATATTGGAGTAAAGCACTAAAGACTAAACCTTGAGAATCCAGAGTGATCTGAAGAGAAAAATGGTCAGACAAAAAATGGAAATTCCCTGAGGAACCCACAAAGAGGAGAGTGAGTGTCTTTAGAGGGAACTTTGCTTCTATAGTTCACGTCTATAGTCTCTGTTGGTCTGTGTTTTTGTGGGTGAAAGATTTTGTCGAACATTCTCTGGGCTACAATTCCCCTTTTATTCCCTTTACCCAGTAATCATTTTCAGCCCGGTTTGACTACCCTTACTCCCCTGGACTCACTGAGTAGCTCCTCACCCCTGGATAACAGCCCAGAGACTGACTACAGGAGGAGCTGGGGTTATAGGACATGATCACAGGGCTGGTAGCTTTACTGTGCTGCTGCTCTGGGACCCAGAAGCCAGCTGGAAGGGCTGAGAAAGCCTCAGCAGTGGCAGAATTGCAAAGCAGCTGTTTTGATGATTTCTTCAAATGTTTCCAGCTTGCTATTGCAATTTCTCCTTTCTCCTGGGGAACTCATATTGAACCCCTCTTATCCCAGAGGTATAAGCCTCTGTTCCCTTGCAGAATGACCCAGCATGGGAGGCCTAACGCTGTCAGTGAAGGCCCACTTCTCAAGTGCAGCCTTACCTGGGTGATTGGAACAGGCAGTCCTGGAATGCTGAGTCTGCTCTGGAAAGGGAAGGGCCCCAGCAGCGCTCCCAGGCTGCTGTTTGGCATTGCTGGTTGCAAATGGCCTCCCTCCAGATGTGCTGTCCCAGACACTTCAGGAGGACTGCTAGAGCTGGCCAGTGACAGAAGTCAGCATCACAGGTCTGTGGAGAATGAATTATTGAAAACTTGTCACAGCCTCTGTGGCTCCCTGTGATACAAAGCCGGTGTCTCTCCCTGAGGTAGACACAAATCTATCAAAATCCCTGCACTCTGGATGAATCTCAGACTGACTTCACAAGCAAAAACCTTCACATGGTTCCCAGGAGCCGTACACAAATATCACTCCCAAAACACATCCTTCCACAGCCAGCCAGGAGTCTTGGGTATCTCATGTGCATTGGCCTGGCCAAGGCAAACTATTTTCCTCCCACTTTTTAGACGAATAGGATTCAGATCATTATTGTCCTGACTTAACTCAATTTTAATTTTCTTCAATCTAGTTGTGAAGAACTTTTTTAAAAATGTAGAAGGTCAGGGATATAGCTCTGTGGCACAGTGCCTACCTGGGAGGGACAAGATCCTGAGTTTGATTCCTGGCACCTCTCCCCAAAAAATATACATATATAAAATTTGGTAGACATGGTTTTGTTGCACATGCAGTCATACTGTGACCAATCTTGTAACACCAGGAAGTGTTGGCCTAGAATGTAGCATTTTATTCCTTTGGTAAATATTGTTTTAGCCCATTTTGTGTTGCTGTAACAAAATACTGGACACCGGCTAATTTATGATAGACAGAAATTTATCAGTTCATAGCTCTAAAGACTGAGAAGTCTGATGTCAATTCTTGGCACCTGGGAAGGGCTTTCTTGCTGTATTATCACATGGCAGAAGGCGAAAGGGTGGGGGCAGAGAGAGAGACCCTTTCATAACAGCACCAATCCCACCCCTGAGAATGGATACCAACCTCTCAGAGGTTCCACCTCTTAATGGTGTTACCATGGCAATTAAATTTCAAAATGATTTTTGGAGGAAACAAAGATTCAAAGCATAACAACTCTATTGTGTCAAGTTTTGTTATACCCATCAAAGCATTTTAGGAATTTAATTAAAGGTGTCACCTCATTTTGTTGACAGCCATTCTATAGCTAGAATAGGTTTCTTTTGCAAGATGGATTTTATTTTAACTCAACTCATTGAAGGATAAGCCATCTTCCTTTGTCAGGAAAGCTTGTTAGGTTCAGTTTTGGTCTCAGCAGTGACCATAGCAACAATGTCTTGAGTGTCTTTTATTTCCTCAATTGCTGCCACTTCAGCATAGTTCCCCTTACAAAGCAAAGAACAGATTCTTCTTCCCCGACCTGAGAAAGGACTACCAGAATCACAGTCCTGGGAGTTACATAGAGACTGTGGTCTCAGGCAATTTCTAACTCCACTTTCTCCTGAGAACTTGTAGGCATAATGCAGATCAAAAAGCTGCTGCTCATGCCTGGCTGCCAGGATCTTCAGCAGTAACACAACATTCAGGCTGATTTTAAAGACAAATCTGGGACAGAATCTATGATGTGATACTTTGAAAATGCAAGGCAGGTTTTCATACCCGTCAAGGTCTGCATTTCCTGGAAGCGAAGCCCTAGGCAAAGACTTATGTGCTACTCCTTACTAAGCAGGAGAATCCCAGGGAAGTAGGGGTGAGAGAAGAAAAGGAGAGTTGATGTCACACCTGGCTGATCGCTCAATCCCAAAGGCAAGCCCTCCGAGGGGAGATGGAGATGACACCCAAGGCCATTTGTCCTCAGAGGGAGCTCATTTACAGAAGTTCCATCTCTCATAGGTAAAAAGCTCACCCCACAGGGCGTAAATTCTCCCCATCAAAAAAAGAAAAAACTGTCGGGCTGTGCCAGGCACAACAGATCTCACAGCAGATTATTGACCGCCCCCCTGAACAGGAAGGCCCCAAAGCAGGAAGTGGATACCGTGGGGCAGGAAGTCAAAGGGCCTCTGAAACCGTGCTCTTCTAAAGTTGGCAGGAGTCCTTGAGAAAATGTTTGCTGGAGTAGATCAAAGGGTCCTAAAGATAGGTGAGAGAGAATCTAAATGATTCATGAAGGGCTCCTACCATGATATATCACAAACTGGCTTTCTGGAACTTCCTTCCATGTTTGTCTTACGTGACCATCTAATTGCAAGATCCCATCAAGTTTTCAGGAGAGCATAAATTGCTGTGAGACAGTATGATCAACTGAACAAATTTGGTTTGGAAAGTAGATAAGTCTCATATCAAGAAGAGTTAAATCAATATTCTCAATAAAATACTAGCAAATGGAGTACAACAAATCATCAAAAAGATTTTACATCATGACCAAGTGGGATTTATCCCAGGAATTCAGGGATAGTTTAACATACACAAATCAATAAATGTAATAACAACAGAGCTACAGACGAAATCACATGATTATCGCAATAGATGCAGAAAAAGGTTTTGATAAAGTCCAACACTCATTCATGATAAAAACTCTACAGAAACTTGAAATCGATGGTATTTACCTCAATCTGATGAAAGCTGTGTATGACAAACTAACAGCCAACATACTAAATGAACAAAAACTGAGAGCTTTCACTCTAAAATCAGGAACAAGACAAGGAGGTCCACTATCACCATTCCTATTCAATATAGTTCTGGAATCATTAGCCAGAGCATTTAGACAAGAGAAAGAAATAAAAGGAGTGAGGAAAGGAAAGAAAAAAGTTAAATTACTACTACTTGCAGATGACATAATACTCTCCATAGAAGATCCCAAAAACTCTATCAAAAGACTACTAGAGTTAATAAGCAAATTCACAGTGTAGCAGGATACAAAGTCAGTACTCAAAAATCAGTAGCATTCCTGTACACAGACCACAAACTCACTGAGAGAGAAATTATGGAAATGACACCTTCCACAATAGCATCCAAAACAATAAAATACTAGGAATCAACCTAACAAAGGATGTAAAAGACCTGTACACTGAAAACTATAGTACTCAAAAAGAAGATTGAAGAAAATGTCATAAAATGGAAAGATATCACTTGCTCTTAGTTAGGAAGAACCAACATAGTGAAAATGGCCATACTCCCAAAACTGTCTACAAAATTTAATGTAATTCCAATCAAAATCCCATTAGCATACCTCACAGATCTAGAGAAAACACTCCTAAAATTCATCTGGAAACAGAAGACACCTAGAATAGCAAAGGCAATGCTGGGCCACAAAGACAAGGCAGGAGGCATCACAATCCCAGACTTGAAATTATACTATAAAGCTACAGTGATAAAACCAACATGGTACTGGCAAAAACAGACCTGAGGATCAAAGGAACAGATTAGAAGATGCAGACACAACTACAAAGATACTTAGCCATGTTGTCTTTGACAAAGGGACTAAACATGTTCACTGGAAGAAAGATAGCCTCTTTAATAAATGGTGCTGGAAAAATTGGCTCTCCACATGGCTAAGACTGAAACTAGACCCATATTTACCACCATATACTAACTAAACTAAAAATGGATCAAAGATCTAAAATATTAAAACAGAGACACTAAATCTACTGTAAAACAAGGTAGGTAGAAATCTTGAAGACACAGGAGTAGGCAAAGAGTTTATGAACAAAACACAAACTGCACAGGAAGTACTTCCCAGAATCAACAATTGGGATCTCTTATTAAATAAATTTTATACTTCAAAAGAAATTACCAAGGGCTGGGAATTCAGCTCAGTGGCATAAGCACCCGCCTGGCAAGTGTGAGGTTGTGAGTTCAATCCCCGGTACAAAGGAAAAAAAGACCTTGTCTCAAAAAAAGAAATTACCAACAAAGTGAAGAGAAAAACCACAGAATGAAAAAGAATTTTAGCCAGCTATCCCTCAGACAAAGGACTTATATCCAGAACTGAAGAACTGAAGAACATCAGGCACTCCAAATTCACAGGCCCAATCCAAAAATGGGCATCTGAAATGAACACACATTTATCAGATGAAGAAATACAAAAGGCAAATAAATACGTGAAGATGTGCTCAACATCACTGATCACTGGAGAAATGCAAATTAAAACAACATTGAGATTCCATCTCACCCCAGAAAGAATGATTGCCATCAAGAAGTCAACTGATACCAAATGTTGGTGGGGCTGAGGGGAAAAAGGAACACTTAACTGTCGGGAGAGTGTAGACTGGTACAACCACTGTGGAAATCAGTGTGAAGATTCCTCAAAACACTAGGATTGGAAGTCCCATTTAATCCAGCTATTCCCCTTCTGGGTAGTTTCCAAGAAAAGTTGAAAATGTTATGCCACAGTGATATATAGGCATCCATGTTTATAGCACCACAATTTGTAATAGCTAAATCTCGGAGACAACCAAAATGCCTATCAATCACAGAGTGGATTAAAAAGATAGATAGTTTTATACAACAGAATATTACTCAGCTATAAAAAGATAATCTTGAGGCTTTTATAGGTAGATGGAGGCCACTTGAGACCATACTGATAAGTGAAATAAATCAAACTCACATTTATAAATATCATATTATTCCCTAGTATAAAAAATAAAAATCGGAGCGTAATAAGATCCAAAATATACAATAGATATTGTAATAATGAACGAGAAAGAAAGTGCTCAAAAGGACAGAACTACTGGGATAGGAGAAAGGACAAAAGGAAAAAGGGAAGAGATTACATGTGTGTTGCTAAACATACATAAATGTATGTATGAAAAAGAACAATGTGTGCAGTCATTGTTTGATTGGTCACTTTTGTGTCTAGATTTTGTAACCTGAACAATCAGTTCTGAGATAATAGTGTGCAATATATGATCTAGCATTAATTCACTACTCTTTTTTTCTTTTTGAAATTGTGTATCATTTCTATTTTTTTCTGTTTTTCTTTTAAAATAAAAACAAAAAAGCTAACTTGGAAAACTCACATGAGAGTATAAACATGAAAGACTAAAACGTTTCAGTCTAAACCGATCACTCTTCAGTCCCTGGCAGTAATCAAGTCCATCTCATATTAGCTCAGTCCTATTTGTTTGAAGCTTTCATTTTCAAATTCAACACAAAACTCCTCACCCTGCCCCTCCTCCAGCTCCAGATTAGATCAGTATGTTCTGGAAGTATGGTAACCTGTCCCTCACACACTTCTTTGCTTCTGTGTTCTTTCCCCTGCTGTTGGCCTAGGAGGAGAAAATAGGAAAATACATTTGGCCCTTAAAGGCCTAGTGGATATATGATGCTTTCCTTGGTCAGTCTTAACTACTTTTCTGACTGACTGCTTTGGTTTGGTCATGGGTAAGTGATGGTTGTGAAAGGCTTTGTGGATGTGAGATTGACTTTCAGACTGTTTCTGGGGACCCTCCAAAGGAGAAATCACATCTTGAGGATGACCCTCAAGAGGACATCTGAAGCTAAACTCCTAGGAGCCTGGGCTCTGCTCCTTGGTTGTGTACCACAGCAAGCCCACAACCTCCCTTATCAACTGTGGAACACTCATAATCCTGGGACCTGTGAGACTGGGTGGGATCTTTTTTTCTTTACGACCAAGAATGAAAAAAATTGAAAGAGATGGTCCTTGTTCCTTTCTTATCTGGTTACATCTCAGCTCTCCAAGGGTTCTTTCTCAAGCTCCAAGCAGAGGTTGAAATGTCAGCCTCTGTCTTGAAGATCTTTCCAATTGCAGAGTCCGTTCTCTCCAGGCCTGCCCTTCATACTTGTCTTGGAGCTCATTCATGAGGAGGGCAAGAAAGGTGCAGCACAAAAGCTTTTCATATGCTACTTTCTTACCTAAAAGGGTGGTCCAGCTGGGGATTTACCTCAGTGGCAAACGCACCTGCCTGGCCAGCACGAGGTCGTGAGTTCGATCCCCAGTACCGAAAAAGAAAGGGTGGGTGTAGTCCATTCTCTCCAAGTTCTGTACTAGATAGGAGATCAAGTGAGGAGTTAGGATGGTGTTGGAGGGTACTGGGAGTTGGCATTGGTGATCGTATGGAACCTGCAGAAGTGTTGGCTCTTGGCAAGTAGCATTGGAATGTCAGTATCCCCTAGAACTTCTCCAGAAGTTCTGGTAAGTTCTCTAGACTTACCATGTGGGAATCTAGTGGTTTTGTTTCCTGTAGTATTTATCAGTTCCAAACAACAGTATAAGAAAAAGCCCCCACCTGGGTAGCTCTCTTCATCCTCTCACAGAAATATCTTCAGTCAACTACTTTAAAAAAAAAGTATCAGCAACTCTTGTGATTTTTCAGCATCTATGGATTTGTATCTGTTTTGAAAATATTTTCATGTTTTGGTGAGACATTTTTACTGCTTGTTATTTATAATTTAGTTCATTTTCAGGCACTTATCCCAGATCTTCACTGTGGGAGTGTCTGCCATCACATCCAAGTTCAGGCAGTGGAGCTAAGGATGGGAAGGGTCCAGGCTATCTGCTTTGGTCATTTTCTTGTCTCTGAGACATAATATCCCATAAACACAAGAGAAGTCTATTTTGCCTCACAGTTTCAGACGATGGTAGGTCAGCTCCAAGACACAAAGGGAATGATGGAATAGTTGCAGGGAAAAGCTGCTCACGTCATGGTGGCCAGGAAGGAGCCAGGGAGGGAGGTATAAACCCTTTAAGGTAATCCTGCCTCAAACCAGGCCACACTCCCAACTGCAAGTCAGCCATAGGGACCCATAATCCAATCACATTCCATAAATTTCAACTCTGAGCACATGAAGCTTTGAATGAACATTCCACATCCAAACCACAGCACCACCCCTTTCTAGGACATGTTCTGGAAGGCCCACAAAATCATTATGCTGAAGTCAGAGCCCAGTTCTGAGGCCCTCTGTCTCCATGGAGGCTGGAGGAAGAATCCACTGCTGCCTCAAAGAGCAAGATGGTGATTGGGTAACTGAAATCTCCATCTCATCCCCAAAGCATAAAAATGTCAGATCACTGCTTTGTAGCTTATAAAAATTTCTCAAATTTTACTTATTTAAAAGCTAATACACATTCCATGAACTCCATTCTTTCCACACATCTGGTCACAAACCAAACTTATTGAGAACTCAATCAAATTTCTACATAAGGTTAACATTGAACCTAACCATTGAATTTGATTCAGTTCTGATCCAACATAGTTTGTGGCAGAATTATGAAAGGGAGTTTGTGAGCTGAAAGTACTCCTATATTTTGTTAATAAGGGGAAAAATAAATACAAACATAAAGGAATCACATCAGAAGGAATCATTAAGGTATACATTATGTGGATTATTTCCTAGGTGCATATATATCTTCTATTAAGAATAGGTTACATTTTGTAACTCTTACCTCTGAGTCTTGATAAATAGTTAATTAAGGGAGACAGCTAAGGATTTTCAGACTTCTTTGAAGCATACTATAATTCATCTATTATTAGATATGGAATTATTTCAACTAATTTTTTGCTACACATTTAAGATGTTTCCAACTTTTCATCCTACACAGTATATAGCTAGAGTGATTATTTAAAAATTAATTTCAAGTCAGGCATGGTGGCACGTGCCTGTAATCCCAGGAGGGAGGCTGAGGCAAGAGGATTGCTTCAAGTTTGAGGCCAGGGTGGGATACAATGTGAGTTCAAAGCCAGCCTCAACTACCTAGTGAGACCCTGTCTCATAAAGACCAAAACAAAGCAAAAATAATCAAAAGAGTAAGAAAAAAACTCACTGTATTTAAAAAGGCAGGGGGGACAAAAAGTGCCAAATATATTAAAGTTTGAATAAACCTTCCTGATTGTGTGCCAAAATGATTAACAAATGAAAAAAAAATCAATAACTGAAACGCATTCTTGTTTTGGCCAAAATAATCTTATTAGGCAACTGTTTGTTCCAATTGCTTTTTCTCCAATTGCTTTCACTATGTCACCTGGAGCTGAGCTAAATAATACTCTTGGAAGACATTTAGGGTGACCCATTTTAACTTCATCCTTCTCATTAGCAACGTGATACAGTAGAATATACCACTGCTCTTGCAATCAGAAAACAGAGGGCACACATTTAAGACATGCTTTGTTTCTTCATGTCTGTGCTTTGCTCAAAAGGAGTCTACAAAATTTGAAACACATTTTCTGAGTACAGTACTTAGTAGAGATATTCTGATGTTTCTCAGACATAAAGATGCCTAGCAGACCCACCTGTACCCAGCCCTGAGTTATTAGGAAGAGGAGGCTTTAGGGCGTCACACTGGGCCAGGAAGGGAGGACGGGCTTCTGCTCTTCCCTAGCTCTTCTCAGGACTTCCCTGAAGCTAAAATAAGTGTAAATTCTCATGCACATGTGTAGTCATTTCTTCTCCAAAATAACATGTTAAGGCAGTAATCTTAGCCGCACCATTCTTTTCTGCCTTATCTCATTCAATAGGTGCTCCCAAAGGTGATGGTAAGTCAATACTTAAGATAAAAGGACAAATTTGAGTCCCAGTCAAGTTGCAGCTGATGGGAAACACAGAGGCAATTCTAGGCCGCGCCAGCCCATTCACCCAGGTTCCCTAAGGGGCTGGGTTCTGCAGGAGAGCTATGGAGATCTGAAGGGCACCATTTTAAGCATCAAGAGTTTTTAGTCGTTTGAGATGGTAATGTTTTCCAAAATGCATTTGACACTATCCTCCTTTTTAAATGGAACATATGAGATATGATCAAAAATAGTGAAATTTTAAAATTTAATTATAGTAAAAGACATGTTGTCATTAATCCTTTCCAAAATATAGCCCCTTGCTTCAAACACACTTAGCCCATTGTTCTTGCCAGTTTTTGAAGCATTGCAGGAAACGCGTACGTTTCTTCACAAGATGTGATTAAAACACGGCAAATGCAGCTGCTGAGTAGCCTCCAACAAAAAGGCATCCTCATAAGAAACATATTTGGTCCTCATCCATGGGATCTGCCACCATTTGACTTCCCCAAAGTCAAAATGATCATAAAAGGTAACATTTTGAGTTGATTCAGGACATTTGACAGTCAATTTATGAGTGTGTGTGTGTGTGCGCGTATGCATGCTAGGCATTAAGGGCATAAAAGTGTAAAGAAGACAAAAACCCAGTGACAAAGAATCCAGAGTCTGGGGAAAGAAATGGAACTACTCAAGTAGTTACAAAACGTCCTGTTAACTAAGTGAAATGTGAAAAGGGTGGTTTGGGAATGCAAAAGGTAACATCTAACTTTCGCTAGTAGCAAAGAAAAGCCTTAGAAATCCAGGTCAAAAGTTAAGCAAGAAATTCTTTCCTTCAAAACCTCCAGCTTGATCCTTCACTCAAAAATCAGGAACAGGACAAGGATGTCCACTATCACCATTCCTATTCAATATAGTTCTGAAAACAGTAGCCAGAGCAATCAGACAAGAGAGAAAAATAAAAGGAATAAAACTAGGAAAGGAAGAAGTTAAATTATCATTATTTGCATATGACACGATACTCTACATAGAAGACCCCAAAAACTCCATTAAAAGACTACTAGAAATAATAAACAAATTCAGCATCATAGCTAGATACAAATTCAACACTCAAAAATCAATAGCATTCCTGTACACAAACAAAAACTCACCAAGAGGGAAATTGTGGAAATATCACCTTTCACAGTAGCATCTAAAAATATGAAATACTTAGGAATCAACCTAACCAAAATGTAAAAGACCTATATGCTGAAAATTAGGCTACTCTTAAAAAGGAGATTGACGAGGATATTAGATAACAGAAGGTTATTCCTTGCTCTTATTAGGAAGAACCAACATTGAGAAAATGGCCATACTCCCCAAACTGTTATACAGATTCAATGCAATCCCAATCAAAATCTCATTAGCATACCTTACTGATATAGAAAAAATATTCTTAAAATTCATCTGGAAACAGAAGAAACCTAGAAAAGCAAAGGCAATTCTGGACAACAAAGGCAAGACAAGAGGCATCTCAATTCCTGACTTGAAACTATGCTACAAAGCCACGGTAATAAAATCAGCATGACACTGGCAAAGAAATAGACTCGAAGATCAATGGAACAGATTTGAAGATGCAAGCACAACTACGAAGACACTCAGCCACCTTATATTTGACAAAGGGGCTAGCTCACTGGAAAAAAGATAGCCTCTTTAATAAATGGTGTTGGAAAAACTGGCTCTCCACATGCTGAAGACTGAAAATAGACCCATGACTATCACCATACACTAAACTAAAGTCAAAATGGATCAAGGATCTAAACATTAAAACAGAAACACTAAATCTACTGGAGGACAAGGTAGGTAGAAATCTTGGAGACATAGGAGTAGGCAGAGAATTCATGAATAAAATACAAACCACACGGGAAATACTTCAAAGAATCAACAACTGGAATCTCATATTACTAAAAATTTTTGCACTTCAAAAGAAATCACCAGCAAAGTGAAAAGAAAATGCACAGAAAGGGAAAGAATTTTAGCCCATAATCCTTCAAACAAGGGACTTCTATAAAGAACATACAAAGAATTGGAAAACATCAAGCTCCCAAAATCCAAGACCCTCTCCCAAAACAGGCATCAGAGATGAACACACAGTTCTCAGATGAAGATATACAAATAGCAAATAAATACATGAAGAATTGTTCACCCTCACTGGTCATTTAAGAAATGCAAATTAAAATAGCCTTGAGATATCATCTCACTCCAGAAAGAATGGCTGCCATCAAGAAATCAACTGAGGGCTGGGGGATTTAGCTCAGCGGCATAAGCGCCTACCTTGCAAGCAGGTAGTTGGTGAGTTCGATCCCTCGTACCGATAAAAATGAAAAAAGACAAAAAAAAAAAAAAAAAAAACAAGAAATCAACTGATGGGGCTGGGGATTTAGCTCAGCGGCATAAGCGCCTGCCTTGCAAGTGTGTGGTCGTGAGTTCGATCCCTGGTACCAGTAAAAATACAAAAAAAAAAAAAAAAAGAAGAAATCAACTGATAACAAATGTTGGTGAGGATGTAGGGGAAAAGGCACACTGCTCCACTGTTGGTTGGAGTGCAGACTGGTAGAGCCACTGTGGAAAGCAGTATGGAGATTCCTCAAAAAACTAGGATTGGCAGTTCCAATCAATCCAGCTATTCCCCTCCTGGATATTATTCCAGAAAAATTCAAAAGGTCATGTCGCAGTGATATATGTGCACTCATGTTCATAGCAGCACAATTTGTGATAATTAAATCTTGGAAACAACTAAAATGCCCATCAACCACAGAGTGGATGAAAAAAAAGTGGTATTTTTATACAATGGAATACTATCCAGCTATAAAAAAGGATGACCTTGAGGCCTTTATAGGTAAATGGAGGCAACTTCAGAATATCCTCATTAGTGAAATAAACAAGACTCACATTAGTAAATGTCTAGTGTAAAAAATAATAAAAACTGACAGAGTAATGGGATCCAAAATGTATAATAGATCTTGTAAAAGTGAAAGGGAAGGAAAGTGCTCTATATCATTATAAAGGATATAATGGTATGCATAGTATGTAAGATACATGACCATATTACTAAGTTTCTGTTGGATCATTGAACAGAAGGGTTTGCACTATCAATGTCTGAGTGTCTCGCCACTTTTTATGCTTTGATTTTGTCACTTTAACAACTATTTTTAAGATAACAATATGTATCAACTAGTGATTTTATGATGTTGTTTTTTTGAATTTCTGTATTATTCTACCTTTTTCTCTTGTTTTCTATTTTATTTATTTTTTGAATTTTTAAAAAAGCCTCCAGCTTGTTGAAGATATGCTCAGGGCAACTGGGACAGTGTGGAGCACACACTGATGCAGGACAGGAATCTGGACCAAGTTTGAGAGGTCGTGCTTATAAAATCTAATGTCATTTTTAGATGCTATATGATAAATAGTTTTGAGTTTTAAATATTTTTAGCTTTGTAATCTTAAATAATTTTAAAATACTTTGTTTTTTTTTAATTTACCTTAACTATGTGAGGAAAAATTGCTTTGGAGGGGACTTTGGGAGGTACCAAGAATCAAACTCAGGACCTCATACTAGTCAGGCAGGTGCTGTGCCGCTGAGTTAAGTGCTCAGTAGAAGTGTAGTTTCTTGACCAACGTATTTAACACTAACATCTTGTAGTGTGGGTATGTTTTCAGACTGAACACACAACTATAGGATGATTTTTTTACTACATTTTACAGTAGCAAAAATAGATTAAAACTATTTTTTCTGACATAATGTTGTGATATTTGCCTTTGCCACTAAAAAAAACTGGTTTATTTTTGACATGTTTATTTCTTAGCAATGAATATGTAAGTGGGTTTCAGGCTCTTCTTCCCTAACTCTTCCCAGAAAGAATATATTACAGCTATTAATGACCTTTATTGCCAATACATCAGACACAAAATTTCACATAACAGTCACTATTTTTCTTGCAGTATCAGATATCTTCAAGGGCCATGTAAGTAGTACTACATTATTGCAATTTCTAGAGCTGATAGAACCATATCAAAGAACTTAGAAAATGTTCTTAGTTTTTTCTTTAACTTGTTGGTTTTCACTGTGACAATCTTAAAGTGTCTCATCTTTAGCTAATTAATCCATCCACTTATATATGGATATAAATGTTAAAACATAAGATCAAAAATAAGAACTTAAAACAGGGTAACAGTTAAAACCCTCAAAGTACATAGCAAGGGTTCCCTGCCGTCCCAGCTGAGTGAAGGTACCTCCTCTGCTGACTGTATACCCAAGGTATGGCCTGTGAGGGAACTGAATGCTTCTGCATTCAGTAATTAACATTAATTAAGACACCCTAATACTCAGGTTTCAAATTCAGAAAACAGAGAATGAAACAAAATAGAGAAAACTTTACAAACTCTCTGGAACATCCAGAACATCACCTGCTTCTGAAAGATTTTAAGCATACTTTGCCTGGCATTTAAAATGATCTTTCTTGGCAACAAGAATGGGGATGAATTAAGTACAGATGAGCCTGAAGCCAGAGAGACCAGGGAAGAAGGCTGCTGAAATGATCCCAGCAAGAATGAAAACAGTCTGTGCCTAGACAACAGCAAGGGCCAATGAAATAGTACTATATGAGGTCAGCAGGAAGGATTTAGGAGCTGGAAAAGTTTCATCGCTAACTCTGCAAACACTTATTCTTTAGGAGCCGCTATAAGCACGCTCAGCTACTTGCCCTAAACGGCCCCCATGTTGCTGTGGATCTTGATGGTCATGACTACTATATTTTTTAATTATGCTTTTGCCCTTTCCTTGCATTCATTATTTAGTGCATTCTGTCTTCCTGTAGCATAATACCACTCCCTTCTGTTAAATAATTGTGTGGGAGACCATGAATTTGGACCAGGCCCCTGCGCTTGGCCCAAAAGACCAAAGTGACAATTTAACAGTACTACAACTTAGCTTTGGCTGGTTGCAAAAGGTCCTGTAGCCAATTAACTGATGACACTGTAAACAATTAGCTATTAAGCTATAACCAACTGACTGAACAACTGACTAAGCTATAGCCAAGTAAGTGGTTTCTGGGTCTCATTTGTTTTTCTAGAAATTTTGTCAGATGATTATGGTTAAAAGTCTTAGGATTGGGTCTGACTCCAGAACCTGTCCAACCTGAGTTGTTTTTGTTTGTTTTGCTCAAGTAAACTACTAAATTTGTTTGAAGGAATTCTTCCTTTTCAATATTTCACTTTAGACACAGCCACTGACACTGGGTCGGCTCCGAGCAGGGGCTCCAGCCCGGGGGCAGTGAGGAGGTCCACGCCAGCCCACTGGTGCCCTGCGCCCTCCCACAGCTGGGCTGATGTGAAAAACAAAACAAAACAAAACAAAAGAGATTACTAGAAAAACAAGAAACAAAAAAGACAAATAAATAACAATAGCAAAGAGCCCAAAACAATAATGATACAGGCCTTCAAAACACAGTGGTAGGAACAGAACTAAGATTGATAGACTTCCGGGAGAACATGGTGGACAGATAACAGCAGCCACAGAGGCTCTCTGAGATTGCCAGTTTAGATCCAGGAATGATGCAGTGTGAGGCGTCCTAAGCAAGGGGAGATATACCCTGCCGACCCAAGAATGAACTGAGTTGAGAGAAACCAACTGGAAATGCAATCCCAGTGCTATAACAGGAACAGATAAAATCTCAGCACAGAAGCTGGAACCCACAACTCTGGAAGCCATGATTTGAATTTCCTAACAGGAACAGATAAAATCTCAGCACAGAAGCTGGAACCCACAACTCTGGAAGCCACGATTTGAATTTCCTAACAGGAACAGATAAAATCTCAGCACAGAAGCTGGAACCCGCAACTCTGGAAGCCACGATTTGAATTTCCTGCTGCCGTGGCTGCTGCATCTGAATTGGCAGAGCAGGGAGAGGGGTGTGGGAAAGCTCGGAGAGCAGGAATTGGTAAAGCAAATGGAGTTGAGAGCAGGACTGGCGGGGAGCCCTGTATCGACCCGTGGTGAGTGAGAAGAACGGGGACCCTTTCACAGACTAGGAGGCTCCAACAGAGGACCGGGCAGACTAGCCGGAACAGGAGCTACAGTGACTTTAGTCACATATTCCCCTTTCAAGCAGGATTGGTGGGGAGTGCTTGGCCTGGGTGATGCCGTGGACTAAGATCAAATAAGCTAGCCCAAACCAGGTCCCAGCGCCTGGCAGTGCACCCTAGCAGTGAAGCCTTCAGTAGGTTGACCTGGAGGGGCGGGCCCAGCAGAGGCTACCCAGGTCTGTGTCTCCCTAGTACACTGCAGTGGGTGGGAACACCTAGCTGGCAGATTCAAACAAACTGTAACAGACAAAGAGAAAAAAAAAAAAAAAACTGGGCCTCCTATATACGACTGTATGAAAGGAACAAAAAGTATGGGAAGAGGGAGCAACAAGAAAGGGTCCTCCATCCCCAATCCCGAGAACATTGATCCAGGAAAGGTAAATGCAAAGGAGAATGAGGACAGAAAACATGCAATATCAGACACAACACCAACAGACATAAAGCGATATCTCCAGAGCCTCATAGATGAGTTCAAAAGTGAATTATTTAATGAAATAAAGCAAGATATAAGTAGAATAGTTAGAGAAATGCTTAGCACTGCCCAAGAAAAAACATAGTGGAATGGAAGAACAGAAAAAAAGGGGAGAATTGTTTGATGGAGAAAATAGACTATCTGAACTGCAGGACAGATTTGTAAGGTGGGAGCATGAAATGAAAAACTTCTTAAAAATAACAAGGAAACAAACAGCAATAATACAAAAGCTAGAAGATGATAAGAGAATCTATAACTTAAGAATTAAGAACATAAAAGAAGAAGTAGGGACACAAACAAATGAACTACAAATGCTATTCATAGAAATAATCCAGGAGAATTTCCCAAATTTAGCAAAAGGTAAAGATACTCAGATATATGAGGCATACAGGACCCCAGCCACCTACAACCCAAACAGAGCTACACCCAGGCATATAATAATCAAAATTCCAGAAATCCAATATAAGAACAGAATATTAAAAGCCGTCAGAGACAAGAAACAGATCACTTACAAAGGAACACCCATCAGAATTACAGCAAACTTCTCGGCACAAACCATCAAATCATGAAGAGCATGGGGGGAAATAATTCAAGCTTTGAAAGATAATAACCTCCAGCCAAGATTGATATATCCTGCACAACTGTCCCTAGAAATTGATGGAAAAACAAGGTGCTTCCAGGATAAAGAGGAACTAGGGGAATTTGTAACCACCAATTCAACTCTACAGAGAATACTGAAGGATATTCTAAAAAAGAAAAATACCAAGATTCCAGAAACAGTGGCAGAGAGGCCACAATGAATGGAGCAGAAAGCGAAATGAAGAAGACAAACTGACAACTAATGACAGAAAAATATGTGAACAGAAATGAGGCAGAGAAAGTTGGATGGTAGGAATAGCTATTTTGGAGAAAACAAGACATCATAATAGCTAGTGCTGATTTAATATCATCTTGTTTTGAAGTTCCATCAAGCTTTTGTTCTTCTGTCTCCAGCGGTCTTAACATGTTGTATCTTATTGGATTTTATTAAATGTGATAATATAAACAAAAACTTTTATAGACAAGGAGATTATACAGAAACCATTGTTCATTTTCTGTTAGTTGATTCTAAATACCCTATAACACTGTCATTCTCTTGAATGGTTTTACATTGTCTTGATATGTTTAATCCAAAGTATACGAAGTTATACTCAAAGATTTCAAGGAAAGAGACACTATGGTAACTACTTTTACATTGGGATTATCTTGTGGTAAAACACTATTTTGCTTAAATGGGTATGTTTTGACCTGCGCTGTTTTGTTGTTATGCCCTCTTTAATTCAATCTTCTTTTTTTATTATTTACTTTTTCATTTTTATCCTTTTAATTAAGGGAAAAGTAAATAAAAAATAGCAGGATATATTACAGTAACCCACTTTGATTTCCTATTAACTTGATTTGAAACCCTGTTTTGCTCTCACCATCTTGTTTTGACTGATTTTCCTCTATTCTGTTTTGCTTGATAGTACCAAGTTCGAAAGTATAGGCAACAACTGTGAAGACAATAAGATTCATTATGACGCCTATTCTGGTTGACTATTATCTTCTTTTGAAGTCCTCTAATGTCTCCAATGTTTTGATTTTATTGTTTTTGTTCTTTACTGTTTTGTTCAATTTTATTATAACTGATGATATAGGCAATTCTTTTTAAGATAGCAAGAGGCATTATGGTAACCATTGTTGATCACCTTGTGTTTTGTTTTTACATTATGTATTATGTCCATCCTTTTGATTTGACTGACTCTGTTCTGTTATGGCA
The DNA here is from genome assembly GCF_034190915.1 of Cavia porcellus. NCBI lineage: Eukaryota > Metazoa > Chordata > Mammalia > Rodentia > Caviidae > Cavia > Cavia porcellus. The sequence continues at coordinate 30,137,314 of NW_026947514.1, forward strand.
CATTTGGTTTTATTCTCTTCAAAAAAAAGTAATAAGAACTGTGGGAGTAATAAAGCCCAAAATGCATAATTGTCATTGTACAAAAGAAAGGAAAAGAAAGTGCTCTAAAGGATATAACTGCATGTATATTTAAGTGTATAAGATAGATAACCATATTACTGAGTTTTGTTGGATCATTGAACAGAATTATTTGCAGTCTCACTGTTTGTCCACTTTATATGCTTTAATTTTGTAACTTCAACAACTATTTCTAAGATGACAATATGTAATCTATTAACTAGTGATTTCCTACGGTTTATTTTTTCTGAAATTCTGTATAACTTGTACCCCTTTTCTGTTTTTTTTTTCTCCTTAAATAAAATTTTTTTAAAAAGGAAAAAAAATATTTCACTTTAATTGTAACCTGTTCTGGGTTCAGAAAATACATCCAGTTTTGCCAGACCCAGTATGCTGCAACAGTAGCTAAGGCATTGCTGTGAGATTCAGCAGCATTTCTTAAAAAAAAAAAAGATGAAATCAGTGCTGGTGTGGTTTTTTGTTTTGTTTTGCCTATTGCTATGTAATCTCTCATAACCTTCTCAGTTTGGGACCTGTTCTAGTTGTTTCTCTGGAAACAGACCCAAAGATGAGAATTCAACAGTGAACTGTTTATCGGTGAAGGAAACCCCAGGGGAGAGAAGAAAAGCTTCTCCATACCAAATGCCAAATAAATGCAAATGTGTTTTCAAGTTTTACTTTATAACTGTATATTGGCCACCATGACAACAGAGAAATGGTTGCAATGAAAAACAAATAAAACATGGGTGATAAAGATCAAGGCAGTGAGAATTAGGTTTTCCAAGAAATAGTACTAATGGACACTTCAAGAGGGCACCCTTGAAGGTAAC